>NC_048595.1:329600092-329918842 GCF_003668045.3 Cricetulus griseus
GAAGGAAGGACTGATGCTGCGAACCGACTAGCTCTGGCTTTGGCTTCTCGGCTTTGTAACTTGTCGAGCTCCAAACGGTGGTTTGGAGTTGCCTGTTTCAACTCCAGCCCTCCCTCGTCCCGTGTCTGCGAGTTTGTACACTGGGGACTTGGGGAGGAAGGCGAGGCAGCCAAGAGGGGGCCCGAAAGGGGCCGGGAGCGATTGGAGCGAAGCTATGTCTTGCACTTTTTGGCAGCTGCCTGGGAGCGCTCGGCTCCGCCCCCTCTGCGCCCTGTTGCCTGTGCTGCCTCCTTTCCTTGCTATGCGGTTCAACCTCACAGTTTTCTTTTCTCTCCTTCCCAGGCTTCTTTTGGAAGTTCGAGCCCAGGTTTGTTCAGTTTTCTTATTTCTTCCGGGAGGGGGAGTCCTTGAGGGAAATGGGGACTCAAAGATCTGTTGTCAAAAGAATCTTGCACACAGAGAAATTCATCCTTCGAGGTTTTCGTCATTTGGATGCTAAAGAATTCCGATGTACATTTGGTAATAACATTGTTTGAGGAAGAAATAGTTATACTGCTATTCCCTGTACAGTGTCCAAAAAATACTCCCCAAACCTATTACAAAGCTGCAGACAGACTTTTTTTTTTTAAAGTAACGTGCCTTTTATTCTCACATAACTTTTTTTTCAGCTTAGTTTCCTCCGAGCTGGAATAGTGAATCCCAAATCAACTTTCCACAAATGTTTGACAGTTTAGGTTTATTTTTATTTATTTATTTAAAAGAAATTGTCTTTTTAATTTGTCAGAACTTGGGGCAACTTAGATTATTAACTTTAACTCCATTTTCATTTACTTTGTCCCCCCTGAAATATCTGTGCTGTATTGAAAGTTGAGTTAGGTAAAGCTCCCTTAGCACTAAAAGAAAACAAGAAACATACATTTTCCAGGTTTTGCACAGAAAAGTGTTAATGTGGTTATTTTGACCCAAGACAATCTTAGCTTATCTAGTACAGAAGTCAGAAACCACTATGGAGATCCAATAAAAGGAGGAGCCCCCACTCCCAATCTGCATAGGTCTACTGACTAGGAAGGGAGGTTGTGGCATCTTTCCCCATCTGCTAAAATGTTTCTCATCCCCTTCCTAGCTCCCTTTCTCGTATAGTGGGCTCCAGAAAAAGTGCCTCTGGAAGTATCCATCCCTTTATTTAAAAGGAGGCGACTGGTGTTATTTTGCAGGGAGTCATCCAGTTAGTAACAGAGTGTATGCTCTTCCATTTCTGTATAGGGACTTCCATCATCCCCTGCTCCCTAAGACTTTTGTTTTGTTTTGAAAGATTTATTTATTATTATTATTTATTATGTGTATAGTGTTCGGCACCAAATCTCATTACAGATGGTTGTGAGCCACCATGGGGTTGCTGGGAATTGAACCTAGGACCTTTGGAAGAGCAGGCAGTGCTCTTAACCGCTGAGCCATCTCTCCAGCCTCCAAGACTTTCTTTACATGGTGCTTTGGAGGGGACAAGCCACTTGCCTTGCATTCTTAGTTTTTGTACTTAGGTAACTTTCACAGACTTACCTGGGTGTCTTTTAAGGTAGTAAAATTGATCAACCCAAGGTAAAAGGAATTTGTGATTATTTTTAAAATTGTTGTCTGTATCTGTACAAGAAGTGTCTTTTACAGTTTTTCCTATTTTTGAGACAAGCAGTTTTTTTGTTATAAGTTCAGAGAAGGAATATTAATGTGCATTTTTTGAAGCATCAGGTTGATAATGTAGTTTTCCCATTTTGCATCAAATTGTCTGAATTTGAATGGCTTGCCTTGGGTCTCAAGTCAAGGACGAAGCCAGGAGTAGACCTTGAGAACCTTTTTGTTTCTTCCTGACACTTTGGCATACATACTACAGATGTTTCTCAGGAAAGAAAATCTATAATGGTGGGTGTTTTGTTTTTGAGCTAGTTAGCAAATTCTCATCTTTCTCTTTAAAAGTAAGTTAAGCCATATCTATCTCAATGAAAATGAGCATATGCTATTTTTTTTTTAGCTTTAAAGAAATAACAAAAACCTCAAGGCAAATAAATTCTCATGGAATTGTGTATATTTGTGTGCATAGGAGGGGGCTGATTAGACGTCTCTGAACTCAGGAACATGGAATTGTAGTTGGAGCCTCTCCATCATGAAACCATTTTGGCCTGCTTCCCTGTTTTAGTAATGATCTCACATGGTGCCTAAATGTTTGAAATTTTAAAATTGTAATGGTTTGCTTAAAAATAGAGCAAGCTATGTTTAATATTCTTCAGTCCACTTCTGACCATACTCCAGATTTCTTTTCATGCTTTCAGCTTCATTGGTCTAATTGCATTCACTATTATAGCAAATGGAGAAAATATTGTTTTTCATAAGTTTTGTTTATTTTGGGACAATGGATTTCACTTATTTATTTATTTATTTATTTGTGGTAACCTGTTGATTTCATGGTAGAATAATACAGTGTTCTAGACCAATTTGTATTGATAGAAGCAACTTGCAGTAGGATGTCTTCCAAAGCCTTCAGATAGGATTTTCTGTGTTACCTTCACATAGTCCTAAAAAAAATTTAGGAATCCAAAGCATGGGTTTGTATTTTAATATCTGTCTGATTAATTCTGGGAAGTTTGAAATACTCTTAATATGTGAATAAAGTGATTCCACACTTTTAAAAAACTAAATTGTTATATAGCTGCTTCATAGAAAGTTGAATTTGTTTGAAGAATTCTATTAAGTCTTGTGTCTTTGTTTAGGATTAGATTTAATGTCAACTATAGTCTATTTGAAATGTTAGCTTCAGTTTGCTGGCTGATTCTTGGGGAGTCTCCCATTTCTGGGAACTTAATTCTTCTGCCAGTTTGCCATTTTGTGTGTTGGTTTTGTTCTGCTATACTAGGGATTGAACCCAGGGCCCTGTGTATTCTACCACTTTGCTACGTGCCCAGCCCTTGCTATTTTAAGCAAATTAATTTAAGCAAAGTTTGACTGATTTTTCTCTTCAGACCATGCCATTGGAATCATTTTGTTACTATTCTTTGTTACTATTTCTTTTTCATGGTCTGAATGACTGTAAAAACGTTTGTAAATACTTTACCTTGTTCTTTTGCTGGTTTACATATCTTTTCAAGACCACGTAGTCTTACTTTACAACCCATAAAATATATGGTAAATTCATTTAATAAAATCCACATATAGATATCAAAAGCAACTGGAAGAACAACAGACATTTTTATTTCCTTTTTTGGATGTGTAAAGTGATTTGGTGTGTTTCATTCCAGTTGGGTCTTTGTCTTCCGAGGATCATGATTTTGACCCCACTGCTGAGATGTTGGTCCATGACTATGATGATGAAAGAACTCTTGAAGAAGAAGAAATGATGGATGAGGGTAAAAACTTCAGTTCTGAAATTGAAGACTTAGAAAAGGTAATGGTTTACTTTAGCATCATAGAACACAAACTTTGGTAAAGACTTAGAAGTCTTACTGTAAAGTCTTTCAAAATCTTTCTGAAATAAAAATATTGTATGCATCTTTTTGCTTTTTCAACCTAACTTAATAAAACATTACTGATTTCCTCATTATTTTGTGAGTAGCCTAGTCAGAACATTTCTATTTTGTCATTTATCTGTAAGTCTGATTTTCAGCTTATCTCAGAAGAATGAAAGTCAAATTTGAGTTTAACTTAGTTCTGTAGTAGAATAGGGAAAAATCTTTTCCTTCAAATAACTTATTGATAGGATGCTGCTAGAAAACTGAACAAGTTTCATGTACTTTCAAATGTAAATTGCCAGTATTCCGTCTTTACCCTCCAGTCATCTTTTAAAAACTTGGCTAGATTGAGTGTAGTTCACAACTTCTTAAGCCCAAAGTCAATATAAATTCAAATGAACTGTATTTTAAGCGTTCACTTACACTAGGGCTATAGTGAAAGGCTTCCATAGGGTCACCTTGGAAAGCTGTAGGATTATACTATCTGTAAATTAACATCATTTGAAAATTTCTAATCGGCTCACAGTAACAAAAGCCTTCAGGAATAATAGTGAATAATATTAGTTGCCTGAGTTTCCCTCCCTCTTGTGCTTCTGTTGTTTTGGAATGCAAACATATGACCTCTTTACTACCTTTGTGAAGCTGGGCTGTGCACTGCAGCCATTCCTTTCTGTTCACAGACAGGGAAGCAGTTCAGGTCCTAGATTCTAAGCCCACTCCAGTAAACCTGAAATTTTCAAAGCACCTACATTCATGTGGTTAATTAATCCAGAGTGGTTATAATTAGGTTTGTTCATTTAAAAAAGTACATCCAAGACAGAAGTGGTGGCTCGTGCCTGCCTGTATTCCTAGCGTTGAGGAGGTAGAGGCAAGAGGATTATGAATTCAAGGCCACCCTGAGCTCTAGCCCAGCCTGAACTAAAAAAAATAGAACAAATCAATAATAAGAAAGACTTACCACTTAAAAATATGTAGTCCCTCTTTCTATGCTTTTTTTTTTTAAATAAATGTTAGTAATTACATCTTTGATTTTTCATACCCATTTCTGAATTTGTGCATTTAGAAACTTATGCTTTTGTTGTCTCCAAAAGTGTATCATTGTCTCTGCTTCTTGGGAGAATATAATGATCTTACATTTTTTGAAGACTTGAGCTGTGTCTCTGTTGAGAAGGCTGATTCTTCTTTGTGCAGTGGCCGAGAGACACAGAGTTCCTACCGCTTCCTCTGATTGGTGATTCTTCCTGCAGGAAAGCCTAACTGTTTCTTCTGTTTATTGCTATTTAATAGAACATGAAAATGAGTAGAAGAAACAGATGTAAAAATAGAATAAACCTCCTTAAGCTTGGAAATGAAATTTTATGAAGTTTTATATTTTTATTATTCTTATACAATTTAGGATAATATATTGATCTTTCTTAATAAAACCACAATTTAAGCATTGGTATATTTTGACATTTTTTAGGGGAAGGGTATTAATTAATGTTCATTTTCAAAAATTCTATGTAAGTTTTATTTTTATAGTAATTAGATTGTTGACTATGAACATATTTTAGTGCTTACAGTTTTTGTACATATGGCATGGAAAATAAGACTGGTGATGCAAAATTAGTTTTCCTTTAGTGGCTCTTTGTAGCATGAACTATGTGGCTGGAGTTTAGATATAGCAAAGTAAGGCTTTATCACAGTTTCATAAATTTTGATTTTTTTCATCTAACTGCTTTCCAGAGTTTTAATTTAGTAGTTCTAGATTTGGATCTAGCTCTTGTAAAAGGTTGTTATCATTCCTGATTTTATCAGCACAGAGATTCCTCTTTAATGTTTAAAATTTCCTAAAAATTCAGAAGTTTAAACAAATAAGAAAAAAAAATCATCTTTTTCCACTAGACTATGTGATTTTAAAAAACATCAACACCACCACCAAAAAAAAAAAAAAAAAACATTTAAAGATTCTATTTTTTTTTTTTTGCAAGGTGTCCAGGATGATGTGTATTAGGTACTAAACTTGATCTGTATTACACATGGTTTTAGTTCACCTGCCCAGCAATACACCTGGCGTGTCAAATGAGTGTCAACTTTTGTTTCTCCATTGTTGACTATAACAAGTCCCATTAATTAAGAAATAGCACAGATGAACATGTGATTGGTAGTAGGGTGCATCCTAATTTCTAACCTGATCATCAGATTAAAATAATGGCATTTTTGTTTTTACAGATAGGGAAATGGAGATGTAAGGGATTAGGTGGTTTATAAACCCAAGGTAATGAGCAGTCAGCATGCCCTGTGACCCTAAAGTATACACTCTATTTTCCTAATATACACTCTAACCATTATAGACCAGTTTATTACAAATATGGCTGTACTCATCTGTGTCCTCAAAATTAAAAACATTCAATAAAAGGCCCAAGCAAAGGAGAGGAAACCCTCTGTCCCTAGCGTGATTGGATCAACTGTGTAGGCTGGGCTAGCCATCACAGGACCTCAGAGACCTTGAGATTCAGTGATTCAGCTTTGTGGGGAATGCTAACAACACTTAATAGGAAGTTCATCTGTGAAGTGTTTCAGAAACTGTATTCCCCTTTAATTGGCATCGAATCTAAAGCTTTTGCACAAGTAATTTGTCTTTTGCATCAGTCCCACTAGGAAGGCTGTGCCATCTCTTGAACTTAGTTATAAGGTCTCCATAATCACCATCTCCTGCAACAGATGATCCCGTTTGCATCTTTCTTTATGAAGAACCAAGAACCTCTTGCCGCCTCCTCACCTCTGATTTTTCTGTTCTTTTCATCTTGTCCCGTCCTGAAAGTATATGCCTCATCTCAACACTAATCTGTATCACCATCCTTTTTGCCCTTGGTTTATTCTACTTATAGTTTGTTGTTTGAGATAGGATCTTACTGTAGAGCCCAGGCTGCTTTCACATCTATGATCAGTCTCTCAAGTGCTGGGATGTAGATGTGCACCACCACACACTTGTTTTGTTTTTTTTTTTTTTTTTTTTTTTTTTACAACTCTGCTCATGTATTTCTCACATTTGGAAGAAATTATCTCCTAACCCTGGATTGCTGTTGGTTACTCTACTTTTTAGCCAAGTGTTATAGCATGCATGCCTTTGTACTTCTCCCTTCCCAGTCAACCCTTCCATCTCATTGTAAGGTCAACAATGATTCCTGATTTCCAAATGGTAAGAATTCTTTTCTTTTTCTCACTTGATTTCTCTTTGCTGTTTGACCACAGTGACCACCTCGGTTTCTCAGCATTGCTTCTTCATTCATAGGATTTCTGTTTTCCTGGGTCTACCCTATTCATGCACCTCCGAAGCTATTAGCCTTAGGCTCTTCTTTCTCGGGGTCAGTCCTCATCTTTTTTACTCATTTTACCCTTTTGTGGGATCTCACTCAAATACACTCCACTGTCATCACTGTTATCCTCAACCCTGTCTTGGTTTTTGCGGCCCTGAATCTAATGGTGTTAAAGTTAGCTGACTTCTCATGCCAGAAGTCTTGTATTCTTTAGACTCATAGATCTCTTTCATTCCTGCTATCAAATAACTTTAAAAAAACTACTTTTCTCTCTTACATGTTACATAAATAATTATTCTTCTTAGTTCAGATTCCTATTTTCCTTGGTCTGGAACACCATTTCTAAAATAAAAGCCCCGTTTAAGGTTTGTAGCTATACCCCATTGCCTGTAAGTTCCTGTTTCTGAAGTTCTTGGAATAAAGGACAGACCCCTCTCTTTTCTCTCTGCCCTTTTTGTAGGTGAGCTCATCAGCTCCCTTGGCTTTAAATATCATCTAGATGCTAATGAATGCCAGATTTATATCTTTAGCCCAGCCGGATTCTCTGCGATCCAGGCTCCTGGCCAACTTGACTTTTCTTCTTGGATGCCTTGTAGTTCTCTCAAACTTAACTTGTGTTCTCTATAAAATTCTTGAATATAGTTCCTTTAAAAAAAAAAAAACAAGGCTTTTCCCCCCTTGGTATTTTCTGTTACTCTAAAAGGAACCACCTTCTTGCTCGAGGAGAGATCTGGGAGTTGTCCCTTCTCCCTTCACCCCCACATTTAATAACCCACTTGATTCTACCTCAGTAAAGAGATCGCTTTACTTCTCTTCAAACTTTATCACTATTCAAAGTTAGCACAAGGGGCTAAGTGGTTTCCATGTCTCTCCATAACTTTCTGCATGCAACTTTATTTTAAGAAGAAATTCTGTCATATTCCTCCTTTTAAAAACCATGTTTGTTTCCCCGTGTGTTTGTGTTTGTGCATGCATGTATGTGTGTTTATGCGTGAGTGTATGTGTTTGTACTCATGCCTGTGTACTTGTGGTCAGAGGACAGTTTGCAGGAGTCTGTTCTCTCTTTCCATCATGTGGGTCTCAATTGAACTCAAGTCAGGCTTGGCTGCAGGTGCCTTTGTGTTGAGCCATCATGGCACTGGCCCTCCTGTTTCTATTATTTTCCACTGGCTTCCCATTTCTTTGGAATACAGTCCAGGTTCCTTTGAGTCACTTTTCATTCATCCCATTGAACTAGGGCATGGTGAGGAGCCACCGTCAACTTTCACGTATGGCTTTTCCTTTGGTTAGAGTGCCTGCCACTACACCTACTCTGTCCCGTGCTTGGAGACTCCGCCAGACATCATTTTGTGTCTTTTCTCTGTTACCCAATGAAAATGAACCCCAGCCTTACTTTGTGTCTTCGGATCCTTTTATTTGCACTCTCATAATCAGCAGCTCTATGTCTGTTGGTTCTCCCTATCTAAGACTAAGCTGTGAAAAGGCACAGGCCGTGTTTCATACCAGCAACTAATACAATAACCTTCTAACACACAGTCATTGTCATTCATGGTGGATCACGAGATTCAGCCCTTGTCTGTTCTCTGCACATCCCCCTCCATACTGTTTTTCCTGGGATCAGGTCCTTTCTCAGGGTACACTGCTTCAGAGCACCAGTTTCCCAGGCTGGCCATCACAGCTATTGTGTTGTACCGCAGTTAACTTGTCTTTCTCTCGGTAGCACTGAATTCCTTCATAGAAAGGATTTTTCTCTCATTTTCTTTGTCCCTGTCTAGTTACCCTCACCAGAGTACCTAGAAATCAGTAATGATACAGTAGACCACAGGGAATGAGCAACAGCAGCAGGCGGCCCAGGACCCAGGGCTGTCCCATGTGGAGTCTTAGAGAAATGATCTACTGACAGGTGGTTGGCAAAGGCTGCAACCCAGTCACCTCCTACAGTGAGTGAGATGATTCCGAATCTAAGTTCCATATGTATGGAGGTAAAAGCCAGAGTTCAGGGACCTTCAGCCTACCTTCCCTGTGGCCCTCGTGGATACCTAGTATCTCTGTAGGCATTGTCAGTGCTTAACTCACTTTGTGGTCACCATGGACACAATTTACATGCTCCACATTAGTGTCTCCAGACAGTGTACTGGGTGTTTGTCTTGATGTTTTAGAAAACTAAACCAATAGTCAAGCTTTGGGAAGAAATCTCTTAATTGATGTAGGTAAACATCTTACAATTCGTAGGTTATCAAGCTTATTTTGAAGTTGTTTGCGAATTGTAGTTATAAAGAGTTCTTTCTATACATTGTATTGGTTAAAGTAAGTCTGCTCAGGAAGTGCATCATCAGCTCGGGAGACAGTTCGGGGGTCACTTCGAAGCACGGCATGGGGTACAGTACTGTCGCCAAAGCATGTAGTTTATCAAAGCAGTGTTGTCATTAGGACTTGGGGGACTGGAGTTCCAACTCAGAACCAAGAACATAAAAAGGATAGTTGTGGTTTGGACATTATAGTATTGCTGGTGCTGGTTTAGCCAAGGTTTCTTGGGAGTCTTGATTAACATGAAGAAGAAACCAAGTGGAAACAAGCGAAAAGTGTGAAGTTGCCTGCGATCAGTTGATTGATTTTTTTTTTTTGAACTATTTGCTTTTGTTAATATACTAATTAAGCACTAGGTTTAGTATTTTCCAACAGCAATGCACAAAGCAAACCTAGAGCTTGGTGGTGCTTGATTCTGCCCTGCTGATAGATACTGTGCAGTATAAACTTAGAGCATTGCAGCTTACCCACTGTTCAGATTATGGCCTTGCTGAGTCTGTGTCTGCCCTGTTCAACTAGGAAGGAAATATGCCTTTAGAAGACCTACTGGCATTCTACGGCTATGAATCTACAATTCCAACGGTTACAAATTCCAGTGCCAACAGCCCCCCAAGTGAACTTGCAGACGAACTACCAGATATGACTCTAGACAAGGTGAGTACAGGCCTTTATAAGAAAGTTCCAGGATTACTGTCATCGACTGCTTTCATGAGAGTTTCTTTGGCTTAAATTGTTTTCTGATTCTGAAATATAAACTTGCTATTATTTTGGTGACTAGTTTGGCTTTGATCATGTTACTTTTCAGAATAATATAGTAGCTTTTCCACACTTCTCCAATATTTTCCTGTTTAGACCTTGTATCTAATGGATTTTGCCTTAACTACTTTTGATCTGTAAACATATGAAAACATTTCTTAACAAATCTCCCAGAAACCTGCAAAACCAAGGTGGCTTAGGCATAGTTGTCTTTCTGGGTCCTGGGAGTGACAGTGGTCACAGCAGTTAAGGCTACAGTGACCTGTCTCACACAAGCTGCTTGTAGGGATGCCCACTCCTTGCTGAGGAGAAATGTGCAGCCATGGCTCTATGTGGGATTCCTGCGAGGTTTTCTTTGCCTGTCAGACTTCAGGCTGGAAGAGGAATCTGAATCTTGGAACCTCTTCCTGTGACTTTTGTCACACTCTTCAGTAGTCATTCAGTTTTGAGTGCTTGCTGTATACCAGTGCACTTATATAAAAATCCAAATGTGGAGCTGGAGAGATGGCTCAGCAGTTATGAGCACTGGCTGCTCTTCCAGAGGACCTGGGTTCAATTCCCAGCATATACACAGCAGCTCACAACTGTCTGTAACTCCAGTTCCAGGGAATCCAACACCCGTACACAGATAAATGCACATTAAAGAAGAAAAAAACATCAAAATGTGCTTCTTTTTAAGCAGTGTCACCATTTGGGTCTGTGCCCCCCCCCCCCGTTTTTAAATCATTGGGAGAATAGAGTTTGGAGATATTTTTAAATTAAAAAAAATTGTTGGAAGAAAAGGGACTATAATTGCTAGCCACTTAGAAGTCATGTTTTTGTTGTTGTTTTATTGGTTTTGGGGATTACTGTATTGCTCAGACTTGCCATGAAGTCCTGAGCTCATGAAATTCCTGTCTCTGCCTCCTAACCTGGTATTGTTAACACACACAACTGTGCTGAGCTAGAACAGATTGCTGTGAATCCACTGTAAATTGGTCTGCACCTTCCAATAAATTCTTTGCATGCCCACAAAATAGGCAAGTAGTTTAAGTGTACATCATTTGTTATTCTCATTTGATAGGCCATTAAAAACTTAAAATAGTATATTAAGTATATAACTAATTATTAAATGTTATTAGCATTTATGCACATAAAGTAAGTTACAGAATTTCGAACTTTTCAGAACTAAAAAGGTATGGATGAGTTCTTTATTATTGCATGTTATAAGAACAGGCATCTCTGTTAACTGATGTGATTAGGGCCTTTCTGACTTGGATTGCTTCCCTCTTCTTCCAGGAAGAAATAGCAAAAGACCTATTGTCGGGTGATGATGAGGAAACACAGTCTTCTGCGGATGACCTGACACCGTCCGTGACTTCTCACGAAACTTCTGATTTCTTCCCTCGGCCTTTGCGATGTAAGAGTGCCAGCCCCTGCTGATCGATAGTAGCAGTGATGCCACCAGCTTCAGGACGTCATATTGTGTTCAGTAAATAGTGAAGAAAATGTTAGCATAATCTGGATAGGATTATGGCCTTTATTACCAAGATGGAGTGAACTGTGTGCTGTTAAAAGCCACTCACTCACCTAGTCTCCCAAGCTGCCTGTTTTCTCTCCCAGAGTTCATCTGTTGCTGTGGTGACCCATCTTACTAATTCACCAACAGAATGTCATAGAGTGTAGTTTTGGGACTTGTTAAAAGGCCCTGCTTACCAGTGCTCAAAAGTATCTTTGTTTTTTAATGATTCATTATTTTTTTCTTTTTAGTTCTTGGCGTGTGTAATGTTTATTACTAATACTAAATGGGCTTAGGCTGGAGAGTGTTAAACTGCAATCCCATTTGTCTTGAAAGCTGCTCTTAGGGTAGTTACTGTGTCTGGGTACACATGCATGGGTATGCACAGGGACAGCTTTGATGGACTCAGTTGTCTGTGCAGTCCTGAGTTAGTCCAGTGAGAGCAAACTCCATGCTTCACTTCACAGTTCAGGTGATGACATTGGCTTCTTTTTAGTTTGAATCTATTCCACCTTGCACTGGAATAATAGTAAGGATAATATACACCTTAGAGTATTAGTATTCTCACTATTTTTGTTTTGTGACAAATGTCAGTGGTGAAAACAGTGCAGGCATAATAATAATTAGGTGAATTTTATTTACTCAACAAGTTTTTAATATATAAATGGCATTCTCTTAGGTGCTTCAGAAACTTTTTACATTTTTTTCTTTAAGCAAATACTACATGTGATGGAGATAAGGAATCAGAGATTGAAGACGTTGAAACGGACAGTGGTAACTCACCTGAAGATTTGAGAAAGGTAAGTTGAGTTCCCATTATATTCTAAAAGAACATTTAAGAACATTTGTGAGGACTGGCATGATGGCTCAGTAGTTAGGAGCACATACTGCTCTTATAGTTAACAGGAGTTCAGATCCAGCACTAGGTCTCGTGCTACAATTGCCTGCAACTCCAGATTAAGGGGATTTGACTTTCTCTCTGGCTTCTGTGGGCTTCTACGCTCATTCATGTATGCATGTGTGTGTGCACACACAAATACACATAATTAAAAATAAAATTAATCTCCAAAATAATGTTAGAAATGGGGCAAGATAGATGGCTCAACAGTTAAGTGAACTGGAGCTCAATTCCCAACAACAGGTTATGACTCCTACTCTAGGAAATTCATCACCGTCTTCTTGCCTTGCACCTGCTTGTATGTGCACATATCACTACCCCACATACATATTAAAATAAAATGTTGAAACTTTCTAAAGCAATTTAATAATAATTTTATTGTTATATGATGAGGTTTATTTTGATTTGTAAAAACAGATCAATGATTTGGGATTGTTTTTCAGTGCTTTTTATAACAATGTTGCCCTTACTTCTCCCTTTTCCTGTAGGAAATAATGATCGGTTTACAGTATCAGGCAGAAATCCCCCCTTATCTTGGCGAGTACAGTGGTGATGAGAAAGGTAAGGTCAAACTGCCCTCCCACCCTGTGTTTATTAAAGTCTGATTATATACCAGCTTAGATGATATAGGGATAGAGTGATATCGGAGCAGCTTCCAGAGTCCAGGAAGAGTGTATCAAAAGTTATGAAGCTGGGTCTGGTGGGGCCTGCTTATGATCTTAGCACTTGGGAGTCAGTGTCAGGAAGACCATGAATTCCAGAGCAGTCTGGAGAGGACCATAATAATAAGACCCTTTTTCAAAAAGACAAAAGGAAGTGACAGTAATCCCAAGACTTGGAGCCACACTCAAGCCCACAGTGCTTCCCAGCCTGAGTGTGTAGCACCTGTTGAGGTGGTGGTGTCTTTTTAGAAGTAGCTTCTTGCTAAATGGGGCTTCAGGGGAGTGGGCAGTCCCATCACCTGAAGTTGTGAGAATGTTACAAACATAATCTTGTAGAAAGAAAACTCTGGAAGGAAAAAGAAACCAGGAGGAATTCTTTTGACCTACCACTGGAAGAGCCAGAAGTTATGTACCCTGGATGCCCTTGCTGTATACCACTAGTGTGGTGCCTCCTCTCACTTGTAGTAGATTCAGCTGTATTTGGCCCTGAGAGTTTGGAAAACATAGGGCAATGGGATTATACATGAAGTTGTGCCTTTCTATCTGATCTTGAAAAGCCTATTGATCTGAACTATTTCCATGGGCACTGGGTCTTTGCTCTAATGAGTTGGTTCATCTCTGGGAAGCCACCTAGATTCAGCTTTTTTTCTTTTCCTCCACATTACATTACTTTCCATTTAAAAGCCCAAAGACCAAGAACTCTGGCAGCCAATAGTGGCACTATTTTCCTAAATTGCTTTTGATGGAAGAAGCTTCTGTCAGAGGAAACAGGAAAGGCTGACGGTCTTAAGTGTGTCATGTCCTTCCCTCATTCACATGCCACACACAGTCTGAGGCCAAACAGAGCAGAAGTAATACTACTCCTAGCCTGCCAATCAGGAGGGAATGTGTGTACCTTCTGGATGTTATTCAGCAGTTAGCCCAAACAGCTCAGTTAAAGAAATTGGTTCTAGAGATCTCTGAGAAGACCCCTGAGTGTGGTGGTGTACCTGTCATTCCAGCACTTGGGGGCTCACATATTTGAGGCCAGCCTGTACTGTGTAGTGATCCTGCATATCCTCTTACGATAGAGATGTTGGTCTTAATGCTGCATAGACATCTTCATTCTTGACTTTCCTGCTGACTAGGAAGGAGAATGCTTATCTTACATAGTTCAAAACAAGCATTTTGGTCCTGATAACAATAAATTATTTTTTATTTGTTATATGTAAGGTATTACATGCCTACACAGTGGATTACTCTTCAAACACTGGCACACATACTTGGGTCATCTGTGTTACTCTTGTGTAAAACAAAGCTTTAAGTAAGGTGGCAGAGTTTATTAATCAAATACAGACCTTGTGTTAGTGACATTGTGCATTAGTGTCTGGGTCATTTGACCCAAACTTTGTTGTTCTTACGTTTGCCCTTCTTTCTAAAGCCTCTATGGAGGGCTTAATTAATCTGTTTTGTCCTTTAAATAAAAATTCCCCTTTTTTTTTTTTTTTTTGGTTTTTCGAGACAAGGTTTCTCTGTGTAGCTTTGGAGCCTATCCTGGCACTCGATCTGGAGATCAGGCTGGCCTCCAACTCACAGAGATCTGCCTGCCTCTGCCTCCTGAGTGCTGGGATTAAAGACTTTCGCCACTAACACCCAGCAAAAAAAAATTCACTTTTGATTAAAGCAATCTATAAAGGGAAAATTGACCCTTCATAGGCACCAAGTTATTATTTGATACTTTGGCTTTTATTTTTATTTATTTGTAATTTTAACCTCTAGCAAGTTCATAGTTCATTTATAGAATTTAAGAGAAAATTCTAAAGAGGTCTTTAGAGAATTTGACAGGGTTTTTTGTTGTTGTTGTTGTTTTGTTTTTTTTGTTGTTGTTGTTGTTTTTTACAGCTTCATCAATAAGATACCAATATGGGGTTTACAATTATACCTTACTAGGCATAGAAAACTCTCTTAACGATCAGTAAATCCAACTTCTAAAATAGCTGTATTTTCTGATCATTGGGCCCATATAGTCAAGTTAAACAATTCTGTTTTCTTTTACGCCAGTGAAAGGCTATACTTGCCCAACATTCACACTGCTGCTGAGTTACTTGTCCCAGTCAGTAAGCTGGATCAAAGAAGGGAGGCACAGTGTGTGCATTTGTTAAGGTGCTCACTCTTTGTTATGTGTTAATGGGGTTGCCTTTCTCAGCGTATGAAAATGAAGACCAGTTACTGTGGCGTCCTGATGTGGTTTTGGAGAGCAAAGTCAAGGAGTACCTTGTTGAGACATCGTTAAGAACTGGAAATGAAAAAGTCATGGACAGAATTTCTTCAGGCACACACACCAGGGATAATGAACAGGTACATTTCCTCCCCTTACATTGGAATTCCAGATAACTTTGTAACTGCAAATGTCTGATTAGTTTCAATGTGAATTGGTTATCTTTTTCTCAGAGGGGTTTTTGTGTCTTTTGGGGCAGTGAGGGGTGTGAGTGAAGGCCAGTGGTTGACAGTGGTGTCTTCCTTGATTGTTTTCTGTATTATTTTTTGAGACAGGATCTCAGCAAGAATAATATTGGCACTTGGTTTAACCCATGCTATCTGTGTTACTGCAGGACAGTGTGCATCTGTTTATAACTAGTATTGTCTTTCTCTCATTTGAAATTGATACTGATTTGTTAGGTCCTTTTACAACATCTGTTGCAAGATTATTTAAATTAAAAAAACTTGACATTATAATGTAATGTCATTTTCCCCTTCCTTTTCCTCCAAACCCTCCCATGCAACATTCCTCCTGCCCTCTACCCTCCCCAAGCCCTGTGTTGTCTTTCAAATTAATGGACTCTTTCTTGTCATGTGTGTGTACTCTGTATCTCTCTCTCTTCTGTATGCATAAGTAGAAACTGTAGTCTGTATACTACTTGTATATGTATATGTTTTCATAGCTGACCATTTCGTATTAGATAACAATTGGTGCCTTTGTCATCCCTGGGGAAGAGTGTTTCTCCAGCTGACAGCATTCCTCAGTTACCTGTAGTTCTTTGTGTAGGGCTGAGACCATCTGAGCTTTTACCTTTCTGTATTAGCGTGGCTGTTGCTTTCACCCCTTTTCAGCTCATGTTTTGGCATCTTTGTTGGTGAGATTTCAAGGATGTATCTTCTGACATTCCTAGGACACAGTCTCACAGCTATCTCCCTGTTCCTCTAGTTCTTAGAGTCTTTCTGTCCCCTTCCATAATGATTCCTGAGCCTTGGATGCAGGAGTTGAGTTGTAGATGTATCAGCTGGGACTGAGCACCATAGCTCTGCGTCTTGGTTGGTTGTGGTTTTCTGTAATGATCCCTGTTTGTTGCAAAGAAAAGTTTCCTTGATGAGAGGTGAAGATTACACTTTATCTGTGTGTATAAGGACTAACTACATTCTGAGTGAGTGTTTTAATGTTGAGCTACTCAGCACTTTCTCATGTTGCCAGCCTCATCTTTCCTGAGATTCACTTTGGGAGCTGCTTATTACTGAACTTTCAGTTGAATTCTGTCTGCTGCCATTTAGTATAGTAACAATTCCAAACACTCAACATCAGGAGATTGATTGACAGAAACAATACCTGCCATGTGATGGAGAAGGCAGGAATCCCCAAGGAGTCAGTGCTTCTCTCCCAGGCCTGCTGCTCTTCTTTTGTTACAACTCCAAAGATGGAGAAGAAAACAGCAAGGGACAGACACAGCTCTAATTTTCCCAACTAACAAAATTATCTAAAGTTGGGGAATTTGGCCAGGCATGGTAGTGAGTGCTTGCAATCTCAGCACTTGGGAAGCTGAGGCAAGAGAATCAGTTTAGGGCCAGCCTTGGGTAAATAAACTCAAGGCCATTCTGGGCTCTATGAAACCCTATGTCAGTAAACTTCAAAAAATAAAATCTTCCTGAGTGAGAAGACCTAGAAAATTTTAAAAAGTTAAGAATGATAATAGAGAATGGCTCCTGGGTGAGAATGAACAAATTGTTCTGGGTAGATGGCTCAGTGAGTACACCATTAGGACCAGAGTTTGAATCCCCAGTGCCTGCATAAAAAAGATGAGCATGGTAAAGCACACTTGTAATCCCAGCACTGAGAGATGGAATCAAACTCTTTGGGGCTTGCTGGACAGCCAGTCTGGCCAATGGGTAAGCTACAGGTTCAGTGAGAGACCCAGTCTCAAAAAATAATGTGGAGGACAATCCAAGAAGATACCTGAAATGGTACATAAATAGTTTGTGCTTCTTCATACACCACATATAATGCATAAACACCCAGGTAAACATGAATGAACATGTGCACGAGATACTAGAGTCAGTTTGCAGAATGTTATGTAGACTGAATGCCTAGGCAAACATGCTCATGTGCCATGACTTGTTTATTTCATTTTTTTGAGACAGGGTCTCTACATGGCCCTGGTTGTCTTGGAACTCACTATATAGACCAGGCTGGCCACAAACTCACTGAGATCTACCTTCTGTCTCCCGAGTATTGGAATTAAAGGTGTATGCCACCATACACAGCTTGTCATGACATTTGAAAGCATTTTAGTAGTGTTCGTTAAGATTCTCCTGTAAGATACCTGTTTCTTAGAATGCTCTTAGAGATGAGCTGTTGGCAGTGTTTATTGATTTTTTTTTTCTTTCCCTCTTGTTCTCTTAGGCATTATATGAACTTCTCAAGTGTAACCACAATATAAAGGAAGCAATTGAAAGATACTGCTGTAATGGAAAGGCCTCTCAAGGTGAGAAACACTTGGATTAAAAAGAGAGACATGGCAACAGGCATCCATTTGAGGATCAGGATAGGTGATGTGTTATAAAGGGTAGAGCAGCCCTGTAACATTGGTGTTAAATCTACGCTCCTTTTTTTTTTTCTACGCTCCTTTTCATATCAGTTATTTCCCTTTCTTGTCCTCTGTTAGTTGTACCAGAGACTGTTCAAATACAGATTTGTTGGCCCAGTTCCTTCCAACTCCTATTACCTCTACTTTCTTATAGAGAAGATGAGAAGGTTACAGAACAAAGTCAACCTCACAAATGACAATATAGCCAAATCATTAGAAAGAGTAATTTTTATAGTTTGATTTAAAAATATTGGGAATATTTTGATTTTGTTTAAGTCAGAAAATCAAATGGAGAATTAGGATTAAGGGGGGGAAAGAGGGCTGGCTAGACAGCTCAGCAGTTAAAAACACCTGCTGCCAAGCCTGAGGATCTGAATTCAAGTCCTGGGACCCACATGGAAGAAGGAGGAAAACAACTCCTGCAAATTGTCCTCTGACTTCCATGCACATGGACACAGAAACACACAGATAATAAATGAGAGGAAGAAAAAAGATGTAGTATATTTCATGGGCTTTTTTTTTTTTTTTTTTTTGGAAGGAAATACAGCTTTAGTGATCATGTGATGATTTTTTTAATAGCACTTACAGTCTGTTTATGAGTGCTAAGGAACATGGCTGCTCCTTTAATATTTTCATCTTTATATAGAAATGGTTTACATGTACTGTGGCTGTCATTAAGTGTATGTAGAGTGAACCTTGCCTAATCAGCAAACTCCAGGTTAGGGAGAGACCATGTCTCAATAAAACAGGGTAGACAGATCCTGAGGGGACATTGATGATTGTACTCTGGCTTCCATGAGCCTTCATGCACATGTGTGTGTACACATGTGCACATTTACAGTGTTGAAAAACAGAAAAAAAAATGTGTATTTTAAAACACCAGTAAATCCTTGTCCCACAGTGCAGAGAACAAAAAGTGGGTTTTTTGTTGTTTTGTTTTTTAAGATATATTTTTACTATTTTATTTATGTAGATGTATGTGTCTGTGGTAGGTATGTGCCTGTGAGTGGAGGTACCCACAGCTGTAGTGACCTACTTAATACAGATGCTGGGAATCAAACTCAAGTCTCCTAGAAGGGTACATATTCTTAACTGCTGAGTTCTCTCTCTAGCCCAGTGTTTTTATGTTCTAAATGACTAGTGTGTATACTTTGGTAATGTCATCTGAAATACTCTACATTCAGAATGTGTGTGAGAGAGAAGAGTTGAGTTTCTGGCCTTTCCCAGGGAGCGCATAATGAAGATGAATCAGTGATGCACTGGAAGAGTTTGGAGGCGATTGAGGTCTTACCTTTTCTTTTATAGAAGGAATGACAGCGTGGACAGAAGAAGAATGCCGAAGCTTTGAACATGCACTCATGCTTTATGGAAAAGATTTTCATCTTATACAGAAAAATAAGGTAAATTAATAGAGAAATTTCTTACTAGTTACAATGGATATAAGCAATGATTTTTGTGGTTTAAATAGGGAAAAGTGAGCAATTTGTTAATGTTCCCCGCTGACAGCATTTTAAATATTACTCTGTACATGATTGTAATGTGCCACAGCCTGCTCATGTGATGATAGAATTTAGTTACCATATTCGATTCACACAACTTGGATTCAGTATATTTTTTAGGAAGCCTTCCGTGTTTCTCCTTGACTCTCACTTTTTTCCAAGCTGTTCTGATATTGTAGTCTCATATATTTTTATTGAGTGTTGAGAACTGCAGTTGCTAAAAAGAAACAAGGAGAGGGGAGGGGGGAAGAGGGAGGGAGAGGGAAAGAGAGAGAGACTGATTCAGAGAGAGGGGTTGGTTGTAAATCTGTGCTTATATTTCTGTGCTCTTTTAATAATGTGTTTGCTTTTTCTTCCTAAACACCCTAGTATCATATTAACTTTCTTCTCTCTTTTGAGACAGGCGCTCACTGTATACCCCTGACTGGCCTGTGTTAGCTATTCTAGGTCTTCTGTGTTCCATATAGAATTAATCAGTGTCTACAAAATAAACTGCTAGATTGGGGGGTGCACTAAAGTCTTCCTATCCATGAACATAGAATTTCTCTCCATTTATTTAATTTCTTTACTCAGTGTTTTATAGTTTTACTCATAGAAGGTTCTGATCTAAGTATTTTCAATTTCAAAATTCTACTCATTTTTACATAGGAAAATAACAGATTTTTTTGAGTTACACACACACACACACACACACACACACACACACTCTTCATAGTTTAATACTGAATCCTACAACCTTGCTAAAACTGCTTATTGTATTTCACTTTTTTAAATATTAATGATTAAACCTGCATGGCCTTGCACTTTTCAGTCCCATGCATTACTACTGAGCTGTAGCCATCCCTGACCCTCTCTTTAGTCTTCATTTTGAGACAGGGTCTCACTAAATTGCCTAGGCAGATCTTGAATTTATTCTAAAGTCAAGCAGGCCTTGAATGTGTGCTCCTGTTTCTAGAGCCTCCTGTGTAACTGGAATCCAGGCCCTGTCATTTCCTGTTTTGTTAGTTCATCCTTTGGGGTCTCTGCGTATCTTCCGCCATGTCTGAGCTATGATGGCTCTTTTCTTCCTTTCCATTCTGTATGTCTTTTCTTGTCTCGTGTATTAACTACACCTTCCAATATCATGTTGGAAATTTCATGCTTTTTGTTTGTTCAAAAAGCAAAAAAAAAAAACAAAACCCAATGTTTCCTCAAAGATAAGTTGAAGTTTTTAGTGTGAATAGATTAAACATGTTCAAAAAAGTGTGGGTTGCTTGTCCATTTAAACATCAGTTTTACAATGACTTATGAAACTTAATCTTAATCCATTTATTCCATAGACAGTTATGTCCTTCCACTTACTATATACTATTTTAGGTACTAGAGCTTTATCAGTGAATAAGACAGAAAAGTCTGTAGCTCCAAGAAGCCTGCGTTCTCTGCAATGACTTATAGTTAATGAAAGGTATACCTCATTTCATGGTTTCAAAAGCTTGGCCCTCTATCAGTGACTTAGGTTACAGCTCACTCTGCAATCAGGATAGAGACTTTATTGGGGCACTGATCAGTCAGGGAAGAAAGTATTTATGGAATAAAGATAAAGCAATTTGTCTATATAGCCAGACACTTACTTGTGGCTGTTAAGTGATGTTTTCAAGGAGCGTAGTTTGGGTTTGGAGCCAACTATTTGACTTTTAGAAGTTGTTAAGCCTGTTGGAGCTAAGAGCCAGTGGAGTAGAAAAGCCCTGCCTTTGGTTAGTGCATGATCTTAAATGATCTACAGATGCTAGAGGTTGGTGGCTCCTTGGTCAGAGCTTCTTAATCTCTTAGTTTATGGAGCCTTTAAATAATCTGGTGAGGCTGGATTTTTCTTCCTGGTTTACCTACCTGCCTGTCACTTGGGGAATTAGTAAGACCCAAGGAAAAGCATTTGTGGACCTATCCTTAGAGGTTGGTCAAACTCAACAGCTGTCAGTCGCAGTGAGAGTTCAATGACAATTATTTGAGGGTTTTCAGTAAACACACAAAATAGTTTGTGGATGTGTATTTTGTTTTATTCTTGAGCGGCCTGTGCTTTTGAAATCTGTCTCATTGCATGTAAAGACATATCACTGATAGACATATTTAGAATTTCATACTTGTGATAGAAAAGACCTATAGACTCAGGCTTCTTTGTTGGGGAGTCTTGCTAAACATGGAGTCAGGAGCATCAGCTTGTAACGTTGACTTCCTTTCTTCACTAGGTGAGAACCAGAACTGTTGCTGAGTGTGTAGCCTTCTACTACATGTGGAAGAAATCAGAACGCTATGACTACTTTGCTCAACAGACAAAATTTGGAAAGAAACGCTATAACCATCACCCTGGAGTTACGTAAGTATGTGGGCTTGACTTGGTTGATTGCTATTTTTAACTCTGATGCACAGTTAAGATTATTGGTGTGTGTTTTTAGGGACTATATGGATCGCCTTGTAGATGAAACAGAGTCTCTGGGTGGCACAGTAAATTCTTCAGCCTTAACGTCTAACCGGCCGGAACCCATTCCTGATCAGCAGCTGAACATTCTCAGCTCCTTCACTGCCAGTGACTTGACAGGTAAAACGAGGCTGTTGTGTGTAGCCTGCTCCAAGTCCTTTCTCTGGGTAATGCATCAATTGATCACTCACTGAAGCTACTTTCTATTTCCTTTTAGCTTTGACCAACAGTGTAGCAACTGTCTGCAACCCCACAGATGTGAACTGTCTGGATGATAGCTTTCCTCCACTGGGAAACACAGCCCGTGGACAAGTCAATCATGTGCCTGGTGTAACGGAAGAGTTACTCACCCTGCCCAGCAATGGTGAAAGTGATTGTTTTAATTTATTTGAGACTGGATTTTATCCCTCAGAGCTAAACCCTATGTGCAGCGAAGAATCGGAAAGACCAGCAAAGAGATTGAAAATGGGCATTGCTGTCCCTGAATCCTTTATGAATGAGGTTTCTGTAAATAATTTGGGGGTAGACTTTGAAAATCATACACATCATATCACCAGTGCCAAAATGGCTGTCTCTGTGGCTGACTTTGGCAGTTTGTCTGCCAGTGAGACCAATGGATTCATCAGTGCCCACACTCTGCATCAGCACGCCGCCCTTCATTCAGAGTGACATGAATGAGAAGCCCAGAGACAATGGGTGTGCAGTACCAGTAAACTTGAGGGGAGCTATCAGGTTTGCATAGTCTTTCACTGGAAGTTTGAACCTTTTTCACTATGACATCAGTGATGTCAGTATGTATAGAACTATATCTTGATTTATCAAGAGTATTTTCATTTTTCAATCCATAAATGTGGAAATGAACTATGATCAGCAGAGTTGGGAACTAAGATTGAACTCTGTGGTGCAGCTTTAAGCTCTGCTTCTCTTCCTTGTCCCTTAATACCTCTCCCACTTCCTCCTCCTTTTCTGTTCCCTTTGCCCTCACTCCCAGTTTTAAAACCTGTAGACAGAGGCCACAAGCTCAAAACCAGCACAGATGTTTCTGAACTGATGTGTGGCTTCACTTCGTGTAAATTCCTTTTGCCGTAATGGATGCAGTGGAATAACAATGTTTACAGGTACCAACCCCCAATCCCTGCTCAATGTAGCATTTTTTTTTTTTTTTGGTTTTATTTTCTTTATTAATAAAAGCAGGGGTAAGTTTCTTTAAACTGCACAAACATGCAAGGATTTTTTTAAAAATGGAAACTTCTCTCATGTTATTCAACTAGAGCACTTCAGTTTACAAAGCAGCAAGACCATCTGTCTAGAAGCCAGCACGAGGAACTGCGTGCAAATGATGAAGACTCTTGCTTGGATCCTGTTTCAAAATTCTAGACCAGGGCTACCTTACACAGAGTTGGTCATTTTACTGCCGGGAGACTTCTGTGTCATTTTCTTTCTTCTTTTTTTTTTTTCCCCCCACTAAAAATTTGGCATTTGAAGATGTGGTGTTCATATGAGGTTTTGTCCACCATTGTCAAGATTGTAATATTAAAAATCATCCTGGTCACTGATAATTTAGTTTATTCCGAGGCAATTGACTTGCAGAAGCAGTCTACAAAGCCTAGGAAGTTCCACTCGGTGGTATACGTTTGGAACACCTCTTAAGTTTGGAGCACTGCAGTTCAAAGTGTTAATACTTAGAGAGACTTCTAGATGGTATGCATAATGCAGAACCTTGAAGTATATTTGAGCTATTTTGTTTAGCTTGAATAGTTGGGAAGAAAAAAAACGTGAGTTTCTGTCTGAAGTAGAATGGTACGTTACCACTTTTAAGTTTTTAGAAGTGACAGACGTTCACATGCATCTCAAATGCGATTTTACTTTTATCAAAACGTGAATAAGAAGCCATTGCCATAAGCTTTGACCATTTTTGCTTTATTAGACATACTCCTTTTAAGTTTTAAGGTGAATCAAACTATACAATACAGTATTAGGATATAATAAGCTTTGCTTTTATAGCACAGTTAAAGCAATTACTTTTTGCACCGTCTTAATTACAATTTTTGATTTTATTACTAGTTGTATTGCTTTGCAAAAAACCTTACCATTTGACTGTGTTGCTGTTTGTGTGTAAGTCGCTTCAAGGTTGTGCTGCTGACTAGGTAGGATGTAGTGGTCTTAGTGATGGAGGGGAGGGTATTTATTCTAAAAACTGTGAACTGCAATGACATCCTTAGTTTTGGATGATGTGTATTGTTTTTCTTTGCAGCATTTTAATGAAGATTGCTTTGAAGTGTTTATGCAGTAGCACATTGACTATAAAATTTAGTTTAGCACAGAGGACAAAGGGTAGTTAAATTAATAACTTAAAATTGGTCTCTAACTTATACATCTAAAATCTAGTATTCCTGTATGCACACAGTAAATAATGGGTAGCCTGGGCTCTGTGTTGCTTTCTGATATTGTTATCCAAGTGGTTAGCTTCTTTTTGCTGTGTTGTGCTAAACTTTGAACCTTGTCTCTTTTATTCCCTTCAGTATACTTTCTTTAATGTAGGAGGATACTGGGCATACTCTTCCATTGTTATAACTTTAATTTTCACTCTGGGTTTACAGTGGCTGGTCTGTATAAATAATTTACACAAAGATGACTGAATGCTAGTACCAGTTGCACTTAAATGAAGATGCCCATTCTCATTAGCTGATGCAGTAATATATCCAGTTTATCTATGCATTGCTGGGGTCTTGATACAAGATGGAAACAGTGTTTCTTATCTGAGTTTTGATTATCAGCAAGTTGAATGGACACTTTAGTTATTTAAATAGAATTTTGACCAAAATCCAGAAAATGATATGAGAGAAAAATAAATTCCAGCTAGTTTAACAGATTTTTAAATGCTAACCTGAATTTAGCCTCTTAGAGAGTGCTACCTAGCTGGTAACGTTTACTTTTAATTCCTTGTTAAAATGAGGCAATAATTTGCAAGATTTTTGTATATATATGTAAAGTAAATTCTTCATATCTTTTTAGATCTAATTCAATATTTTCTGACTACTCCTGCCATGTATAATACCATTTTTGTGCATGCTTGATGTGACATTCATAAATTGTACCACTATGACTTTATCCATGTAAAATAGCTATTTATTGAATTTTCTTTCAATGGCTGGACTTTTTTTTTTTTTTGTCTCCATTTAAACATCTTAACAGAGAATTTGTTACTGTTTATTAAAAGAATTGAGTTTGAAAGCATAAAAACATACTCGATTTGCAATTGTATGAAGAAAAAAAGCAATGCCTTTATTATCAAGCATTAAGCACAATTCTTATAGCAAACTGTGATAAATTCTTTGTTTTTTTTTTTTTTCATTTGCCGCAATATTTTCATATGAACAAACCAAAAATTCATGGTGAGCAGTTGCAGTGTCGGCTGATCCATCCTTTGTGTACAGGGAACTCGAGAGGACGTGGACTCATTCAGAAGTGTAACTGGTGCTGTGACTATAGCAATACTTTACTTTTGTTAGTTGTGCTTCGCCTTGCTCATGCTAGCTTTTTAAATGTTTAGTTTTCCTCTTGTCACGGTCAACTGCTGAATTTACTTGAAGGATGTAGAATACTGTTTAAAAAATACTAAAGTCTGTACAATTAGGTCAAAGAATTGTGCAATTGTTTCCTTTTTAATTTTTAAAATTGAAGGTCATAAATATTTGAGAACATCAGACCTAATAGAGTAGTAGTACTATTTAATTTAACCAAAGTCTAGTAAATATTTCAACTTTGAATGTAAACTAACAAACCCGACCACCAAGGAGATTGTTTGCCCAGAGTTTCAAAGCACATTGTCTACGAATGGAAATTGAAATAATTTATAAAATATTGACATTACTATGTTTTTTAAAAAGTTCCTAATTTTTTCACTAAAAGGAGGGAAACTATTAGTTTTATTGTTAAATATGGTAGATATTAATATTCCTCTTAGATGACCAGTGATTCCAATTGTCCCAGTTTGAAATAAGTATCCTGTGAGTATGAGATAAATTAGTGACAATCAGAACAAGTTTTAGTATCCAATGTTCAAGAGGAAGTTGCTATTGTTGCATTGATTTTAATATTTGTACATAAACACTGATTTTTTGAGCATTATTTTGTATTTGTTGTACTTTAATACCTGGTGTACAGTTCCAGAAATAAAATCTGGAAATCTGTTTTTCCTGGTTTGTGTGACTATTTACCAAAAAATTTATAGCCATCTTAAACTATATATACCAGATATGTAGATATTCAGCTTGAGAGACAAAATAGCTTTCTTAAATCCTCTCTACTAGCTTTTGATCTATATACTGATTCTAAGAGAACTCCTAAGTGAGGATTCTCACAGTTCAGGAGGCAGTTACTGAATATCTGGTACAGACAGTCTGAGGCAGCTGTATTTTAGGAAGACAGAACTGAAATACAATAAGACATCAAGACCTAATTACTCTTTTATTATAATGTTCATAATCCCATTGCCTCTGGTCATAACTTTCCCAAGCCTTCATCTTTTCAAGCTAAAGATCTTATTTAAATCCTGGCATTCCCAAAGCTAAAGATCTTATTTAAATCCTGGCATTCCCAGTTCCCATATTAATATCCAGGCTGCACATAATATCCAGAGTTTATACAAAGCAAGGTAACGAGTAAAAACCTTAAAACCCTTTTGCTTTCATTGCTTGTCCAGAAAGAACTACATCCTTCCACTTCCAAACACCACAGTGCTTTCCTGTGACACATCTGTGTGGGCACAAGCTCCCTGAGTATTCTAAATACAGTTAAGTACCATGTGGCACCTACATGGTACTTCAGGCTTTGGGGAGGGAGAAGCCTGTGGAAGCAGGAAAATCTTTAGTGACTTCTAGGGATTCTATGGCCCAAATGACTTTCTGACTTCCTTGTGTCCATTCCTAATTGGACCTAACATAAACATGAGCCTTCAAGCCTTCCTTACTATAGAGAAAATGGGGATAAACAGGGCTGTCAGGTGGGAAAAGGAGTTAAGGGTGCATGAGTCAAGCGTCAGTGAGGCTTAGGGTCCCAGGTGATCTGGGGAGAGGTCTCCACAGGTAGAGAACCAGGGGCACAATCCAGAGGTGGCTGTGGGTATGCAGCATGAGTGAGCAATGGGAAACAGCAAGAGGTGCTCTGAAGTCACAGATCACCTGTGTGAAGGAAGGAATCCTTGTTTTCTCCAGGGTTTTAAGTAAGAATGTGTCAAGTTAAAATACCCTTGGCTGGGTTTGGTGGCACATACTTTAATCCCAGCACTTAGGAGGCAGAGGCAGAGAGATCTCTTGAATTTCGAGGTCAGCATAGTCTACAGACCTGGTTCCAAGTCATCCAGGACACCCTCTCCACAGAAATACAAAACAGGAACAGGTGTCCTTGTTTCAGTGTAGTATTCCCACACTGAAACAATCTCCAGCACACCATTTTATCACCCCGCTCCCAGCCCCTTGTAGAAATGTTCAGTGAATAGTGGATGGAGGAGGATGACTTGTATCCAGCTGGAACAATCTGTAAATCACACACTGAGAAACTCAAAAAACCAACCAACTAACCAACCAACCAAAATCCCTCTCTTGGTGATATATTCTGTAAGGGGCAAGAGTGGAAAGAGATAGGCAGATTAGAAAGCTAAGAATTGCAACAAACGAGGCAAACAAAGCTAGTTGCATAGCTGTGACAGTGGTTAAAATCTGATTCTGCAGTTTCCCTAAGGATGGAGGGGCTAAGTGAATGATGACATCCTATCCAAGCTGGGAAGTGAGTTGGAGCAGGACTCAGATGGATTAATCAAAGAAACCATTATGAGTAAAACTGTGGGACGCAGCTTCAGGACTGAGTGTGGCTGGGCTGGCTTCATAGTATAGTACTTTACCTCTAAGTACAGTCATTTTGTCAACACCTGGGCTGGTGGCTCTGCACAGTCCAGAACACTGAAGGGTGTGAGCCACAGATACCTGGCTCTCCAAAGAAACTCCCAGAAAGTCACCCTTCTCCCGTGGGCAGAGAAAAGGTAAGCCCCCTCCACAGAAACGAGACAGGAACAGGCGTCCCTGCCATCAATTTTGTCCCCTTATAGTATTCCCACACTAAAGCAATCTCTCACACTCCTTTTTATCACCTACCTTGGTGTAGATAGATGGAGGAGGAGGATGACCCCATGAACAGTTTGTAAATTATACATGGAATAATTTACATGGAACATGATAGTTTCGTTTTTCTTCTGTAAAAAGGAAAGTTTTCACAGAAGCTTGCACACATCAACAGTACTGTAAGAATTGCTGGGGCTGGAGAGATAGCTCAGTAGTTAAGAGCATTTTGCGTCTCTTCCAGGGACTATGGTTCCTAGCACCCATGTCTGGCACACTGGGTAACACATAATTGCCAGTTAACCCAGTTCCAAAACATCTGACACCCTCCTCTATCTCCATCAGAAACTTGCTTAAGTGTATACACACACACACATACACACACACACACACACTATAAAACCTTAAAGAATTGCTGTTTGGCTAGACGTTCACAACTATAGAGATATGCAAATAAAAGAAAACCTGAAATGATAAGTAGTTTTAATAAATTATTATGAAAACCAATTAAATATTGGAATTGTATTATAAGTTAGAAATTATGAAGCAAGTAGCTTTTACCTTGAAATTGGCATAACTATAACATCAACAAATACAAAAAGTCCAGTTAAGTCTAAGAACTTTTGCCCTGCAGGTGGAACTACAAAAGTGACAAACAAACAACAACCACGAATTTAGAATGAACACAATAGCTGCTTAGTAAACCTTAAGTTTTTAATTCATCACATTAGCTGATAACCATGTCATAGTTTGAAAAAAGCTCCTGTCCTTGCTTGATGTCTGTAAGGGCAACAGGAACAACACATTCAAGTGGGCTGAAAACAAAAAGAGCAAAAAGAAGTGTTCAAAGACTAGTTTGCATTTGTCACCAATGTGGATTTTATCAGTGCACCATCCTTTGTTCAGATTCCTAAATGGCAGTACAGGTCCTCTGTTTCCATGAGGAAATAGCCCCTTTCCTTCAAGGAGGAATTCTATAGGGAGCCTATCATAGAACCTTTCCAAGGATCACAATTTAGTAAGTTTAGACCACCAACCACATCTTTGAAAACATCTCTATGGTTCCCAAGACTGGAATTACAAAAAAAAAAAAAAAAAAAGAGAGAGAGAGAGAGAAAAGGATTTTTAATCCTTTTAAAATAATTATAGCTTAAAATTTATTAATGTGTATCATAGAAATTCACTTAAAATTAATCGGGATGTTTAAAAGCACCATTTTTTCCCAGACACAAGACACCATTATTATATACACCTTCAAAATTCTCATGACATCACTGTGGAGAGCATACAGGCAGCACACTCTATTGTTAAGCACATACACACACACATAGGACCCAAAGAGAATATATTTAGTATTGTTGGTATCTGGATTCTTCTGAGTGTTATCATGTAGCCCTAGACGGTCTTGAACTCCTCTGCAGCTGACGGTGTCCTTGAATTCCTTATCTTCCAACCTTTACCTTATAAGTGGAAGCATTACTGACATGCACCACACCAGGCCCTCTGCAAGAGTGACAAGTGCTCTTAACTGCTCAGCCATTTTTTCCAGCCCCAACAATCCAAGTTTTAAATAGTCATCTTAAAAGGGTATTTATTTTAATAGGTGTACCAACCCCCATAAAGTTCTTTAGCACCTCAGTGAAATTATGTAAAGGACATGTCTTCTGAGCCGAGTAGTATGTAATTCTAGCATTCAGGCGGCGAAGGCAGGAAGATCTGAAGGCCAGCCTGGGCTACAAAGTAAGACCCTCCTTCAAAAACAACCACAGTATAACAAACAAGTACCTGACAATTTTACGAGGAGGAAAATCATAATAGAACCACTTGAAATAGGCTCTAAGGCTGATACTGACAAATACTACCCACAAGGAGAAATGGTTCCTAATAAGCCGAATGATTTAGTAAGTAAAAGTCCTCATCTTCAGATAAACCTATATTAAAGAAATATAGTGCTACGGATACACCTAAGTTTCTTATGATTTTTATTTTAACAATCCTGGGAATCAATTATTTAAGAATCTGGGTGGTGGTAGTATACATCTTTAATCTCAGCACTCAGGAGGCAAAGGCAGGCAAATCTAGGCAGTTGTAGATCAACCTGGACCACAGAGTGAGTTCCAGGACTACACAGAGAAACCCTGTCTTGAAAACAACAACAACAACACAAAGCCCAGGGTCTTGAACATACCAAGCAAGTGCTCTGCTTCTGACCCACCTTCCTATCAATTTTTTTTACTAAAACAAAACAAAAACAAAAAACCCTGCTCCTAATTCTATAAAGATTTTTCCTAGAAATCTTATTTTTCAAGTGTAGTGTAACACGGGAGATGGGGCAAGCTGATTTTAAAAAACTGTCTTTTGTCATAGCTGTAGGCAATGTTTGGGAGATTTGCTTCATTTCTACAGGGAAAACTGCAGGCACATCAAATTCCTAATAACACACATTAGTGGCTCTGTCTAGGAAGAGTCACATTCATTTGAGAGGAAAAAGTCACTATAGTCAGAAAAAACACTATTGAATTATGATGCTTAATTATGGTTTTGTTATTGGAACATACTCAAAATATTACTGCTATGGAGTAAAATAAAGCAGTAAGTACATGTGTTTAGATTATACACTAACCAATGAAGTAAATGGAGATGCTTTACCTTGTTTGTTTGAGACAGGGTCTTCTCATATAGCACATGCTGACCCTGAACTCTTGGTCCTCCTGCCTCAGCCTTCCCTGGGATGGAATAATAGCCATGCACCACCATGCTTTGCTTCATAGTTTACCTTGAAAATATCAGGAACTAACGGTTCCAGACAGTCGTTTGGTTAAACAAAGGAGTCAGGTCTCCTGCTTCTACTGTAGCCAGAGGGTCAGGGTTTTTCCTGTGGGAAAGTCCAGCCAATGAACGACTCACAAACGTAGCAGCAGAAAGGGAATACTAGTCCAGTGATGAGTGTCTAAGGCTGTACTACAATACTGACAAAACACGCTGGAATCATTCTAAAATAATAATGATCAAAAGCTACCTTTTCTCAAAATATTACAGTTGCTTAAGTGCAGATATTCAATTGTCTTTGTATTCAGTCACATGGATGAAGAGTTAGCCATTTTGTACCTCCTGTCAAAAGCTCCATCATGCCAACATACTGTCTGAGCGACTGTTGACATACTGTCCTATAGCCAGTGGATTATTAACTTCTGATTTAACCCTGTACCGTCACTCATTCTTAAAGGGCTAAGTTGGTCTCTCTCAGTGCAAGAATTAGCTGAGCATTCTATATATTAAAGTGGAATCCAAAAATACAAAATGAACCCTACAAGTATTGTTTCTTTCTAAAAAGATTGTCTATCAATCAAGCAACTACATTGCCACATAACAGCCATCTAAATGGATTTTTACTTAAAGTATAAATGGTTACACTATAATCCTTATGACAAATATGGCTCTACATCTGATAACTGAATTTGAATATGGACATTATCTGAATACAATTTTTATACTACTTTGTCATTTTCATCAATGCATATCCTATCCAAGCATCTGAAAATAAATGGATTTCTAATGGAAAAAGATTGGCTCATACTTCTGATATACTGTACCTAGTATACAACAAGGCAGAGACAAAGCAACATAAAACTGAAATATTCTGATAAGGACATTTTAAATTATAAATCTAAAATAGAGGAGTCTGTTTTAATACTTCCATCTTTAAACATAACTCATTAGTGTATATTAATTGCATAAAATAATGGGTTATTATGGCACTGCATATGTATGTTCTTCCATCTTTTTAAACAGTTAGTTTCCAGTTGAGAACATCATGTTTTTGAGGGAATTTTCCCCTTTACAGAGTTATTTCTAACAGCTGATGAAGCACAGAACCAACTGTCCATATAGCAGACAGAATCTAATTATCTTACTTAATGAGAATATGAACAGCATATTTTAGGCTCAGTTTTACAAAGTTTTATACACATGTATATGCAGACACATATTTATTGTGTCCACTGAAGAATTAATGGCTAATGTAGATTTATATGAGAATAGATGAATCTGACTGTAATGCTGTTTTTTTTTTTTTTTCTTCTACTGGCAAAGAAGGAAAGGAGAAAATTAATATTGGGACAGTCTTATGACCAAAAAGATGGCCCTAAAATGCAATTATCTCATCAAACATTATACTTTTCAACACACAATTCATAAGGTTAATTATGAAATTATAATTTTAAAAAGTATGGAAACTTGGGTTTTCAATCAAACCTTTGCTCTGATTACAAGGTTAGGTATTCTGTTAAACTTTGGCGATATATAAGGAACTTTGGCAGTACTAAATGAGCTATTACCAGAATACACAGACACAACTGCCCCTTTTGGTACTAGTCCTTTAGTGACACAACACTTCTTTCTATGGAAATCAAGGAGTTGCTCAGGCAACACTGAAACCCAAGGTCTTAAAAAGCATGTCTTCTGGTTTAATGACTTTACTTTGGTGGTGTCTTTATTGCTGAACTCCCTGTAGGTGTTGATATTTGACTCAACAGGTTCTGGAAGCACAGTCAAGAGATCTGATTGTTTACAGCAGTCATTTAAAAATAAAGCCTGCCCAGATGTCAGCATGGCCTCTGGTGGCAGTACAGGCCACTCAGATTATGACCCCAGCAACAGCATGGTCCCTGGACATCAACATGGCCTCAGGCCGGGATGGTGGGTATAGACAATGGGCATCCTAGGCCTTTGGTGGTACTGTGGACCCAGCTGCAGTAGGGCCATGTATTCACACATGGCCCTTAGCTGCAGCTCTGGCCCAGACGTCAGGATGGCCCTGGGTGGCAGTACAGGCCACACCTCAGCTCTCGAGGCCACTACAACAAAAGAACATATGATGGAGAGGTGGAAAAGACAGAGGAGCGAAATTTTATTTTATTTTTAATTTTATTGGGGTGGGGAAGGCTACAAGGGTGGAGGGTAGATATGGGAGGACTGAGAAATGAGTGGGATTGGGGTGCATGATGTGAAATTCCCAAAGAATAAAAAAATTATGAGAGAAAAAAATAGGGCCTGGGAAACCTTCAGTAACATTCCTAGTTCATCTTCACTTGAGATAATTTTGTCTTTGGATAATTTTGTCTTGGATAATTTTGTCTTTGGATTCCTCTGGAATGTGTCAAAGAATTCGAAAAATGGGAAAAGTTTCCATTCACTACCCTATTAATCGACTAAAGTCAGCGTTCTTAATGTTTTCTGGGTTACTGGCCTTAATGAACTAGGCCTTAATGAACTAGGTACGGAGAGGACATTAGGAAAAGCAATTGTTTGGGAAAGCTCCAAGCTACCTAACTCCCAGTTTTATGAAAAGGTCTATTCGGTTCAACATGCTGACATACTTTATTGGGTTTTTGTAAAGAAACCAAGGCATGGAAATGTTGGGGAACTTGCCCGAGGTAGTAAATGTAAGGGTCAGAAGCAGAAATGTAGCTCAGCTTTCCCTCAAAACATTCGTTATTTGAATGTTTTAAATAAGACCCCCCCCAAACTTTATCATAGGCACCTTCTTTTCAAAGGCAAACTAATTCAACTTCGCATCCTTTGTCATATTCTCTCCTAACTTCTTTGACTAGTATCACTTCCAGACTTTTTTTTTTTTTTTTGAACGAACTGTGGCTTCTGAACCAAAAGGAAGCAACTCTTCCCCAATTCTACAGTAACCACGCACCCGAATTCACGTCTCTGTGGTGAGAAGCTTCGGGAAAGCGCTTGGGTGTCGTGTCCCAGTTTTCCAGGAGACGGCTTTCTGGGTCTTCTGCTAGAGTGAGTACTGCGTGGACTGACTGAGGTCAGTCGCACTCTGAAGCGCCAGGCCCGAGGCAACGCACCCCGACTTGCCTGCAGTTACTTTCTGCACGTTCCTGTGCCTTAGTCCCTCCAACCTGTTCTGACCCTATCTGGCCTACTTTCCACACAATATTCCCTTCTACAGAACGATGAGAATGAACCACGGCTTTTCTGAGGAATTTCACGCACCTAACTATGACCCGGCTGAGAAAACGCCACACCCCCGCTTCGTAAGCACCCCATTACTCCGCGGCAGCGTCCCTGCAACGGCGGAATACGAAAGGAGAAAAGCGCGCGTGAGGCGCATCAGCGCGGCGCACGCTGGGAAAGGGTCCCGCCCCCGTAAAGTGGGCGTCGGCCCGCCACCCCAATCTCCTCGACTACCCTCAGTCTCCGGGCCCCGCCTACTTTTGGCCCCACCCACTTCAGGTTCGACCCGCCTCAGACTGAGGTGGTCCCAGGCTCCACCCACCTCAGGTTCCGCCTCCTAGGTCCGCCATCCATAAAACTTTGGCTGCATCCCCTGGGCTCCACCCACGTCAGGCTCCGCCCACTCATCCGCTCGCCTTTCCTTCGGCTTCCCCGGGCTTCACCCACGTCAGGCTCCGCCCACTAATCCGCTCGCCTTCGGCTTCCCCAGGCTCCACCCACCTCAGGCTCCTCCTCCTGGGCCCTCCCGCCAAAAAACTTTGGCTGCCCTCACCCCCCCTCCCCGGGGCTCCATCCACGTCAGTCTCCGCCCACTCGTCCGCTCGCCTTCACTTCGGCTTCCCCAGGCTCCACCCACGTCAGGCTCCGCCTCCTCCGTACGCCCGCCATAAAACTTTGGCTGCCTCCCCCTCGACTCCACCCACGCTAGGCTCCGCCCATTGGTTCGCTTGCATTCGCTTTGGCTTCTCCAGGCTTTACCCACGTCAGGCTCCGCCTCCACCGCACGCCCACCGCACGCCTGCCTCAGCAGGGCCGGCAGCCTTAGGCCTAGTAAAGTTGGCTTCACCCGTTCGCCCTCTCACCTCCGGTGTTGTGCTTTAGGTTAAGCACGATCTAGGGAACGAGGCGGCGCCATCTCAGATACACACCCTGCTAGAGGCCGCCCGGCGGCTGCTGGGCGTGCAGTGCCCAAGAGGGTGCGGGAGAGACGGGCCCTCGTCCCACAGTCGGCTCAGCCAAAGGAAGGGCCGGGTTGCGCTGTCATGCCCTCCGCATCTCCACCCTCGGTGTCGCTTCTGCGACCCGAGGCTCACAGAGCTGGAGCAGCCCGCGATGCCCGCTCTCGGTCTCTGCGTTCTTGCTCTCACGTGCAACACCGATATTGGTTGTTCGCGAAGGGTCACCGGGCTTCAGGGCATCCTGCCCTCTAGGAACGCGCCCTAGGAGTGGCCCCCCTGGTTTCTTCCCAACGCTTGTACCTGGCTGCTTGTCGGCTGTTTTCCCGCTGTCCTCAGTCTCTGCTCAGCCCCTTCTCTCTCTCTGCATCTTCGCAGCCGGAGTCTTCCCGAGCAAGTTTCAGCCCTATCCTAGACATCAAGCGCTTCTAAGAGAGCAGATCCATTCAAAGGGGTTTTTTAAATACTGACTTAGTACATGTGCATTAGTGATTTGCCAGCTTGATGTACCGTGCACTGTGTGCTTACCTGGTGCCTGCGGTGGTCAGAAGACATCGGATTTCTTGGAACTGGAGTTAATAAATGGTTGTGAGCTACCATACGGACGCTGGGAACCAAACCCTGGCGCTCTGCAAAAGTGCTCTTAACCACTGATAAAGTTCTATGTGAATCTATAAACGATAGACAAACTGCGCTGTTTGCACTTCATTCTCCTAAATATCCAAAGTCAAAACACTGGACAAAAATGTTTTCTAAAGGAGCTTTCAAAGGTATAGTTGTTATATGATAAAACACACACACTTTAAGTGAACAATTTGCTAGGTCTTTTGCACATGCATTAATCAAAATCAAGATTGCAAACATACTATCGTTTTCAAAATCTCCATAGAATTTTCTCTTTCCATTCCTATCTGTTCTCTTACTGCCAATGCCCAAGTGACCACTAAGCTTTCTGTTGTTGGATTAATTTGATCATGATATATTATTCTTTAAATTATAATATTGGATTCTTTCGTTAAGAATTTGTTTAGAAGTTTGGCATATGTATTTATGAGAGATGTGGGTCTGTAATCTTGTGTTGGATGTCTTTTTTTTTTTAATTTTCAGGCAAGCTTTATTAGAACATAAATAAGACATCACCACAATGGCCACTCATTTGAACCCATAGCACATTTTCCCTCTGTCTACAGTATTTTATTTTATTTTATTTTTTTATTGTATACGAATTTTTTCCATTCATTTATTTAGCTCATAAATAAAGTCACAAACAATTATGATACATAATACAGTATGTTCACAATGGCATGACTAACTTAAATCAATTAACATGTTATATCACACATATTCATCATTTTGTTTTGAGAACACTTAAAGTATTCTATCTCACAACTTTTAAAATATAGCATATTGTTATCAACCATATTTATCATGCTCTCAGTAGACCTCAAGACATCACAGAGTCCATGCCTCTTGTCCAACTGCAGTTTTATATCCTTAAACCAATCGTTTCCCCATTGTTAAAAGACCCACATTGAAGCCTAATAGCCACAATTCTGCTCTCTGTTCCCATAAGTTCATCATTTCTAGGTTACACATAAAATGAAATTGTGTGACATTTGTCTTCCAGTGTGTCACTTATTTTTTTTGGCAAGCATATAACTTTATTACTTGCTAAAGTTGAAATCAAATTTGCATGCACAGGTGTGCACTCACTGAAACACCTTGGATTCATCACATATTTGAGTTTCAATTAGCATATATATATATTTATATTTATATAAAAAGACCAATAATGGAAATATGTTATGCATCAATAGCAGCAACAGCTTTTCCAGGTTCTGCAGTCATTTGAACAAAATTGTAGAGACATCCAGTACACTCCATTTAAAACAAAAAACAAAAAACAAAAAACAAACAACAACAAAAAAGTAAAAAACAAAATCCCAGAAACCAACACAGTTCTGTTACATTGGATGTCTTTTTTATCCAGTTTTGATATTTAGAGTAATATTGGCCTCATGGGATGAGGTGGGAAGCCATCCCTCCATAGGTGATATTTGAAAGAAGTTTTAGAACTCACCCGGTGCACACAGGAAGCACCCACGTGTATTAATAAGTCAGGTGTCCACACAACAGATTTGGACAAGGTTCAATCCCAGTAAGGACAGCCTATTAGAATTCTGGACATTTTCAAATCAGCATGTTTATTAAAATGTGAATGTGCTGTTGCTGTTTCTTCAGGCTTGGGGGTAGCTTCCCTGCTCTTTGCTTGAGAGTAAATGTGAATCCCAATCTGAAGTTGAAAACAAATGGCTCAGATTCAGTGAAAATTCAGGCAGACGCTGGTGGCCTTCGAGCTGATTGGCTTTATTCCAGAGACATAAGGAGAATGCAAGAATGTCTGCTCATATCTCCTTTAATCTCACTCTAATGCCTTGAAAGTTGTGGGCAAACTTAGAGGTTTTCCCACTGGACTCTGCTATTCACAAGGATATAGATCAGATTTATCTAACCTGCTTAATGAAGTTGGTTCAGTTCCAAGATGTATTTTCCAGTCTTACCAATGGCATGTGAACAGAATGTCTTTATGATCTCCAGAGCTCCACCTGCCTCGGCCTCCCAGAGTGTGGGGATTAAAGGTGTGCACCACCACCAGCAGGCATCTCTGATGCTTCTAAAATTAAAATCAACTTTTAGTTCTCTGAGGAACTTATAGAAACATATCCCTTTTTTTTTAGGAATTTAAAAAAAATATTTATTTATTTTACATTCGGACTTGAGTTTCCTGTCCCTCCTCTCCTCCCAGTCCATCCACATCTCCCGTCTTCTCCCCACAGTCCATTCCTCTTCTGTGTTTCCATTCATAAAAGGTCAGGCTTCCTGTGGATATCAACAAAAGACGGCATATCAAGTTGCAGTAAGACTAAGCACAGCTTTTGTATTAAGACTGGGCCAGGCAACCCATTATGAGGAGTAGGGTCCCAAAAGTCTACAAACGAGTCAGAGACACTGTTAGGAGTCCCACAAGAAGACCAAGCAGAAACATTTATTTATTTATTTATTTTCTTCTTGTGTAACATTGTGATAGGGGAGGTCCTTCTGTGTATATGCTTGTCATATTGGTTGATTAATTAAAGCACTGTTGGCCAATAGGAAAGCAAGATAGGTGGATCTAGGAGTCAAGGAGGATTCTGGGAAATGTAGTAAAGAAGGAGCCTCCTGGCAAGAGAGGACGCATGCCGCCAGCATCCTCGATAAGTTAAGTCTTTATAAAATATATAGATTAATGGTTATGGTTGATACTTAAGACGGAGCTAGCAAATAAGAAATCCTAGTCATTGGACTGCAGACTCTGTGTATTATTTGGGGGCCCTAATGTGGCGGCAGAACTCAGGTGGTTGGTGGAAGGAGTTATCGTTACAACATTGTGCTAGTTTTTTTATTATTATTTATTATTATTACATCTGTTCATTTAGTCTAGGTTTTCAGTTTTATCAGTGTGAAATTGTTCACAATGTTCTATCACTATACATTTAAATTTGTAATTAATTTTCAAGTTATACAATGAAATGGGTTTAATTATGACATTTGCATACTTAAAAATCTTAAACTTTGTTCGTATTCACCCTACTAGCACCATACTCTATTCTTCTACCCTGCCTTGCTGGTACCTTTCCTCCTTGAAAGTGTTCATCTTCTACTTCCATGTCACATATATGCATATATTGTTAAATATAGATTCCACACATTAGAGAATATTATCCATTTTATTTCTAACTCATATTGCTCCCTACTGTTCCCTGCTCTCCTTTCATAGTCACTCTTACAGTTTTATATCATTCATGTATATATTTAAATATATATATATAATCTTCAGCACCATCCATTTTCCTGCAAATATCATACTTTTATTCTTTATGGCTGAATTAAACATCGTAATGCTATATACCAGATGTTGGTTAGCCATTCACCTGTTAATGGGCATCTGGTCAGATACCATGTCATGGCTGTCATGAATAGTGCCATGATAAACATGAGTGTGCAAGCATCTCTGTGGTATGCTTAAATTCCTTCAGGAGAGACAAAACTAGTAGTCATATGGTAGTTCTATTGTGTGTGTGTGTGTGTGTGTGTGTGTGTGTGTGTGTGTACATGCACATGAGCATGCCCCATAGCAATTTCCATAATGGCTGCACCAGTTTCCATTTCTACCAGCAATGGATAATTGTTCTATTTTGTCAATAATTAGGTATTCCAGCTTCGAGGGTTTATTCCTAGGTACTCCATTCTGTTTTGTTGGTTTGCTGGTATGTTTTTTTTTTTCCCCACCTGAAATCTTGCTGGTTTTGTTAGAGTGGCTCTACAATATATGTTAAGATTAGCAGCTTTGATACCTCTGGGCTCATACTTTCTGCTAGGGATTGTTCTGGCTGTCTGAAAACGGCTGTGCTTGCATGTGAATTTTAGGACAATTTTCTACTTCTGTGAATCACAGAGCTGAGGTTCTGATAGAATGTTACAGGATGTTCTGATAGAGATGTTACAGAATTGATATATGGCTTTTGCCGATAGAAATTCTGGCAATTCATGAGCACAGAAGTCTTTTCATCTTCTAATGTCGTCTTCTATTTCCTCAGTTTTTTAAGTTTTATTTTATTTCATGGGTATGAGTATTTTGTCTGCCTGTATGTATATGCACCATATGCATGCCTGGTGTACTTGGGGTTCAGAAGAAAGCACCAGATCTCTTGGAACTGGAGTTACTGGAGTTATCGATGGCTGTAAGCCATCAGGTAGGGCTTTGGTTCTCTTGAATAGCTACAAGTGCTCTTATCCACTCAGCCATCACCCCAGCTCCATATTTCTTCTGTTAAAGTATTCATTGTGATGACTTTTACCTCTTTGAGTAGGCTTATTACCAGGTGTTTTATTTTTTTAAAGCTACCATGAATAGGTTTTTTTTTTTTTTTTTTTTTTTTCTCCTACTGGTATCTTTTTTGGCAGATTTCCTAGTGGTATATAGGAAAGCTGCTGATTTTTATGTTGACTTTGTATCCTGATACTTTATTAAAAGTGTTGATTATAGCCAAGAGTTTCCTGGAAACTTTAGGGTTTCTTAAGTATAGGATCATACTATCTACAATAGGAATAGTTTGGCATCTTCCTTTCCTATTTGAAGCCCTTTTATTTCTCTCTCTTGCTTTATTCCTCTAGCTAACATGTCAAACAGTATATTGAGTAAGAGTGGAGATACCAAGCACCCCTTCTTATTCCTAAGTTTAGAAAGTATATTTTCAGTAATATTGGCTATAGGTTTGTTATGTATAACCATTATTGTATTGAGGTATGTTCCTTTTGTTCCTAGTTTCTTCTGGGCTTTTATGTGAAGGGATGTTGGCAGGCTCCCATTCCTCTCATTCTATGAAGCCATGTGTTTGAGCCCACCCCTGCACCTTTGCTGATGACAGTGATTCCCCACCCAGAGCAACTGAGAACTGCTGCCACTCAAGGCTGCCATAAGCACCTCTTGTCTTTTGGTTTTGGTTTTTTTTTGTTTTTCAAGACAGGGTTTTCTGTGTAGCTTTTGTTCCTATTCATGATAGCTTTAAAAAAAAACAAAACACCTGGTAATAAGCCTACTCAAAGAGGTGAAAGTACAATGAATACTTTAAAGCAGAAGAGATATGGAGCTGGGGTATTGGCTGAGTGGATAAGAACACTTGTAGCTATTTTCTACATTTATGGAGATGATCTGCGATTTCTTGCTTTGATTCTATTTTATGTGCTATATTACATTAATTGATTTGTGTATGTTGAACCATCTTTCTATTCCTGAAACGAGTCAATCTTGTTTATGATGTGTGATCTTTATAATATGTTCTTAATTCAGTTTACCAGTGCTTTTGTGCTGAAAGACTTCAAATGCTTCATTAAAAGGAGAAAAGTGGTCTCTGCTAGGTTTCATGCAAATTAGCAAAAGCCACCTTTTTCTTCAGCCACTTTACTGCCATCTGCCAGGACATAATTATAATAAATACACAACATACATAGTGTTCATAGAACTATGTAGAACACAGGTGCTTGTTGGGTGGTGGTGTTGTACACCTTTAATCCCAGCACTTGGGAGGCAGAGGCAGGTGGATCTATGTGAGGTCTAGGCCAGCCTGGTCTACAGAGCTAGTGCCAGGACAGGCGCCAAAGCTACACAGAAAACCCTGTCTCGAAAAACAAACAAACAAACAAAAAACAAAACCAAATGACAAGAGGTGCTTATGGCAGCCTTGAATGGCAGCAGTTCTCAGTTGCTCTGAGTGGGGTGGGGAGAGATGGGAAATCACTGTCATCAGCAAAGGTTCAGGGGTGGGATTGAACACATGGCTTCATAGAATGAGAGGAACAGGAGAAGAGCAGACATTTTTGTGGGCAGTAGTGGGAAATAAAGCTTTAGGTGGAATGAGTCCAGAGCACTAAAGCAGCAGGCGTCAGGTAGCAGTCCTTGATGGTTTGTGAGCAGAGCACTAGCTAGGAATAGTCTCTAGAGCTCAGGAACAATGATCAGCACAATGCATGAGTGGACAGATGGATAGATGGATGGGTTGGTGGATGATTGGCAGCTAGGAGTAAAGTGTTCTTGAGAGCAGGAGCCCTGGCAGGAAGGCAGTGTCTTCCCTTTGCTACGCACGTTGCAAGTGGGAGGAATAGGTAAATGCCAAATCTAGGTTCTAGTTGGTGAAAATGGAACTATCAATGACTTTTGTGGATTTTTCAGATTTCTGAGATTGCTGGGATTTATTCTGTAGTTTTGAGTAGACAATAACAAAATTTAAGCTTTCTTAGCAAAGTCAACACGCTAAGAAAATCCTTTAAAGTGTTACTCTGCTGCCCTCTTCTGGACATGGCTTAGTCAAACAATTCTGCTTAGTAGGTGCAGAGGAAAGAAAATAGGGGTACTTAGCTTCAAGAGAAGAAAAATAATTTTTTAAAAAGGAAAAATGAAGTAAAAAATTTTAAAAGGTCTAGTCAAACCAAAGACTATTCAGACTTCAACATATTTTCCTGATTTTTCATTTTAGAAATCTCTCATTCTATTCACACCTTAAGTATATAGAAGTTTATTCCCAAATTCTGCATCCTTGCCTCCGTGTGTGTGTGTGGGGGGGGGGAGCAGAAGGGGGGTTGAACTCAAACTCAAGGCCTCACACACACTAGGCTAGTGCTCTACCCTCATTTGATTTCTTTCCTTCTTTTTCATACCAGGAGCCTCTGCTGGCCACCCTGGGCTTTGCAGTTTGTGGACTGAGCAAGCTACCACACACTCCTAAAACTCTCCAGTTATCACCCTGGAATGGCTCATGTTCTAGCCAAGGTGTGTGTGTGTGTGTGTGTGTGTGTGTGTGTGTGTGTGTGTGTGTTTGTGTGTGTGTAAGGGTTGAGGAGATGGGTGGTGGGTGGGTGAAATACTCCACTGCATCGTCAGAATTCTCCAGTCCTTAATGTGCCTTTGACCTTAGGGCTATCAGACAGTACAATTGTCCTCAGGTTCAGCTCCTAGACACTGAAGGTGAGGCCACCAATCACATACCCAAGTTGAGCCTCATGGCACCTGAAACTTTTTGTTTTGTCAGAGTTTAGTCTGTTCCCTCTCCATGAGGGAAAGCATCATGTTCATTGGGGAGGAACAAAGGAAACTGATGGGTGCTTACACCTTGCCTGTAACTCCAGTGCAGAGGATCTGATTCCCCTCTTCTAACCTCCATGGGCACAGACACACACACACACACACACACACACACACACACACACACACACACACACAAGCAGACACTCATAACCAAGATGAATCTTAAAAGCAGGACGTCCTGGTAGATGCATCTGATAGCAAGAGAGTATGCTGATGCTGGGAAACGACAAAGGCTGGATGAGGTGGGTGGTCAGGAGAGCAGAGCTGAACAGACAGCAGGCCATGAAAAGAACCCTTTAAGCTGAGTTAACTGCTGTTAACTCACGCCCATGGCTCTCATCAAAATACAGCCTCATCCTTTCCTTTCTGCTCCACTGAGGTGGTCCTTGTCATTCATCTTCAGAGACCGGGTGTTCTTGTGTTAGTTTTTGTTCCTGTGACAAAATGGCTGCAGTTAAACAGCTTAACACAGAAGGGATCCTCTGGCTCCCAGTTTCAGAGGTCCATGATGTGGTGGCTGCCTTGCTTTAAGGGTTATGGCAGGGCAGAAACACCATAGTGGTGCCAAAGGAAAGCTGCTTACCCCATGAGTCTTCAAGAAAGCAGATGGAGAGACAGGAGAGGCCAGAGATGAGATGAACACCTCAAAGACATGTCCCCAGTGACTTACTCTGTCCAGCCAGGCCCCACCTCCTAATAGCACCTTCAGTGTGAACTCATTAACAGACTTAGTGTCTTTAAGGTTGAGTCGGCTCTCACAGCAGTGCCAGCTAGGAGCTAAGCGTTAACCGTGAACTTTTAGGACACTATATCCAGTCTGTACACTTCTTATTTTCACATTTGTGGCTTTTCAAATCGTTCTTTTCTTTCATCCCATCCCCTCAGAGTTTAGTTTTATAGCCCAGATTGGTCTTGAGTCCAGGAGAGCCTCAAATGTGACCCCTGGGACGGTAGGTGTGACCCACCACACTGCCTCGCCTTAACAACCCCTCCTCTCCTGATTTCCCTTATCTCACGCTTCCCTAGTTTTGTAGTAGGTCCTCTTGTTTTCCACCATCTAATGTTCCACTTCTTTTCTGATTGGCGCTTCAGTGTTCATCTTCATTAAGATCTGGTCTCTATCACTGCTCACTAGATAGTCTCTTTGTCCGCTGTGGTGATTTGAATAAGAATGGCCCCCATAGGCTCATACATTTGAATATATCAGGGAGTGGCACTACCTGAAAGGGAGTAGGAGTGTGGCAGTAGGTGTGGCCTTGTTGGAGGAAGTGTATCATTGGGGGTGGGGTTTGGGGTTTTAAAAGCTCAAGCCAGGCCCAGTGCCTCTTTCCGCTGCCTGATGATCTGGATGTAGAACTCTTAGCTCCTTCTCCAGTACCAGATTGACTGCAGCCTCCATGCTTCCTGCCATGACAATACTGGACTAAACCTCTGAAACTGTGAGCAAGCCCCAATTAAATGCTTTCCTTTGTAAGAGTTGCTGTGGTCATAGTATCTGTCTCTTCAGCATTAGAACACTGACTAAGACAATTCCCAAAGGAAGGGAGAATTCAAATTCTCTATCATGGGGTCCCTTACTTATGTTCACTCTTAAACAAAATGTCAAAACTGAAAAAGGCATTAGATAGTAGCCTATGAGAGCATCTGGATTCTGAAAGTCCAGAACACGGTGCTCTGTTCTTCTCTCCCCACCCTGTCTGCCTTTCTTGGTAAGAACTGTTTAAGTCACTTCTGTGACCCTACTTCTGTGCACAGAGTATTCCAAGAAATGCAGAGCCTTCAGTTAGCATACAAGGTACAGTTTTTAAGCAGTGTGAGACAGAAGGATGGGGATTGGGCTTTGCAGAGAGCCTGGGTAAGGTGCAAAGCAGGTGTGAACATCAGGGTCCTGGGTGTGTCTGTGCAGCCAATCCCCAGTGCTGTGAGCTGGAGATGATGGGGAGTAAAGGGTGGGGTCAGAGACAAAGGCAGGCTGGGAAACTGCTATGTCTGGGAGTGGGGTGGGGAAGAGCCTCTCAAAGGACAGGAAGTCACTTCCCACTGGTTTTAATAGAGCATTTATTTTTTTTCTTCTTCTGCTCCAATCTCTTTCCAATCTTATTCCACACTATGGCTTTTTGACAAACTCAGTTAAGCCTAACGATTTCCCATATAATTTCTTTTGTTTTAAATATTTAAATATTTATTTATTTATTTATTATGTATACAACACTGTTCTGCCTGCATGCATGCTTGCACACACCAGATCTCATTACAGATGGTTGTGAGCCACCATGTGTTTGCTGGGAATTGAACTCAGGACCTCTGGGAAAGCAGCCAGTGCTCTTAACCCCCGAGCCATCTTTCCAGCCCATAACACATTGCTTTAGCTTTTTGTTTTGTTTTCTGTTTTTGGAGACAGGGTTTCTCTGTGGCTTTGGAGGTTGTCCTCGAACTAGCTCTTGTAGACCAGGCTGGCCTCGAACTCAGAGATCCACTTGCCTCTGCCTCCCAAGTACTGGGATTAAAGGCGTGAGCCACTAACACCTGGTGTTCCCATATAATTTCTGAATGTGAGATTTCCAATTATGAACACTTGAAGATAGTCCTTTGTACCAAATACCTGCTGGCCATAAACATCAGTTCTCTACTTGATCCACCCACAATATGAGATTGGCGGAGTCCTTTATTATTATTATTGTGTGCATGGTGTGTGTGCCATGATGCATGTATGGAAATCAGAGGACAACTACTGCTTTGATTACTCCAGTACAGAATTATCTAGGAGTGGTGCATACCTTTAATCCCAGCACTTGGGAAGTACACACACACACACACACACACACACACACACACACACACACACACACTCACACACAATCTTTTAGGACTGGGGAGATGACTCAGCAGTTAAGAACACAACTGCCCTTGCAGAGGGCCTGGGTTTGATTCCCAGCACCTACAGGGTGACTCATGATGTGTAATTCAAGTCCCAGGGAATCCATGCTCTTTTCTGACATCCTCTGGCACCAGACTTGTATATGGCACAGAAAAATGCATGCACGCAAAATACCCATACATATAAAATAGTAAAATAGTACTAATAAAACCATCTTAAGTAGGAGAAAGGACAAAAACATAAGTCAAGTCATGTGAACATGTAGGTGGGTAGTTCTTATATTCCAGTGAGTGGTTCTCAACCTGTGGGTCACAACCCCTTTGGAGTTGCATATCAGAGATCCCAAATATCAGATATTTACATTACCATTCCTAAAAGTAGCAAAATTACAGTTATGAAGTGGCAACAAAGTAAATTGATGGTTGGAATCATCACATGAGGAACTGTACTAAAGGGTTGCCGTGTTAGGAAGGTTGAGAACTCATGTGGTAGACTAGGCTGGCCTTATTCTCACAGAGATCTGCCTGCCTCTGCCTCCAGAATGCCGGGATTACTGTTGTGTGCCCTGCTTACATTCATTTTTTAATATATAACTAAATAATGGTGCACATTAATGGGGTACCATGTGATGTTTAATACATGCATACCAGGCACTTAATTTTGAAATGCTATTGCACATCAAAGGAATCAGTGCATTTTGGGAAACATGGTTGCTATGGGGACTACACAAGATGGTGCCGGGCTGGAGAGATGGCTCGGGGGTTAAGAGCATCATTGCCTGCTCTTCCAGAGGTCCTGGGTTCAATTCCCAGCAACCACACGGTGGCTCACAACCATTTATGAGATCTGGTGCCCTCTTCTGGCATGCAGGCATACCTGCATGCAGAACACTGTACATGTAATAAATAAATCTTAAAAAAAAAAAAAAAAAGCTATGACCACCGGGCGTTGGTGGCGCATGCCTTTAATCCCAGCACTCGGGAGGCAGAGGCAGGCGGATCTCTGTGAGTTCGAGACCAGCCTGGTCTACAAGAGCTAGTTCCAGGGCAGCCTCCAAAGCCACAGAGAAACCCTGTCTTGAAAAAAACAAAAAAACCAAACCAAACCAAACCAAACAAACCAAAAAGCCAGGCGTTGGTGGCACAAGCCTTTAATCCCATCACTCAGGAGGCAGAGGCAGGTGGATCTCTGCGAGTTCGACGCCAGCCTGGTCTACAGAGTGAGTGCTAGGACAGGCTCCAAAGCTAGAGAAACCCTGTCTTGAAAAACCAACCAACCAACCAACCAACCAGCCAAACAAGATAGTGCACTAAATGTACTAAGTATTCATAAAATAATGGTGGTTTGCTTCGAAGGGTAATCTTAGTTTTTATGACTGGATATGATTAACTGAAAGGGTTAGCTGAGGAGAAGCACCTTCTAGTGGCAACTCAGATTTATGGAGGTCCCAGGAAAAGCTGCCTCTGCTTGCTGGCCTTCACTTTTTGCTGGTATCCTTCAGCCTTCCTATATGGTTGGAAGACCAGTGGCTCCCCAGAAATCTTCCAGGCCTTCAGTGCCAGATGGGGCTGTGGAGGTGCTCATCCTCTTGGACTGAGCAGTTCACAGTGACTCAGCTCTATAATGTACTGGCAGCTGTTGGGTCACCTAATGGTAAGCCGATCCAACAAACGCCCTTTGTAATATATAGTCATTCATTCCACTGGCTTTTATGTAGAACCCCGACTAGTACACTAGCCAAGGACAGAGATGCTAGCCCTCAGAAACTGACATTCTGTCACTGTCACTGATTTGTGACAACTTGAGCAAATACATGGTTCAATATACAGTAAATAAATGGAAGAAATTGCTCCCTAATAGCAAAATCCAATTGACACACGTTGAGAAATGAGGAAATTAAAAGAAAAAAAACCCCATTATTTGGCAACTATAAGGATAATATCTCGAGCAAGAAGGCTAAGAGCATATAGCTAAATTGGGTAACAAATGCTATTTATGTGGTCTCAAAGTATCCCTCTACAGAATACTTAACATAAAGGTGCCTGTTGGTTATAAAGGGGAACAGCTTCACAGTGCTGCTCGAAGCACAGAAGGAACAAATGAATGGTGTGTCCCCTCCTGCCATCGTCTTCAGAAGTGCAGCACTGCCCATAGTATTCCAGCCACTGGCATGTTCCCAGTCAGACTGAGGGCCTTCCATAAGTTAACAGCCAATAGGATACAAATACAAGGGCCAAGGAAGGAGCAAGGTGTGGTTCTAGACTGAATGAGACTCAAGAAAGTGGAGCAAAAGCAACACACAATCTTGTTCTGCAGCTTCTGGCTGCAAAGGGTATGACCAGGCAGCTGCAGTTGGGGTGTGACCAGAATGAATGGTAGAAATTTACAGTGGTTTCACAACCTTTCTGTTAGTATGAAGTAATAAAAAAAAAAAAAAACAAACCAAAAAAAAAAAAAAAACCAAAAAAAAAAACCCAAAGTACCAGTTAACTTTTGTTCAAAAACTTTTATTTACTATAAAGACAAAACACCAAAATAGGTACAAATACTATAAAATTGGTTCAAAGGGGTAAAAATTTTAATTAAAATATCTTGATATATTTAAAATAACAAAGGATACACTTAAGCCAAATTTTCTTAACCCAGAGGTTTTTTGTAGCATTTGCTTACACAGTAAGGTGCTAATAGGAGTTAGCCCTTAAGCCCTGGAAGTCTTAGGAATCCTAGTCACACAGCACATAGAATTTCATTGTGAGAGTGAACTTTGGTAGAAGAAAAATCTATAGGACACCTGAGGTAGTAGAAACTGGAATAAACAGCAGTAGACGTTATTTACAACTTGAGTACCAAATAACATTAAAAACACAAAAATAATTACACAATACAATTTTCAGTCCAGCTTTGATCCAAAGAAAATAAGAATATTACATCACATTTGCATCGAAAACAAAACACCACAATTACCAGCAAGCTGAGGGAACTGCAAACAAACCCAAACACAGTGGATCTTGACATGTGGAGACAGTTTGAGTTTGAAATGTGGCGGGCATGTTGATGTACACAGTAATACTGATAGCTGAGGTTCCTCAGTTTCTACAGTTTACACCTGTCAGACAGTGCTAATCTGACCAATGATCTTCCAGTACATAAAATGGCAAGAGTGCGTCCTTTAAAGCTTGCACACGAGACTTGGGAACAATCTGATTAGAATTGTGAAAATTCTAAGTAGTCAAAAGTAAAAATAAAAAGGAAATAAAAAGGAAGTCAAGTACAACACATTTAGCATTACCAAACTTCACATTTCTGTATTATTTTTTAACTCTTCAAATATTGCCAATCTTCCAAAACAAAGGAATGTAAAATTTCACTTAAGAAGCACATTCACAGAAAAACTGCCTTTGAAAATTATCTGCAATATATCCCTGTAAACTTATCTTGGAACTTAATTTACTTCCAATTTGTGTTGTACATTTCAAATGTACTACATATACATAGCTTATTTAGTTTATCCTGAGTCTTTGAGAATAACCAATTCTATTTCACACTGGCTTCTGAAGAGTTAAAACTTAACATTTCAAAGTTACATTTAATAGCTAATCAGTACTTGATTTAAAAGACACATGCAAAGTTCTACCATTTTCCTTCAGGATTCCATGCATCTGAATTCAACTTGAGGTTAAGACAATTAAATAGTTGTGCAAATTCCAGGAATTAGTGTGTAAATGAAATTCAAATTCATGTTTCTCTCTGGACATTCTCTAAATGCAAAGCAACTTTATTGTTTGTTTAGAAACATTACTGATTGGTAGTTGAGTAAATGAGTTTATCAACCAGGTCTAGTATAAAAACAACATGCATGGCAGAAGGAAAATAGCAGTTACATCATAATCAGTGGGACTGAATGATGGATTGTTACAAGAGGAAGATTTCAATGGTGGGAATTTCCTTTAGGCTAGCAAAATAATGAGATAATTCACCTAACTTTCAGATGATCTTGCCCTGCCTTGTGAGCTGCGTCTGAGAACAGCCAACTCTGAAGTGAGTAGATACGTAACCCGCACAGTGAGGGGAGAAACTGACGCTATGTAGCCAGTACTTCATTATACGCCAATGAGAAGAAAACACAACTCTTGCAATAGGCACAGATTTAATAAACTAGTTCATACCTACTTCTATTTTTTTTTCTGGTTTGAAGAGATCACCTTTCCCTGAATATTAAACAAAATGAAGGTGAAATGAAAATACAGAACCATATTTTCCAAAAAACGAAATGAACGGGCCAACAGTAAAATGCACAACAAACCACAACTGACCAGAAGTTTTTGTTTTTTAAAAAAAGGTCAACTGTGGGTCATAAAGAAGTTATTAACTTTTAAAAATACATGTATTTACTGCTACTCATAGCATACTCTGACCTAAAAGAGGCAGACATTGATTTCTTTATAGCCAGTGACAAAAAACCCAAACGGAATTGTAGAACCCCCTGCTGTGATCACTAGATGAAATGGAAGAAGTGACACATTAAAACAGATCCTGAGCCCTCAGCTGCTAATATTGCTGAAAAAGTGCTCCAAAAATAAATTTATGCTTCTGTTATTTAATCATGCAAACTCCATTGCTTTCCTGTTCACCCAGAGCCAGTCCTTTGAAAGGCACGGTTTACAGTTTCTGCACAAGTTGTGGACTTTTGCATATTGAGCTTAGGTACAGATTATGATTTGTCAATCACATACTTAGGTAAGGGTTCCCCACTGGCCTCATTTCTAGCTGTTCAGTGGCATGAGGGCCAGTAGATTCTCAATGTGGTTGCCCACAAGTTCTTTTTATTCTTTCCTTGTTGCACTTCCTGTCTCCATTATAGTTGATTTGAATGAGTAACTACCATGTAGTACGAAAGACAGGATGCTTCAGTAGCTCTCTTGATGGAGGTCTGTCCTGAGGCTGAAGTTCTAAACAACGCAGAGCCACGTCACGAAGACCTGGGGACAGATGTGATGGGATGGATGGCGCAGTCGTCGCACTAGCAATCTGCAGGAGACAAAACCAGAACACTGAACTTTTTCATCGCCTCCACCAGTGTGCGTGCACCTGTGTTGTGTATGGGTGACTGTTTTTTCAGGGTTGGACAAATCTTAATTCTTAGTATTAAACAGTACAAACAACAATTTTGTTTCTTTTGCAAGGTCTCAGCACAGGCTGCTGGCTTGGATCTTTCTGCCTCCACCTCCAGAGTACATTATCTGTTGTGTACCACCATGCCCAGATAAGAGCCGATTACTCTATAAACAGGTAAAGGATAAATCTAAGTAATTTAAACCTACTCTCTTTACTCTTAATCACAATAAAACCCTCCCTTTCCCTCACCTTAGCAACTTTATGAATGATTATTGAAAAATGCAAATTGCCAGAAGGAAAAAAGTTCGTGATCCTGTAACACTGAGTGGATGCATACACACCCATGATTCCCTCTATCTAGAGACACTGAGTGGATGCACAAACTTCTTAACATACCATAAGACAAAACAAAACAAAAATGACATCCCTTTCCACCTGCCTAAGAGTAATCACTCAATGCTCTTATTTTTCTTTCATGGGTGTTGGTATCCTGGCAATATGCTAACCCTGCCCCCTGGCAACTGGCAGGGTATGCACACAGGCATTCAGGCAGATACTTAGGCAGCTCAAAGGGTCCTGTGTTGCACGGCTACACAGCCGCTTAAGGACTCTGTACACATGGGCAAGCTCCCCCTTTTAAGCCAGAACCTCCCCCCCATTTCTGTCTTTCTTCATCTCTGTTCCATCTTCCATCTCTACTCCTCTCTTTGTTCCCTTTTCCCAATAAACTCCACATGGGTTTGTTGAGTCTTGTGTTTCACGTTTCATCACAGCCGCAGTTGCAACTGAAACAAAACAACAATGGGGTTGGGGTAGGGGGAACCCAAACATGTCAGTTGAACACTTCAGTTAATTCAAGTTTTAAGTACTCTATCTATAGTGCATGTCCTGAGTTTGACAACATGGAGTAAATTCCTTACAAGGGGCAAGATGGGTCAAAAGAAGTGCACTTAAAATTTGGGGAATAGAAGCAGGTATGGTGGGGCACACCATTAATCCCAGCCTTCAGGAGGCAGAAGCAGGTGGATCTCTGCATTCAGGGCCAGCCAGGACTACATAGAAACCCCATCTCCTAGCTAAAACAAAACAATATTGGGGATACTAGGGAGCTGGCTCAGTGGGAAAAAAAATGCTATGCAAGCCTGACGGCCTGAGTTTGGATCCCCAGAATCCATGTAAAAACCAGATATGAGGATGCTTGTCTGTAAGCCTAGCATTCTTACAGTGGGATTAGAGGCAGGAGAATCCAATCCCCTGGAAGTTCATAGGCCAGAAATTCTGGAATATGCATTGCAGTGGCCAACAAAAGAACCCTGACTCAAACAAGATGGAGAGTGAGCACTGACTCCTTAGGTCGTCCTCTTATAAGTAAGTATTACTTTAAAATTGGTAAAGGCCAGGGATCTGACTCCCTCTTCTGGTCTCTGCAGGCACCAGACATGCATGTGGTACACAGACATACGTGCAGGCAAAACACCCAAACACTTAACATAAAACAGACAAACAAACAATGATTGGTAGGGACAATCCATGAGAATTTGACTTCTCCCAATTTTAGTACAAAAAAGAAATCATCTCATAAATACCTTAAATATCAAAGCAAGATGATTGGAGTGTTTTTCTGCATTCCAAGGTGGTTTTGCACAAGCCATTTCTATAATAGCACAGCCAACACTCCATACATCACAGCTCCTACCATACTGCTGACCTCTTAGTACCTAAAACAAAGTAATTTGGAAATATGACTTACTTAAAAAAGAGATCTATTTTTTTTTATGTATGAGTTCAGAGCAAACAGTGGTGTAGACAGCAATTACATGAACTACTTGAAATCTCATTAACAAGCTTAATGTCCATGTGGCACAAAGGGAAAAACATCACAGGATTCAAAGGAGCCCCCCTTCCCCCCCAACAATGGGGCAAGGGAACAAGTCATCACTACATTGAGCATGAAGAGCTATGAGCTAAGGAGAGGCCACATTCACAAGCCAGTACTGTGTAAACACATCCACAGACAAGGCCTGTTCATGGTTTGCCTCCCTTCAGGAAGGAAAGGTAAACTTTTGTGTATTTCTACCACAAGCATTTTTGTTTTGCTGTAAAACTATTACAAACCTAAGCCCACAATTCTGTGTTAAATTTACTTTGTGTTTAGTTCATATTAACTGTGTTGAAGTAGCCTTTAAGCAAATCTATGAAATTTTATCTTTTGTAACCTTGTTAAGACACAAATGGGAAGCCTGAGAGGAAGGGTCTAAACTGCAGGGTACTATTACAACAAACTTGTAGGGTCGTGGACTTGCAATTAGTACGTGCATTCTGGATCTTACTGTGAAATAAGCTGGCACAAAGCTGTTACACAGAACTCCACAGTACTGTTCTTCATTACACTCAAAGCCACTCCTCACCTCAGGTGCCATAAATGCAATTGTCCCCAGTAACTGCCCCTGAAACTCTCCTGCTCCGGTTCCTTTTGATGCCAACCTGGCAGCAGCTCCAAAATCTGCAATTCTCAGCCTCTGACCTGTGCTGTCAATGAGCAGATTGGCACCTGTCAACAGAGCAGCAAATGACCTGGTATGTTAAAATCAAGTAAGGACATGTGAACAGCCTCAGGAAGTTCTACTAATGAGCTAAACAATGGGTACAGTCATAGCCTCAGAGAAAGCTGCTCTTGTCTTCCTTTGTTTCATTTCTGCTGAGGGCACACTAGGGATCCCTAGGGCAGATATAACCTAAAGCCTCAGTAGGTAAATTCTGAAGGTCAAGTCATAGGGCCCTTGGAGATAAGGAACACACTCAAAGACCATTTTAAAGTAAGGACTCAAAGCCCTTAAAATGATGATTTTGGCAAAATCTATCCTGAATTCAAACTTTTGTAAATTTCCATTTTAAGACTAAGTCTTGTTGACACATACTAACATAAGCCAATTCAAACTATATGCTTATTTCATAATCACAGTTTAATGGAAGTTAGCATCCTAACAGCACTTCTATAAACTGTCAAATAGTAAAGAAAACCCAAGTTGCCTTTAATAAATATGATCTAAACTGCAAGATCTTCCTCCCAACCCTCTCTCTGTGTAACCACACTGGTTGTCTGGGAACTTGCTCTGCAGACCAAGCTGGCCACAAACTCACAGAGATCTGCCTGTCTTTGCCTCTCAAGTTCTGGTATTCAAGGTGCCACCACCAGCCCCTGGCTATGATTTTCTAAGTTTATTATACACCAATTATCTCAGAAAACCAAGAGCAGGGATCTCCTGAGAATACCAAGATGGGTGATCAGAGACCTTGGTTCTACACTTCCTGTCAAGTCACACCCTTTCTTATATTGAACATACTGTTCTACTTTATAAAATAGGCTGACTGAAGACTTTTTTTTTTTGAACTTGCTCTGTAGACCAGACTGGTCTTGAACTCACAGACATCCTTCTGCCTCTGCCTCCCAAGTACTAGGATTAAAGGAGTATGCCACCACTGCCTGGTGGACTGAAGACTCTTAAGGGTCCTTTTAATTCCAATATTCATAGGGTTATTTAATATCAAACTAAAAAACTTGTGTTAGAAACCATCAAAGGTCAAGGTTAAAATTACATTTGCTTTCTTGTCACTAGAAAATATTAGGGTTCTTACCTTTGACATCTCTGTGAATGATCTGGTTTTCATGGAGATATGAAAGACCACGGAGTAACTGCTCAGTATAGTTAATGACTACTGACTCCTTGAAAGCTCCATATTTACTCAAGAGATGAGCCACAGACCCCCCTGAAAGACAAACAGAACTGTTGTGAAGCAGGCCAGAACTATTATTTGTTTATCACACTCTAGTTCCTTAAGCTTACATTATATGAGCTCACATGAAATGTTAAACTCATAGCACATTATAAATAAAACTGATTTCCTGCATTAACTCAAAACTGTAAATTAGGAAACATTTTTTAGAGAACTCTCATGAAACCAGATTACTACAGGGCCAAAATTTCAGAAAGCACTGAAAGTTCTCTATTTTAGATTTAATTATTTTGGCAATGTAGATTCTACTCCCATCTTTTTTCAAAGTGTATAGACAGACTACTACGGAACCAAGTAAACAACACTGATACATTATTTAGCGGGAAGCAAAAAGCAGGGAAGGGCCAAGAAGGCAATCAGGCATCAGATACCAAGTACCAGCTCTGATGGTACAAGAAAAAAACTCAATTAGTCTCACTTATAAATACTGTAAGAACCAACCTATCTGTTCTGTAGGTCCCCATGAAAAAAAACAGGTAAGGGACTGAAGAACTCCTGGGTGTCACTGGGGAGACAGCTAGGTAGGTGGTGCGCCTGCCATGCATGTATGGAGACCCAAGTTCAATCCCTAGAACCCACATTAAAACCCCAGACATGGTGTGTACGCCTGTAGCCTCAGTATGGTCCAGCCAGCTTAGCCTGACTGATGGGCTTCAGGTTCAGAGAGACCCTGCCTCAAAAAACAAAGGCGAATGACCGAGGGAACACACCACTCTGGACCTCAAATAGCTACATGCACACATGTGCATGCAGATGTGCACACATCTATACTAGTAAGCACACACAGACATGAACTAGAAACACACTCTTAAATCACACAAGAATTTAAGTAACTGGCTATATCACCTAGTTGCCACATCCTAAGTCACTGTTATACATATTATAGAAGTAAATTCAGTCTATGTTCCAGAGGGTGAGGCTTAACTTTATGACTCAGTGCTGTTTTATCTGCACTAAAGTTTTCAAATTATGCATTAGTTTATTTAGTTTGGTTAGCTAGATGGATTTTTGAGACAGATTCTCACCTATTAAAGTACGGGCTGGGCTCCTTCTGCCTCAGCCTCGAGTGCTCTGTCTGTAGGCACATGCCCTGCTCAATAACTTTATTTTTATATTGTTAGAAACATTTCCTAAATCTATACAATTAGTGATGACTATTCAGAAAAATATGGAATTTATACAATCCACGTTTGAAAAAGGTTGCTGGGGGAGCTGGAGAGAGGTTAAGAGCATTGACTGCTCTTCCAGAGGTCCTGGAACTACATGGTGGCTCACAACCATCTAAAATGACATCTGATGCTCTCTCTAATGTGCTGACAGAACACTGGACACACAGACACACACAGACACACACACACACAAAGAAAGAAAGAAAGAAAGAAAGAAAGAAAGAAAGAAAGAAAGAAAGAAAGAAAGAAAGGCTGTTGGAGAATATTTCTTAGTGGTAAAGTACTTGCCTAGCATGTATAAGGCTCTGGGCGCAAGTCCAAGTACAACAAAACAAAACATCAAGATGGGAAAATTTTAATATTTACTATATTTATAGACAAAATATTTGTGAATACTTGTATATTAGGGAAGATTTGTCTTTAGAAACCTAAAAGTTTTTATAAGAAAGTTAAGTTTGTGTTCTCATTCATGTTTTACACTGTGAACATACCCGCCATCCATTCAATGAAGAGGTTGTAATTGCTTTTCTCACATGTGGCACCCAACATCCGGATAATGTTAGGATGGTTCAGGTGGCTCATCATTCTTATCTCTTCCCTTAACGCTTCCACCACTTCTTCCTGTTCAGAAGACGTGTTTCTGACGTAAGTCACCTGTTTTAACAAACATGTTAACAAGATTTTGAATTTTGATGTTCTTTGTTTTCAAAACAACCTGATCTGAAATAGACAAATCCAAATTATCTTAAACATTGACAGCAAATGGCATTTGCCCTTATGGATGCAGTATGCTTTACATAAAACCAACAAACCAACAGGGAAACACAAGTCAGATAATTTTAGACAGTAAGAATATAGTAAGAATATTCTTAATAAACTATAGGAAAATCAGAAAAATGACAAAAAGGGGAAGGTGCTGTAGCCAAGACTGCAACTGTATAAAAACAGTAAAAATGAGAAAAGCCAGTTACAAAGGAACAATCAATATGACTTGAAATGAAAAGTCATTATTTTTGCATGTACTCTTAAGTATGCTCATTATAGAAGGCAAAAACAGACGGAGAAATCACCATCTTGCATTGGTGGAAAAGGGCAGGAATGAGACTGTTTCTCTGACCATCTTGATACCGTATCTTACAACGACCAGCTTCAACTTTTAGTAACAGGATTTTGTTTGGGTTGCTTGTGACAACATCTACTACCGAGTCTGAAGCATTTTAAACTGTCACGTGTGGTGGCACAGTTCTGCAATTCAAATACTAGGGAAGTGGAGGCAAGATGGTCCCAAGCTTGAGGCCAGGCTGGGCTACACAGCGGGCCCTGTCTCCGAAACCAAATCAAACAAAACTCTTGACACTAAAGCATGAACACACCAGCATCCCATCCCTTGTCCTTCTAGCTCAACAGTTGCACCCGGTGCTCTCGATACCAACCTGTTTAACAGCCATTAATGTTCCAGTCCCCACATCCTGTGCTTGGTAACAAGAAGAAAACGCTCCAAGGCCTATCTGCTGGCCTTTCAGCCATTCGGTGTCTTCTCTGTAAGGCTGTTTCGCTTTGGTATGTCCTGGGAGAGTCTCCGGGGTCTGCATGTTAAATAAAAGCAATTGTTGTACTGTTGAAAGAGCAAGGTCTTGTAAAATTCATCTGAGAAAATACTACTGTAATTCCTAAACCACCTATGCATTTGACCTCTGAATGGACAATGTTAACAACAGTATCTAGCGTGTAAGTGATAATCATTTCCCAATCAGCCAGAAGATCTCTGAAATAGGCGGAGTACTGCTATTGCAATGACTCAGAGTTATTATTACACACAGGAAACCCTCACAATCACCTCAAAGGCAACCCTTCCTTCTCTCAGGTCTTAACGAGGAAACTCTAAGACCGTGAAGACTGTACTCACATCCTGCTGGATGATGATAATATCTTCTCCATTTTCCACCTGTAGCTGAGGAACTATGGGGAGGGCATCTTGAGATGCTGACATTGCCATGGCAATTGCTAAAGCTTCTTCTTCTTCAGCTTCCATCTTTTCTTTGCACTTCTGATTATGGTTGACGTCATCTTTGTATGTATCATCGTTTTCTGCCTTTTCAGGAGAGAGGACAGCAACTTCAGACTTGAAAGTGACTGTTGTGTCACTTGAAGGCATCGATGCTTCAAGAAGGTCCTCGATACTGGAGTTGAGCTCTGTGTTGACATCTAATCTGCACTTGTCCTCCACTGGGGTGAATACTGTCTCATCGCTGGGTATAACGGCGTTACCACTATTGCTGTTACTGCCAAAGCTGTCATCGCATTTGGAAGCACTGTTGAGATCGAGTGTCATGCTATTTTTTGAGGCATCCCCCAGTTTGCTTGTACTACCTGGGATGGGTCGAGATGGCTTTGGCCTGTGTATGTTACTGGAGGGTGGGGGTCTTGACTGAGTAAAGACTGGGGAGAGTTTGTCTGAGTCTCTGTTTTCAGAGCAGTTCCTCTGGAATTGTAGAGAAAACTTGCGCTGTGTTTGAGGAGATGCGGAAGGTATTTTGCAGGGAACAAATGCCTGAGGTCTATGCTTAGAAACATCTGTTACAGAGCCAGCTGGGACAGATGGGTCAGATGAACAAGGGGTTGACACTGCTGGAAACATCTGGGAATGAGACAAAGGAGAGGAGTTCAAACACTGACTGTGGGGTCTGCCTTTTGTTTGAACCACTGGCTTTGGTTGTTCTGTTGTTGTTGAACTAGGAAGTCCTACGGAAATGCCAGCCAGTCTGTCAGAAATGTCCTCTGAACTGGCACTCAGTCTCGTAGCACATAATCCTTTTCCAGTTTTCTCTAAATGGACTGTATGCTCAAGGGAACTGTTGTCTGGATAGCTGGTAGGGCCCAATGCTTGCAAGAAGGTGTCCTGTTGGCCATCTAAAGTGTCTTCCACACCCATCTGGATGACCTCAGCGATTTCTACCTCATCTGCAATCGCCAACAAACGCCGGCGCATCCTGGTAAAGTGAGTGGAACCAGACGTAGTCAGCATTGTTACCAGCTTGGAAAACACAGTGGGCACTGAAGTCACCATTCTTGCAGAACTCAAATATATCCTTCGAGAGAGTTTGCCAACCATGGAGTGAGAGTTATCAATGGACTGCAAAGTGAAGGTCAAGAGGGACAGCAGCTTCTTATACCTGAAAGCAAAGCAAAGCAAACCACCTTCAATAAGCAGACAAGTTCAAATTACTGGAAAAAAAAAATACATTTTACAAAATGCAACTCACAGCATGCCCTTGTACACAAAATCCATTTTGGTACCATTTGGAAGACTTCGTAAATGTTTAACTAAAAGTAGCCTCCTCCCCCGGTTTCTATAATCAAGTACTAAAGTATTGGTATACCACTTGGGTGATATGTGAGCAATAGGAAGAGGGGAGTACTGACTTCCACAAGAAAAATTACCTGATTTCAACAGGCTCAGCTTGGGAGACGTCAGAACTGACGATATGAGGATAAAATTCAGCAGGAAATTCCAACAGCAACCTGTCTATAAGACACAGGCGGCCCAGGAGTTCTTGCCAGCTGTTTGATTCAGCTTGGCTTCCAAGAATACAACTTAAGACATAATCAACACCACCAACACCAATGGATCCTACAGAAGTAAAAACAAATGATGGGAGACTAGTGTTATAAAACTCTAAAACAAAACATGATCAAATGATGGGAAGGCTCATAAAAATGCTCTGGGTTATATTAGTCTTAAGGACTTCTTTTAAATTAATTCCTATTTTAAAAACAACCAAGTGAATCAATTTATAAAATTATGTCAATATTTTATAACAGTCCTATGAGAAATCTTATGTCAAGGAAAACAATAAATTGTGCTACATGAATTTTAAATTAGAAGTTATTACCAGCTTTAAGTATTTCTCTACCAACTGCCAACTCTCCTGCTTGGCCCTTGCACAGCTCCAGCAGTGTTGATATGGACAGCTGACTCGTGCGGCTACAAAGAAACAAAAGCAATTCACTGTTGAGCAGCAAATACATGAAATCTCTCTACTATATTTGTTATATTTTCAATTGTTCAAGCAACTACCTCAGATAAACAACCCAAATGCAGAGCTCCAGAAAGTGGGCTGCACAATACTTGCCATCTAATCCCATCCTCACACTGAAAAACAAGGTTAGTTCTGCACATTTACACACTCTCTACAAAACTCACGCATGACTTAGGAAGGGAAATACCAGAGTGAGAACCCTGAATAGAACAGCAGCAGAAGCAAAGCAAAGGTGATGGAGCAGTTCCGGCCAATCAACCATGCAGGGATGTGGAGACGGGAGTATCTACCATGGCTTATTAAATGAAAGTGAGCTTTTCTGCCCACTGATCTAAGAGACCTGGCCTGCACTCACTTTTACTTTCACCACTCTTTACTGCCAGTTTTGAAGGCTACCGTGGGAAGATACAAAACTTAAAAACAGTTAAAAACTCTCAAATTACAGTAAAATGCCATTAACTAATAGAACAGGATTCTTTTCTGTTCCACACAAGGCAGAGGCAGGAATAATGCTACATGCTATCTAAAGTAAGTTTATTTCTTATGGTTCTATATGCCAGTTAGTGTTCCTGTCAATTGGACTTCACATTAAAAATACTACAATCATAATACATTAGATGTGCAGCTCCAAGCAGTGTGCTGGCCTGGCTTTTACTTGCCATTGGGGTTTCTTTTCCTAGTCCTTACAAGCTCTAAGCCCTATGTCTTAATTTCAGATCTCACATTACAAAGTAATAATATTCAAAGAGTCACTAACGAGTATGTATCAAATGTTAAGTGTGAGGTATGGGGCCAGGTATTTTAAAGTGAGGCCTTACCTATTGGCATCTGCACACTTGACTAGGATGGTGTCTACAACTGGCCGCAGGAGTCGCTGAAGTTTGATTCTTTCTGCCAAACTGTGGCAAGGAGTATATACCAGCATGGCTCTCAATGTTTTCTGGGGAGAAAAAAAAACTGAAGGTCAGCTTAACTAGATTCAAAATGCATCAAAGAAAACGTCTTAAGCTGAGGTAATATGAGCAAACAAGTAAGTACTAATAGAAATGGATAACCACAGTGGTGCTAACCATTGCAGTGCTGAGTGACTTAAGCTAGAACTGGAATCAAGGTCTCTTCATCTGCTCCATGTCCAGACATCCTTGGTACTCCCAGTTCAACGAGCACAGTTAGTGTTCTAGTTGTAAAAGGTTCTGAGGTCACTGAACTCTGATTCCAATTTATTCATAGCCACCCATGCTTCTCAAAAGGAACATTCCCTAGACCCAACAATTAGGGTATGAGTTAGAAAAAAAGATTGCAAGAGGTAGCTTAGAGGCTGAAGTTTAAACAAATTTGGTAAGAAATCATGACAATGAGATGGCTCAGTGACCAGTGGCACTTGTGACCAAACATGACAGACTTGGGTTTGAGCCCCTGAACCCATATGGAAGGAGCAAAATGGTTTCTGTAATTGGTCCTCTCATTTCCACACACACCCTTATCCCCCTCCACTGAATGTTTTCTTTTTCTTTTTCAGGAACTACCCTGAGGCAGGGGATGGGGGTGTAAATTTGAGCTCCAGGGGTCATTTGGCAGTCCTGAAGACAAGCTTCATCATGACAGAGTGGAAGGGTTTGCTACTAGCATCTAGTCATTAGAAGTCTAAGTGCTAAACATCCTACAGTGTCAGCACCTCTGGTGTTCCCCCCCCCAGGTCATTATCTGGCCAACCACAACGGTGCTGAGATTGAGAAACAGTGCTCTGAGGACATGATTCTCAGAATGGAAAAGGTCAAATTCGTCTGCAAAGTCATCTTTTCATCATGCTATTCTACTCCTGAAAGATAAGCCAAAACAGTAAAAACTAGAACCATGCAGGTATGATGGTTAGCTCCAATTGTCAATGTGGCAGACTCTGGAATTACCAGAGATGGGCCTCAGGGCCCATGTTGGGGATTCTCTTGATTTTGCTAACTGCTGTGGTTAGCAGGACCTGGCCATGTGGCCAGGATGCCATGTGGCCAGGTCCCAGGAGTTTCTGCCACTGTGACTTCTCTGCTACGATGGACTGTCACCTGGAATTGTGAACCACAACAAACCCTTCCTGCTTAAAGCTTCTTTTGTCAGGGTGTTTTTATCACAGTTATAGGAAAGAAACTGAGATAACATGGGACCATTTTCTGAATTTTCTCACAACTGTATACGGAAGTCAAGAACAATTTTTATGACAATTGTTAAAAATAAATATCCATTAATGCTTCTATACATCAAAACCAACCAACCAACCAAGCAACCACCAACAACAAAACTTAAAGGACATTTTCTAACCCTGGCTTTTGCTTGTTTGTTTCTGTTTCCTGAGACAGGGTCTCCTATTACCCGAGCTAGCTCTGGACTCCCTGGATAGGGATCAACTTATCTCCTAATCCTCTGCCTTCCCCCTTTCAAGTGCTGGGTTTCTAGGCATGGCATTACCACACCAGGCCATTAAGAAGTTTTAATTTGGTCATATATGATATATTCATTCAAGAAAATATAATAGCAAGACATTACTATAACATGAGAGAAAAGTAAACAGTGCATAAGAAATCATGAACAGATTAAAATCAATAAAATTATATGGAGAGATAAAATGGAGTATTTACAATTTCTTAGGATTATAGGATTAAAAACCTGGATTTTCTAAAGTTAATTTAGGTAAAGTAGATTTATTGTTTATTAAAATTAAAACCTGCAAATGACCAAAGAAAAGAAAACTCGTGAAGATATAGTTATGGAACAATGTACTTACTAAAGCAGCAACATACACTTTGTAGACAGGGTCGGCACAGACTATGGACAAGACGCTGCAGCACGCCTCCACCACATCCCCTGAGATGCTCGTCTGGGAAGACCCACTGGTGGCTCCAGCACTCAAGCTGCCTCCACTGCTGCCTCCAGAATTTCCAGTGCTCTCCCCATTTGCCAACAACAGGGCCCCACTAACGTCATGTGAAAGACGCCTGAGGGCCATCTCTCTTATATTCCAGTTTCTAGAAAATAAGCAGCCAACGAGCTCCATTCCAAACACCTGTATTGCACAAACACAATGTGATGAGGGATTAGTGAACCTCTGGTATATTAAGAACTATTTCTGATGATTAAAGAAAAATCCGTCACTTCTCATTTCTTCATTGTATCTGATAGATGATTGATTGTCAAAATTTTACAATTAAAAACTTTAATAATATATACACATTCTTGTGTGGGGGCTTAGGTGTACATGTATATGTGAGCACACTGTGGAGGCCAGGGATCAACCTCAGGTTGGCTTTGGCTCTTTTCTATAAGACTCACCAATTAGGCTAGGCTAGCTTGCCACTGAGCCCCACGGCTCCACCTGTCTCACCTTTCCAGAGCTGGGACTGCAAGCTTTCTACAGGGTGCTGGACATCACTCAGGGGCCCATGCAACCAAGAAAATAATTTATTAGTTGGCCAACCAAAACCTGTGTTTACTGAAGATGAGGAACTGTTCTGAGGAGGTAAAGGCAACCAAAAACACCAAACCCAAGGACATTCTGAACCCTTACTTGTCCTCTCGGCAAGTGCCTGTTATATACCCGTTTACAGAAAGGAGAAACTGGGATTAAATGGCAGCCAACAGACTCACTTGCCAGCAATGGGGATTAAACATGAAGAAAGTCAGCATTCAGGAGCTGCATTTTCCTGTTTGCACAGCCTTTTATATTTGTTAGTTTAGGAAGGCACACATCTAGGTAGGTGACAAGGACAAACTTACAAGTGAAAACTTTGCGACATACATATGGAAAGGAATTAACACCAAGAGCAGGATTAAAATCTTTAGCATGCTAGGAGTCACATAGTGAAGCATCTTCCTAAATTAGAAACAACTGAGGAAAAGGGACAAACACAAGAAATGACTTAAACCAAGAACTGCTTACCTGGATCCACGGCTCAGCCAACTCTTTGTAAGCGGGAGGGATCTGCTGGGTTCCGTAGTGAGTAAGATTAAAATTGCTTTCTTGGTTCCTTCTTTGTGATCCAGCCACAGGCTGCTGTGGGGAGACCGACTGTGGTACAGCTCGCAGGGATGCAGGGGAATCCACGGGGCTTGACAACTCGTGGCTAAAATGAAAGGTCACAAAAACTTTTGGCAAAATATTAACAGATCAAAGTCACACTCTGTGCTTTGAGACAAGGCTCGGGCTAGTCTTGAACTCATGATCCTCCTGCCTCAGCCTCCCAAGAGCTGGGATCACAGGTGTGAGCCACCATGAGAGGCTTGATAATGTCATTTTAATTTTTTGTTAAACATACACGAATCAGTAATGAAAAATCATTACCTATAAAAGTCATGGGATCTCCACTTAGATCTACAAAGGGGACATATTAAAGGTTCTCTATTTCTTCTACATTCTTCTGCCCCTGAAAAATATAAAGAGAAGACTATCACAAAAATGTAAATCTTAACAACATTAAGAATTTCTAAATCCTGAGCGTTCACAACAGCTATTGTAAGACTGCTACAGAAGGAGCCTCATACAATGATAGGTTATCAATCCTGAAGCTGGCCAGTGCAGCAGAGTAAACATCCTGATACCTTACCTCCACAAACGCTGCTCATCACTCATGACAGCATAGCTTTGCTTACCACCCTTCAAAGCATTCTGCCCCACTCCCTTCTGCGGCTAGTCTTCCAGATGCACCCTCTGGAAAGCCGGCCCAGGTCTTCCCGCTACTTGCCGCCTCACAGCTTTGGGCTGGGAGTTTAAGTCTGCCCTCCTGCTATTCCCACCTGTATTACCCTACATACACTTTTACATCTACACAGATCCTAAACCCCAGTTTGTTGAAAATTTCCCATGGTACTGCAGCAGGACTTTCTTCTGCTCTCCTTAATCTCCCCACAAGCTATGCCGCAATCAAATAAAACATCAAGCTAAAAGACAGGCGGGTTGAGCATGGGGACCGAAGGAGCCACCTACAGATGGACATGCAGTGGTGGTGCAGCTTGTTCCTGCAGCCATCTTCACACACAGTCAGGCTTTCCTCATCCAGCATGCCCAACAAGCAGATGGGGCACATTTGCTCCTCTTCATCCTTTATGCTGCAAGGGAGGGAAGCGAAACACTGAGCACCGAGTCTACAACTCCTCTGGACAATGCACATATCAACCAGAGATCCATTTTTGACAGCACCATCTGATAACCGCAGGACAGTTAGTTATTTCTCTGTGGTGATGTACTGTTTATGATGTGACGAAGCTTGCCTGGAAATCAGAGTACAATGTTAGCCACAGCCATAGAGGCCAGGCAGTGGTGGTGCACACCTTCAATCCCAGCACTCAGAAGACAGAGGCAGATGATCTCTGGGAATTCAAGGCCAGCCTGGGCTACAAGAGAGTGAATCCGTCTAAAAGAAAAACAGAGCTCACGCCTTTGATTCCAGCACTTGGGATAACACACCTTTAATCACAGCACTAGGGAGGTGGAGACAGGAGTGATATGGCTAGGCAGAGAGAGAAATATAAGGCAGGAGGAGACAGGAAGGCATGGCAGACTCATTGAGTCTGAGCAGCAGTGCAGTTTGGAGCAGTCTGAGGTTTGGTGGATTGCCCCTTCGGTCTGAGCACTGGTAGAGGTGAGAACTCTCTAGTGGCTGGCTGCTTTGCTTCTCTGAGCTTCAGGCAAGCTTTACTAGATCATAAACAAAATATCACCACATTTCTCCTATCCATATACAGTAATTTAGAAGCAGATCCATAGAATCATATTCACAGAGTGTGGTATGAGTTAGGCTGTACTTACTGTAAATGCAATTCAATGAAGGAACTACAACCCGTGTGTGTGTGTGTGTGTGTGTGTGTGTGTGTGTGTGTAAAGTACAAGATACACATATATGTCATTATACTTGGTTCTAATCCATCCTTCTCCTACCTCTCCACCTAGTGCATTTTTTTATTAAGCATTTTTCAAAATGTTAGTGGGCTGACTGAGCATGCTTGCTAGTCTTTCTTTATGTGTTTTATCTATACAGTAAGGTTCTAGGATCATCTTTGCACTTTGAGTTTTTAAAAAGGTTGTGTATTTTCAATTTGCTTAAATTTTTTTTCCCCCCGAGACAGGGTTTCTCTGTGTAGCTTTGGAGCCTATCATGACACTCGTTCTGTAGACCAGGCTGGCCTTGAACTCACAGAGATCCGCCTGCCTCTGCCTCCTGAGTGCTGGGATTAAAGGCATGCGCCACCAACGCCTGGCTTGCTTTAATTTTCTTATTTTGAATTTTTATTGCAACTGTTCAAGTGTCTTGCCTGTATGTATGCATGTGTGCCATGTGCATGTCTCGAGCCTGTGGAGGCCAGAAGGTGTCAGGTCCTCTAGAATTGGAGTTATGGGTGCTTGTGAACTGTCATGTGCATGCTGGGAACTGAACCTAGGTCCTCTGGAATAGCAGTTGGTATTAACTGTTGGGACACCTCTCCAGTCCCTATCTCTATTTTCCATTCTTGGGAAATACCAATTGAAGTTTTCATAAAATTAGATTCCCAGATAAATATCTTTAATGGTTTTCTTTTTATTGATTTTAGTTTTTCCATAAAAATATGTGATTATATGGAAAAAAAACTTATATATTACAATCTGACAAACTTTTGTGCCCACACTGCTGATATATCAACGCACCTGGAAACCTCAAATTCTGGACCATATTAAGAAAGTATCTTTGATCATCTTAGGAACTTCAGATTTAAGCTTGAGCTATCTAGCTTTAAATATTTATTCTCTTCAACATAAAACACAGTAAGTAAACAACAACAGTAAGTTGGTTTCAGAAGCTCAACACTTCTTCCTTCCTTCCCCCCAACCCCCATTTATTTATAAGAGACAAAGGGAAACAGAAAGAAACCTGAGTCAGGAATCAACATACCCAAATTCTAGTTATACTATTACCTCTCTGGCTTCATCTATTTCTAAGTAAGCCAGAAGCTCTTTAGTTTCACAAATAACTTGAAACTTTAGGATTTTAAAGTCAGTCCACTGAATCCAAACTTTAAAAAATTCAAATATTTCTGTTTTCCAAAGATGAAAAACAGTTTTCCTCTTCACCCAGTGGCCACAGCACCAGTTCACTGTGCTCTGTTTTCTGTGGCGGTTACAACACTAAGAGACTGGTGGGATGAAGATGACACTTGACAGCCAGTGCTTCTCAAACCAGGGTGCCCAGGACCACAGATGCCCTTTCTCCTTCCCGAAGTAACTGAACCATCTCATTTTAACATAGAAAGGTAGTGTCACAGAATAATGCTACACAGTGCATAATACTCTCCATGTAATACTAGAGGCTCGGAAACACCCACATTTATTATTTCAGGCTGCACTGTATCCTGCAGAGCTTATCTTTACCATCTTTCTAGCAACTGGGCAATGTAAAGTTTGTGAAGCAGTGTGGACTTTAAGTAGCAACCATGAGTAACAGCTCCTGCACAGTCCACTATGACTGACCAGTCTACTTAGTGAGAACATGCTTATCTTTTCCCACGTAAAAGTTATCTGAACAAAACTATGAATGAAGTCCTGATGTTACACAACCAAAAAATCCTGCACGTGAAAGTGATTGTGGAAAGCCACTTTGCCTCTTATAATTGATTTCCAGAAGAATTACAGATGCTTCCCTCTATTTCACACTGCCTTAGCTTCATTATCTGGACAGCAGTGATAAAAATCTACCTGACAAGGCTTTTGTAAGAACAAATGAAACAATGCTAAGGCATTGTGTGACATAGCAGCCACTCATTCGTCTGCTACCTGCTTTCTCACAAGACAGGGCACTTGTTAATGTGTCATTTTCAACGTATAGTGTGGAGAGCAAAAAGTCTTCAAGTGACCTTTAATAACCTTTAGCTTCTTGTGAATATGAGAAATCAACACTCAATAGTTACATCATTGTTTAGCAATTTGGTAAGTAAAATAAAAAATTATTCCTAAAATTCAAACACACCACTAGATCGATGCTTAGTTTTGTGTCAAGTACTAACCTGTTTTCTGAACTAGATGTAGACGTGCTAGATGATGACAATGTATGAGAATTTGACATGCGTGAAACAAACTTCTGGATGGTGTTACGAGATGGAGCTTTGATCCTTGAGCTACGCCTACTGTGATATTTCTGGAACAAACTCTCAACCTAACATTGGAAAAACAGAGCGTCAATGACATTGATGCCATAATTATGCATATGAAGAGGTGAATTATTTATCTTTACTTACATAAATTTTGCATAAAGCTGATTTTAAGAGCTTCAAATGTAAGACTGAAGTTTACTAAGGACAATGCTTTTTACAGCAGGGCCAGTGTTTACTCAAGTCCTTTACAGTTTAGAAACCAACAAATAAAAACCCAAACCACTTATCACTCAATAAATCACCGAAGAACTTTAAAGGTGTATTACATTCCCATGTCCAACATGGCCACTGTCTACTTGAATTCAGTGCTCTTGGAAAAACGTCAAGATGTACTATACAAGTTTATTGCCAATTTACACTAGAGTTGCATATTAAAAAATTACCTCAAAATTTTTTAAAGTTTTTCTCCATAACATCGGGTCAGAGGGTTCTAGTTGGAACACTCGGAGCATAACAAACAAGAGGTGAATACAAAATGTTCCACGCCCACAGCTGCAGTTCTGGTGAACAGGAAGAAAGCCCATGGGTTAATAAATTGGGGCAGTTCAATCAGAACATCTATACCTATGCCACTTGGGCATTTCTAAGTCTATTTTATTAAAGTGTCTATTAATATTCTTCATTATCCTCACATACAGATATAGATGTTTCTATGTATTAATCTATTTTCAGTGAATTTATTCAACACATTAAATTTATTTTGTTCAAGGTATTGTTACAGTAAAAACACCATACATAGTCTAGATGCATTTCAAACTCACTTTATAAAATTGAGAGCCAGGCATATACATGCCTGTAATTTTAGCACTTGCAGACAGAAGGATCACTATGAATTCAGGGCTACAAATTTGAAGTAAGCTGGATGTCATAGTGAGACCCTGTTGCAAAGTGAAAACAAAGCTGGAGGTGCACCCCTTTAATCCGAGCACTCGGGAGGCTGAGGCAGGTGGACCTCTGAGATTAAGGCCAGGACAGCCCGGGGCTACACAGAGAAACCCTGTCTCCAAAAACCACATACATACAGAAACAAAACAAAACACCAAAGGGAAGACTAGAAGAACCCTTCCTGTGCATTCAGTTTCTAACCACAAAAAGAAACAAAATGATTTAATAGTACACAGACTTAAAATGGTACCATATACTAATAAAATATAAGACAGTATCAAATACTACCTGTGGCCCAATGAACACCCGGTACTTATTGTCTGGACTGTCTCCTCCAATCAGGAAAGAATTGGGTCCTATCTGCTGCAGGAGGTACAGCCTGGCCCTCATTACTTTGTTCACACGGCGGTTTGTCTCCTCTGGGCTATATGGTGAGAAGCCATCTGGTGACGGTGCTCTTCGAGGTGGTGTGATTCTGCCGCTCTGAAACTTTACAACATTGTTTTTGATTAGGTAAACTTCTCACTTCGTGATAAGAAATTAATATCCAATAAAAGCTCATACCAGAAAGTCATGTGGCAGATTATATTCCCAGAAAAAAAAAGCTCCATGTATGAAGTATAATGAAAAGCAAAATGCTGTTATGTGACACATTCATTTTAGAAGAACTTCTGAAATCTCAGACATTCCTAGAAGTGATGATAAATCTCTGCCCAAGAGACAACAACGGTCATTTTTACAAACTACTCCATAAACTTGGGTCTTTTAAAGTACCATGCAAACCAAACTTAAAGGCATTAACAGTGACCACCATAAGCAGGCAAAGTGCCGTTTCTAGCAGCAAATGTAAACATGAAATCTCCTACTTAAGGCTCTGCAGAGCATTCTCTAGGATGGGATTCACAAACACCACCATGGACTCCTCCCCAGCTACTCTGTGTAGACTCTTCCTCCTTTAAAACTCCCTACTAGAGGCTGACCAAAACCTTCTGTGATCAGAGTCATAAACATCATGCTCACCACACTACTCATTTCCCCCAGAAACTGGTCTTGTCATCAACACCCAGCAGGAATTACGATTGGTGGAGACACCTGGACTGAATAAATGGCAGCAAAACAATGCAGCATCCCAGAACCCTTTGGTGTGTAAACTGTGCAGCTGCTGTGGCAAACAGTACAGCAGCTTCCGAAAATGTTAAACTTTCCACCCAGGAACCCCACCCCTAGTTATGCACTCAAGAGAAATTAGGACGTATCTACACTCAAACCTGTATGTGAATGCTCACACCAGTATTACTGGTAGTAGCCCAAAGGGAGATGCAGCCCATGTGATGAATGCATAAACAAAGTATGATATACAATCGCACAGAAGAATACTCAACAATTGAAAATGGAGCACTGATACGTGCTGTGACAGGACCCAAGTCAAAGGTGCCTGCAACAGAAAACTATCCATAAAAGGAAAACACAGACAAAATAGGCCAGTGGTTGCCTAGGGTTAATGAAGAGATTGTTGTTAACAGAAACTGTACATAAACTACAGTTTACTTGAGCAAGGAAATGAAATGGGCTGCACTCAAAACCTTGAGTTTCAGAGAGTTGATTTAGCAATGTCCAGACAGCTTTTATAGGCTGAACACAAAGCAAGGTGAAGCAACTGCTGGACTGGCTACCATGAGTTTTTGCCATATTGGGGTACGTGCAATGAGCACATCCTGGTTATGTAATGAACAGTCTGTCTGTGACTGACTAAAGTTCAGTCTGATTTCCAAGTCTAGAAACAACTTCAGGTTAATGGTGTCTAGCTCATCCTTGCTGTGCTATAAAATAAAAATGGGGTGGTTTGGGAGAGGAGATGGGAAGATTCGATTCTGCTTATATTTATTCACAGTCCCCCTTTCATGAGGCTTGGAGGCCTCATGAAATCAAGATGCAAATGGGGACTTAAGAAGAGCTGGAAAGCCAGCAGCTTCTGCTTCAATCCAGCAGCCACGCCAGGAGGTAGATGCCAACAGCCCCAACTGTTTGAGCTTTGCAAATGAAGCCATGCATGAACAGAAGCAAGGCTGGCTTGAGCACAGGCTATCAGGAGCAGGGACAAGCTCCTGCCCCTGACTCTCAAATGTCTGAGCTAGTCACAGTGCTGGGGATAAAAGCGTGCTTCAACAACCATGCTCCCTGCCACTCATTCACTCACTCTTCAAACTCGCCAAGTGTTCATGTGCACATCCACCACGTTTTTACCACCTGGTCTTTACTGTCCTTGTGCACATCTCTTTGATGTCAGATTTAACACAAGAAGCTGTATTTGGTGTGCTGATTAAAGTACACATATGAAAAAGAATCTGGCTACCAGAGGAAGGAGGATTTTAGAGCCTTCCCACAAAATTATGTCAATTTTCTATGATACCCATTACAGGGTCCCAAATATGAGCCCAAAGCTCAAAGAGCAGATTGTTTCTTTAGATCTATTTTCTTTTATTTCATGTGTGCAAGTGTTTAGCTACATGCATGCTTGTATGTTCAATGTCCACGAAACCACAAGAGGGCATCAGATTCCCCAGCACTGGAGCTACACTGTGAGCCACCTTGTGGGCACAGGGGATGGAACCTTGGTCCCCTGGAAGAGCACAAGTGCTCCTAACTGCTGAGCCATCTCTCCAGCCTCATGGAAGCAGTGGTGATGTGAATATCAAAGAGAAGCATCTGCTTTTTCCAGCTGGCATAATAAATCCCCACGGTACACTTCATACTCGGAATGGATCTTATGAATAATAATAATTTGGAAAATATTAGTTTACTAAGTCACACAGATATAACTAGTTATATAATGTTAAAAAACATTTTATATCATCAGTCTTGGAAGTCTAAATACCAAGAAATGGTAAAGCATAGTGGAAATAGTTTCTTTTTTTTTCTTTAAAGATTTATTTATTATATATATTATACATGTGCTTACATGCCAGAAGAGGGCACCAGACTCATTATAGATGGTTGTAAACCACCATGTGGTTGCTGGGAATTGAACTCAGGACCCCTGGAAGAGCAGCCAGTGCTCTTAACCTCTGAGCTATCTTTCCAACCAGTGGAAATAATTTCTAAAACTTTAATTTTTGCTTTGGCACCTGGAGCCTTGTCAGTGGTAAAAACACTTTACTGTCCTTGATAAGGCAGTGTCATTTGGTTAACTTCAGTGACAATGTCGACTATACATATGTCTGAACAACCAGACTCTGTTGACCATTCCTTCAATGAGTAATTTTGTGTCATGAAGACAGGATGGTTGGTTCAGCTTGCAACTCCAACAGCTGCATAAGGCTTTTCCTTGAGATGGTGACCATATTTTAGTGTGGCAGAAGTGCTTTACACTAAAGTGTCCCATTTCATCACACATCACAGAATATTTTACAGGGTTAAGATTTAAACAGTAATTTCTCTGACAAAGGCATTCTTAAAACTAACTAGCCCTTTTCTTTCATGGACAATATATAGCAATGAAGAGCAAAACTTCTCTAAGACAGAGTAAACACAGGGAGGACAACAGGTATGAAAATGCCATATCAGGGGAAACCCCAATTCTAATGCTGCAGTCTAGGGTTAGCTAGGGCGAGAGCACCAGCAACTTCAGCAATCACCAGAGGCCTGAGCCAGAGAGACAACACATTGGTTTTAGTACAAAACTAGCTTTGGCCTGACAGAGACCAGATCACACTTTGAAAACCATGGTTTATTGCATAGCTGGGCAACCCTTCCTGTGTCATGAGTGAGTCAAAAAACAAAACAAAACAAACAAACAAACAAACAGACAGACACCAACAAACTGGGTTCAAATCTTAACTTACAGGCACCGGGGAGACTCGTTTCCGTCTCACTCCTGGGGATTCCGGCTTCACTGAGCGCCCTGATGGGGAGCTGCCAGGAGATGGGCTGCGGCGGCCTTTGGAGGCTGGTGAAGCAGAGCTTGCTTGGCCCTCTCCCTGAGGCTCAGCTGCCAAGTTACTTATTTCAGATCCGTCTCCTTTAATAGGGATTGGTTTTACCACCTGAATCAAAAAAAGTTCAATATTTTGATTACTTAAAAATACACAAAGTACACTTGAACATCACAGTGCGGGAAATAAATCTGAGTGATTATACATTAGTAATACAACTATACCAGATAACAGGTCCCATTTTGTTTGAGATTACTTTGTTACTAATGTTGGGAGTTACAAATGTCATTATTTGTGGTTTACACTAATTAAAGTACTGTACAAAATTTTAGAAAAACTACTAGTTACTATTTATTGTAATCTCTAGCTTATCTATTATTCAGAATTAGCATGAATTAGGAGCTGAATGTAAAAAAATTAGCACTTCAATAAATGTTCAATGCAATTGAAGAACTCCTTTCTATTTGTTTTGAAAAAAATGTAGGTCATAAAAACAGCAATAATGGGTATTAATTTAAGTAGTCAAATATAGTTTAATGCCATTAAACTATCATTAAAATGTTATTTTACAATAATTTTAGGGAAGGGCCAGGAGCACAGCTCAGCAGCACAGGGATTGCTCAGCATGCATGGGGCCCTCCGTTCAAATATCAGTAGTAAGAGGCAAAAAAAAAAAAAAAAAAAAAAAAAAAAAAAAAAGATTAAGGGGCTGGAAAAAGCCAGGGATGCTTCAAGCTTAAAGACCAATTTCTTAAATTGGAAACATGTAATTTACACAACCTGCTGCTGCTACTGCCAGGTTTAAATATAGGCCTCTCAGACTGAATCCTCAGTACAGTTGAAGCCTCCTGGCATTCCCTCACCTTCTCCTATGTACGGCCAATTTCACCAGCAGGAAACTCATCCACCTTAAGTTTTGGTTAAAGTTCTACTGTTCATAAAACCTCAGCTAAAATAGCCTATATTCTTTAAAAGTTTCTGTAGTTTAAAAAAAGATTTATTTTTATTATTTTTAACTATGGGGAATGTGTGCACATGGGTGCAGGTGCCTGAGGGTAATAGAGGCAGTGATCTCCCTGGAGCTGGAGTTACAGGCAGTTATAAGCCACCTAATGTGGCTGCTGGGAGCCAAACTCAGTTCCTTCAAAAGAACAGTGTGTGCTCTTAACAGCTGAGCCATCTCTCCAACCCCTACAATCTTCTAAGAAGCTGCATGTATTTATTTGTACGTAGGTATGCATGTAGGTCAGAGAATGACTTGTGTGAGTTGGTTCTTTCCTTCCACTGTGGGTCCTGAGGGCCAACCGCTGACGACCTGACCTGGAGTAAGCTCCCAGTCTACATTTTCATCTCGCTGATTCTGTGTTGTTCTTCTACTCACTTCACACATCTGGCACCTACTCATTAAGTGCTTTGCATTATTTTACACATCACTTAACTTATTGTGTATAAGCCTTAATTTCCTATCTGGAGCTACTTGTTTTTTATTTGCTGTTTCGAGAAGGTTTGAAGGCAATTTAATAAAAAATAAAAATAAACAAAATTAGACCTCCCAAGTAGACAGTAAACTTCTTAAGGTTAATTTGAAATCTGTGAGCAATAAAATTCAGGAAGGGCAATTATACTTAAGGATTACATGTTATGTTTCTTATACATCTCTTCTCTCTTCCCTACTGCCCTACATACACAGGAAGGTATTTATGTATTTGCTGCAAAGTAGACAGTGAGAAAAATTTTGTTTTAAATGATCTAACATTAGTGTGGTTGTCTTTGATACAGGACACCACAGAATAACTCCAGCTCCAGGAGCTTGGAGAGCAGAATGCTATAACTTTGGATGGTTTTCATTGCTCAGGAGTGCTTTACAAACTGAGTAGAAACATGCCCTTTTTATTTTTTAATTTTTTTTTTTTTTTTTTGGTTTTTCGAGACAGGGTGTCTCTGTGTAGTTTTTGAGCCTATCCTGGCACTCGATCTGGAGACCAGGCTGGCCTCCAACTCACAGAGATCCGCCTGCTTCTGCCTCCCGAGTGCTGGGATTAAAGGTGTGCACCACCAATGCCCGGCAACATGCCCCTTTTTATAACTTATTTATTTTTATGTACAATGGTGTGTGGCCTGCATGTATGTCAGTATAAGGGCATTGGATCCCCTGCAACAGGAGTTACAGACAGCTGTGAGCTGCCATGTGAGTGCTAGGAATTGAACCTGAGTTCTCTGGAAGAGCAGTCAGTGCTCTTAGCCATCTCTCCAGGTTGAAATATGCCCCCTCCTAACTGCCACCTTTACAAGCTGTTCCAGTGAAACATTCTAAGTCCATGACTTCTCCATCTTTTGCAATGAATAAAATGGTGAAGAATCCCATCAGAAACCTCAAGTGCAGGAAAGATGCAGAAGCTTAGCTGGGCATAATGGTAGCAAACAAGGATGGCAGGGAGGGGACAACGAGATTTTTCCTGTGGCATTTGCACAACAGACAACAGCACAATAGAGGAGTCCAAAGCCTCTGGGCTATTGAGAAACTGAAATAGAGGCCATTAGCTGCAAGGCCTCCAACAGCACTAGGACAGTGGTGACTACACTGGCCCAAAGGCAGCCACTACTCACACATAATTATCAAGCACCAGAAGATGGCTAATGTGACTGACAACTAAACTAAAACTTTGGTGGGGTCATCGAGATGCTTTAGTGGTTAGTAGCACTGGCGGTTGCTATTCCAGAGGACCTAGGTTGTGAATCCCAGCATCCACATGGTGGCTCAGTCATCTGCAAATTCAGTCCTAGGGGATCCAAGGCCTTCTTCCAACTTTGTGGGCACTAGGTATGTACATGACGCAAGGATAACATGCAGGCAAGACACCAATATACATAAAACAAAATTTCAAAGTTTAAACTTTTACTCTCCTGTTTAGTTTAATCAAACTTATGTAGGCCTGTGGGATGAAGATGAAAGCTAGAAGATCATGTGACTGGGTTTAATCAGGTCCTAGCTGGAGTGTAATGAGTCTTATCATTGCTATCTCTACTTCAAAAGAAAAACTATAAACAAAATTCGATCAACAGACTGGAAGCAGGCACTTCTTCCTGTGTATGAATGCAGAAGCAAATTTCACAATACCATCCTTAGCTGTTTCAGCACAAAAATCATAGCACAGTATACATACAGTGTCCTTGTCTTTCTTAAGCTAGTTATTCTTTTGACAAACTCCATCAACTCTATCTTTAACTCCTAGGTCTACTTAATCTAATTGTTTCCTGCTTCCCTGAAAAGAGTTCTGGAAATAAGATTCTGAGGCCTTGTAAGAGCTAAAGCATCACAAATAAATTAGAATTTTCATTCAGAAAGCAGGTTATAAAGCTGAGGGGGCAGACACTGACATTAGAGGGCAGTATTGCTTTAAGCACTCCAGCAAACACATTCCCACAGTAGTTTAAGTTGCTTAATGAGCAGGGTTAATTGACTTCAGTAAATAGGAAGTGACTTCTGGGTGGGTTCCTGACTTCCTCTGTGCTCCCCTCAAGAGCAGTGCCCACAGCACTCACCACAGGGCCTCTCCTGCTTCTCCTTTCCAACCACTCATGCTTCCAGGCAGGCATACAGGTGGCCTTTAGTTTCTCCCTGATCATTCGCTCCTCTGGGCGATCGTCCATCTTGTGCAATCCTTTGAGGGTTTCTTTGTTCTCCATCTCTCGGCTAAAATCAAGGGAGAAATAAGACAAAGAGAAAAGTCAGATAAAAAAATAATTTCCAAGGACAAGTGAACAGTGTGGTTGTTTTACACTCTAGTTATAGGTACCAGAAAGGACAGGTGAAAAAATCCACAAAAGATTGAGAAACTATGTACACGATCATTACTGTGTTTAACGTGGATACTGCTGAATGTCTTCTGCTAACATCATCAATTTTAATAGTATCCTTTAAAAAGATGTTCTACTTAGAGGTTGTAGGCTTACTAATAATATCAATGCAGGTCCTTTCTCAGCACTACCAAAACAAACCCAAAACATTAACCACTGCTTTAACAGAGACTGCCCACCGTATCAATATTATAATACTCAAGAAACAAATATTTAGGCTGTATCTTATTACCCGTATTCTAGGATTTCTAATTATTCGTGTTAACACACAAAGAACCAGGAGGTGTGCTTATTTTCTACAACAAGCTAAGTAAAGGTTGAACAAACTACATAAAATTTAACCAGAACATATTCTGAAATAACTTTTCATTGCCTGAATGCTCAAGTCTGTATGTTCCTTGAACAAGAAAACAGTGATGATGCACTTGGAATACTTCATAACCACAGAGTGAAAATGACCTGCCACAAACATTTTGACCACCAGAATTAAGATCATCTTTAAGCTAGGAGCTTCTGCGAACTAATTTGACAACGTCTAACAGGTGAAGCAGCACTCTCTGGAAGACCACTGATTTTAAAAACGTGCTCATCTCGATGTACATGCTTGTACACATGCACACTGTATAGATTTTAAAGACATGTTCTTAGGGAAGACCAAGTACCTCTGTTGTGGGAGAAGTACCAAGCTTTGTAATTCTAGACTAACTTCAATAACTGTTTTTGGAAAGCCAGTAAAGCTAGAGGATAATACTTTCTACCCTGGAAGGAAAAGGAAGTACTCGTAGAAACACTGGCAATGATAACCTCGACACTCACTAAAATGTCAACTTTGAACTTGTCCAGGAATTTTCCAGTTAATCCTAACTCAGAGGCAGCAGCTTCAGTGAAACACACAAAACACAAAATAAACAGGAGCAGAGAGGAAATGCTCATCTGACTCCAGTGAAATACCAGCACTGTGGAGGGTTGGGAGTCACACAGCTGGCACAATGTCAGAAATGGCTCAAGCCATATTTAGGAAGACAAAGAGCACCTGCCCTCTGATCTGAATCTTATGAATGGGCAGTCAGGCCACACAGCAAACATTCCTGTTACCAAAAGTGTTCCAAAGAAAGAAGGCATACGGGATGAAAACACTGTCTAACTGCTGGGTCAGTTACTTAGCAGTATCTGGTTGTTTCTGTTGATTATGTATTGTGTTGCCACTGGTGATGATGTCACTGTCAGAGTAGGAGAGGAAGTAAGACAGGAGGTAAAGGGAGAAGACCGGAAAGGAGGCAGAAGTAGGATGCAGGGACCTATTTTCCTCTGAACACCTCCCTGCCTGAAGGTGGCTCCCTTAAGACTTGAAGCAAGAACACTTCAAGGACCTGGAAGGAAACAAACCGAGGAGTCCCAGGAAGCTGCTCAGCTTAGAAGCGTCACTGGCCTTGTTCCATGTCACAGTAACAATTGCTGGGGACAGGAGGCACTCCAGTCTGGCTGAGTCCCTTGCAAAACCACAACTGGCATCGTCTCGGAAGCTCTTAATCTCACAACTCTCCTGCATCCCAGCTTGCCCTCAACCTGGTCTCTGCAGGGTGGGTGCCTTTCCTCCCAGTCTCCAGAACACCTGCCTGGCTCAGGGTCCTTCTACACAGGCTATTTCCTGACTTCTCACTGGATTCATTTCTACTCGCTCTAGTTTCCCACAATTATTCAGAGACCTTGCCAGTTCATCCTTTCACAGCCCTCCTTTGAAGGGATCGCTGTGATTTACTGCAGTGGTTGGCACACGCTTTACTATCTATACTCTATGCATCAAAGCACAGGCAGTGAGTGTGATACACAGGGTAGGTGAATGACCATTTAACACCTGAGGGATGTCCTACTACTTTTAACATTAAATGACTTCCATATTACTTAATATTTTTATCACTCTGTACTTAGGATTAAGTCTGCAACTTTGATGTTATTTATTAAGATAATTTTCCATCATTCCTAAATTAATCTACAAATATAAACAAAGTTTTCAGTTTCCTTAAAATAGTTTTATAGGTTAATCCTGAAATATGCATTTTTTTACACATTATCATCTGAAATTTGAATGGCTCCACGCAATCAAAGGTTGTAATTTTATGGGTAACTTTTCTTACTTCACAGAATATGAAATAGTATAATTTACAAACACTGGGTCTCAGAAACAATGAAACATGCAGTTCATCCCATTTTTTCACACCAGGAAGAAGTCAGACCTAATTGGTTTCTTTTGTGTCTGAAATGGGAACCCGCCTGCTGGAAGGAAAGCAAGCCTTCTCCACAAGCTTCCGAAGCTTTCTCACAACCCTAACTTGCCTTCCATCCATGGACAGATAGGGCTTCAGTTCTGTCAAGTATGTATGCTCATGTACACAGTGACCATCTGCCAGAGATTACAAACTCCTTTTTTGACCAAAGCTACTATAATCCGAAAACCTTGACGCCTAGGAACTTCTAATGGCTGGTTAAGCGGGGCAGGTGTGTATGTAAGTGTGTGTGTGTGTGTGTGTGTGTGTGTGTGTGTGTGTGTGTGTGTGTGTGTGTGTGTGTGTGTGTGGGGGGGGGGTACCAGTGCTATTATTGTCTCAAAACGTGCTTGTTTTAGATAAAACAGCCCATGAATTTCAGGCCTTTAAACCTAAAAAGAGTAAACACTAACAGATGGGGGGATCATTTCTCATTTATCTGGGGTACATGTAGTGCCTAAGCATTCATCAGAAGACTTTTTATGCTTGACCTAGAACTTTAAAGGTCCGTCAGCCTGATGTTAGGTTTCTAATGGCTCTTTCTACACTGACAGAATACAGCTGCTACACACTAAGTGGAGCCTCTCCCTCCCTTCTTGCAAGAGATCATTTTCATACTTATTATTATTGTTATATTAATAGCTGGGTCTAATCACCTTCAAACCTCATCAGGTCCATAAAGTAGGCCCCTTCCTGGAGCGCCTTACATGCCAGGCATACCCGGTTCTTATTGCATTAAGATGCTTCCCTTCCTAAGTGACACCAACAGTTCACGCCTTTGCAGATAGTACACATACATACATACATACATACATACATACATACATACGCATGCACGCACGCACAAGCACACATACACAAAGACTCATTCACACTTACTTTTCCTTGCCAGGAACAGCCATTCCTATTCTCAAATGCCTTCAGTACAAAATTTCCTTCCACAATTCTATGGTCCCTAGTTAGTCCTTCCTAGCAGGATACATATCCACTGTAATACAATATAAAACTGAGGATCTGTCTAAACTTCTGCCCTCCTCGTGGTACTGGGAGACCTTTTAGTAATGGGCTGCATTTTCACCATTTTCCTATGGGTAGAACCAAGTGTGCTGGGCCTGATACACTGTACCTTTTAGCGACATGATGGGGGGGGGGGTTCCCTAGCTATCACCTTTTCTTCTGTTGTGTACTGAACCCATCCTGTAGTTCATGATTGGCCGGTACAATAATGTGTCTTGGTTCAAAGACACTCTATACTATATGGTATTGTAGATCGTGGATCACTCTCTTTGGGAGTTTGAAAGTAGGGTACATGGAAAGTGTCACTGCACAAATAATGGCATCAAAATAAAGCGAAGTGACACTGTAGATACAGAGACAGAATAAGGGAGAAGACAGAACTCAGGGAGCACACAGCTACTGAAGGAGACGAAATAAGAGTAGGCACAAGGGTTGCACTAGGTCCCTCGGCAGCTATTAAGACAATTATCGATACCCTAATACTGCCCCAAGTGACAAACTGTAACTCTCTCTCCAGGGGCCACACACGTCTCAGTGAGGGAAGCATTTCCTAAGATCCTTTAACCAGCTAAGGCAAGATTTCAATCTTATATATTAAGAGGGTTTTTCATCATTCCTAAATTAATCTACAAGTATAAACCAAAGTATTTCTACTCTAGAATGAAACACTCTAACACACCCTATTCCCTGAAAAAATCCCAAAGAGCCTGACGAGGACTTCAGCTGTGCACAACAAAGACACATAAGGCTCTCAATAACACACAGACTCCATTAAGAAAAAAAAAGAGGTAGTTAAGTAATTAATTTTAGCTTGGAAATACTATGCTAACTACTAACACGGAGAGACCCCTGAATGGCTTTATGGTAGCAGAAAGGGCTAAATGTGCGCTAGGGAGTTGCCTCAGTTGCTAAGGGCACTAGTCCAATTTTGTGAGCCAAGTTCTGGGTCATAACTCTGCAATCCCAGCACCTGGGGGGCTGAAGCAGGAAGATTCCAAACTCTAGGCTAGCCTGGGCTACATTAATTACACTATCTCTTTTTGTGGCAACCATTTTACTACCAGAATTAAGGAAGTGTGTTAATTCTGTTCACTGTTAGAGTGCATAACAGAAGTTATAATGTCCAAACCAAAGCTTTCTGGCTATGGCTAGCATAGAGAATTAGCACAGATAAACACTTGTTAACAGTGGAGACTCTGGGAAACTTTGGAAAAAGACCTGGGTTACCTGAGACATACAGTGCTCACAGCCACTTGTAGGCCCTCACTCCAGCAGAAATTCATGCATCAAATGCACATAGTGCTGCCATGGAAAGAGGAGAGAAGGGCAAAGGAAGGCCCAGGGAAGGAAACAGTGAGTGCTCAATGAGACCTTCGGGCTGAGAACGAGCACGGCGCAAAGCACTGGCTGCTGCAGCTGAGTTAGGCTCAGTTCTCAGGAGCTGGGACTCACACCGGCCCACTGCACAGCTGAGGAAAGTGGAGGGAGGCAAAGTTCTATGTACACAGTGAAAAAGTCCCTCGCTAAAGTAAAAAACAAAACCAAGAACAAACAAACAAAACATACCCACGAGCGACTTCAGCCTCTTTTCCTCTACAGGTGGCAAAAAGGAATGAGTAGTCACAAGTGTCTGAAATCTACCAAACTAGATGTGAACATGTGCAGACAGGAAAACAAAAACAAAACAAAATCTGAAATTCTATACTTCAATACTGGGACAGTTGTGTGTTTTCTGGACGGACTGTCACCGGCCACAGCTGGCTTTCTCTCCCTGAGCAGGAAGAACCACAGGGAAGGGCAGCCCTATCACCTTTGCCCAATGCAACATTTATCAAGTCTGCACAGGCAGTAATGCTACATAAAATGCTCACACTATCAAATCAAGTTCACGGGAGATTTTATTCTAGGCTATTCAGTAAAACTTGAGAGTGAAAAAACAAACGACTCCTATTTGCCTTACGGAGAAATAAGCTAACCTGCTCCACGTTGGGTGAACTTTGGCACAACAAAAACTGTGACTACTCCTTCTTTTCCTTTCTTCCAGGTACAGTGCCACTGTAGCTCTGGCTACATCTTCCTGCCTCAGCCTCCAGGGGTGCTTGCATTAGAGGTGTGAGTCTTCCTACCCAGCTGACTGGAGTTCTGGATTTTCAAGTGTGTGTAGGCAGGTATCTCCATGGGGGTCAGACGACTCTCTGCGTACAGCAGGCTGGCTGAAGAGCGAACTTCCAGGATTCCTGTCTCTACTCTGCTTCTCACTGTGCTATCCTAGCTGTAAATTAGTCTCTGGGGCCTCCTACTTACAGAGCAAGAGTCTCACCCATCAAACCACTGCTCAGCCATGACTGCTGTTTCTTAATGGGTACATGACTGCGGGTTTACAAGTTTCTTTACTGGTAACCATTGGGGATGGGGTTGTTTCTATTAATATGCAAAAACTTCCTGAGTCTTTTGTGGATAAAAAGAATTCACCTTCAAAAAGCTCATGTTCTGATTAACTACACTGCAATGTGTGACTACTTATACTGTCCCATGGCTACACATTTTTATTATTTATTCATTTTGCATGTATGTGTGATGTATGTTTGTGACTTCTCACACAGCACACTTGTGGAGGTCTGAGGAAAACTTGTGGGTGTAAGCCTGTTTCCTCCAGGATCAAACTCAGGTCATCAGGTGTCACGGACTAGTTCCTATTTAAGAATCATCCGATTTGATTTTAAAATTAAAAGTAATCTTAACTGTGGCTGCAGGGTTTTTGCAATGTAAAACATGGTACAGAAGTGCCAAGGTTATGTGTAACATTAACCAAACACTGCACAGACATACTGCAAAAGCTGGCTCACTAACTGACCCAGGAAATGGTGCTTGGAAGCAGGTTTTCTCCTGCCCTCTGTGCATAAACCACATAGCAACAGAGACCATGACCATCACCTTTAGTCAACACAGACCTGAAGAAATATTGTGTGATGGGCATTGCTCTTGAAACCTGGACCTCCTACCACAGATTAGTAAACAATTTCAAAGCAAACCAGAGGATTCCAAAAAGTCTCCCTACTTCTAAATTAGTCTCTGATGAGATTGTTTGAAAAGCCACCATACACATTCAATAATAGGGATTTACAAGATGTCAGAGAGCTACTACTTAGCATAAGCCATGTTTCAAATTTACTCTATGTACATGTATTCAGGTGCCAGTGTGAACGTGTGTGTATCGGTGCCGACATGTGTGTGCCCTGGTACACATGTGGAAGCTGGCTGTCAACTTTTCAGGAATCAGTTCCACCACCTTGTTTTGAGGCAGGTCTCCTGTTTCTGTCACTTTCCTGTCCTCCAGGCTAGCTGGCCTACAGCTTCTCCTGTCCCCAGCTTCCATTTTGCCAAAGGACTACTGGGATTGGAGATTCAGACAACATTATCTGACTTTTATGTGAATTCCAGGGCCTGAACTCAGGTGGGCAGGGTTTTATGTGCTGATCCATTCCTCTACATCAGTTTTTAAAAGTGAACTGTTCTACATGGCTGCCCCCTTCCCTCCATCCTTGTCAGTCACCTGTGACTTAGTCTATAAAGTTAACTAGATGCCAAGTTTTCTGGAATATTTTTCACATGTATTTACTGTGTGTGCGTACGCTCACACATGCACAGAGATTGAAGAACAACCTGTGGGAACTGGTTCTCTCCTTGCACGTGTGGGTTCAGGCACTGACCCTGGGCTGCCAGGCTTGCTAGCAAACCCTTTACCCACTAAATCATCTTGCTGTTCCCAAGTCTCCCTACAAGGCAACTCAATGACCAAAAGAAACCCACATCTCAATTATGACGTTTTGCTATACTATGTGTCCTTCTACCTTTGTAAAGTATGAGCATGCTGAATAAACTATAAGGGTTCAGTAGGTAAATCATTACCAGTAATTCAACTCAAAGACCATGTAACTTTAGGATCAATTATACAGAATCCTACAAGGGTACATAATTTAGAAATGAAAATTTGATTATGTGAAAAGTTGTTTTAAAAATAAACTATACTTTTGTTGAACTCTGCTCGAGTATTTTATGACCAAAAAGTATCATTCTTGATCACAAATATTCACATGAGTATTCAAGTAAGACTTGGAAAAAACTGCCTTGAAGCAAAAGTAAATCTTGCAAAACTAGCACACAGACATTTAGCCCCCAGAGCTGCTGACACACTTACGGTAAAGCAACAGGTGGTCATGGTTACAGATAACCATCACCAAACTCACAAGCTCTAGTCCCTGTGGCTTAAACGAAATAAAGGCAGAAAACAATGGAGCGCAAGCATTTTCCAAATGATCTCTTGCTTAGCAGGCCAAGAAAGAAACATCATAATACTGCAAAAGTTAGGCTACAGTGATTCCTAGGCATCCCCAAGAATTCCAGATGTGGAGCTGAAGATTTTAGCCAAACCCACCAAATTCTAGTTACTCAAATGTAGTATAAGCCTGTCTAAGCTATGAAATTGGTGACGTCACTGAAATGTCACATGCTGTTCCTACAAGTGGGAAAATATTTTTCTGAATGTTACTGAATATGACAATCAATAAATTTATAAGAATGAAAATACAACAAGTGCCCTTTGTCAAGTTATGGGGACAGTTATGTACACTGAAAAATAAACATCAAAATGCAACAGAAATTAAGGCTTGCTAGGAGGAAAAGACAATTCAGACAAATTAAACAGGCACCAGCAATGGGAGTGGGGGTGACCAGGCACCTTCATTATTGAAACCGAAAAGCGTAAGAAATGCCAAGGAGTAAGACAGAGCAGTTACCAATGAAGTGAGTCGGTCAGGGAGCAACCAGCCTGGACAACAGGCGATGCAAGATGAGCTTTTTAAAGGCAGCTGTGGAGGACAAGTGGGCGGGGGGAGGGGGGAGCAGGGAGCAGATGTGCCTGCTGTCAGGGTAAAACGAGTTCGAACATGTGGACACGAAAGGAAGTGAAACCAGCCAGTGCTGGTCTTCCAGTTCAGTGCAGCCTGCTGCCCGTCAGGAGCTAGAAACTAAAATTTCAGTTTCCAATATTTATGTGGACAGTGGGAAATGGTAGAACTGGACGGAAATATGAGTAGTGCTTTTCATGATTTGTCATTGTATGAAATGTATGAGAACTACAGAGACAGTAAAGCAAGTGTATCTTACGATGATAGACAGACAGAAGGGCTGTAAAGTCACTGGCTGCTCCCGGGACACTTACTACTTAAAGAAAGTTAAATCCTTTCTCACACATCAAAGAAGTCATCTTTGTAACAGTACTTCTAAACGGTTTTCTTCAGGGATTTGGAAGGGCTGTCGGATTTAATGCAAATAATTTCCAGGGTGACCATATTTTCTAAGGGAGCTTATGATCAACACAACTCCATTTCCCACTTGTTCCTTTACAATAAACACATGAGAGCTTGTATTCTTTTGATAGACACTGCTAAAAATTCCAGTGTTTATATTTTTCCTGGCTGAGTCCTTGATACTTGATAATAGACCCTTAGAAACCTAAGGGGGAGAATGGGATGCTGTGAACATCCTTTTCCTTAGTAAGCAAGGAAAAGGATGCTCTTTTACAGTGTTTGGCTATCTATTTCCTCCCAAGAACCCTGCCCCTTTGTGTTGACACATTCAGGGCTGGGAAAGTCTATCAGACGGCAGTGCATACATGATGAGAGCTCACACTTCACCAGAGAAGCAGACTGGATCTCCACTGCTTGTGGTGCAGTTCTCAGCAAGGCTGCTGCTACCTCCCACCAGTGCTCCATTGGGAAGCACTGCCCAGTGACAAGAGGCAGGTAACTGGCAGAGATGGCAGCCTCTCTTTCATTGTTTTGCTTTATATCCAGAAGATCCCAAGTGTGTGGTGTGGAGGTGTGGGCTTTTCTTTGGGACCGTCTCCAAATGTGTGAGCAGCTTTCTGAGAGATCCACTGAGCAAGGCTAGTGCAGATTCCTATCTCCTATTTTAGGGAAAGTGGTTAAATACACAAACATTCTGAAATTAGTAGAGGAGTTCCCACTGAAGTAGAATGCAATGCTCTCTTACAGCCTTAGCTAAAGGGACTTCTTTGCAACCCTGAGGGAGAGCCAGGGCTTCAGTCCTTCCTTCTGGTGGGTGGGAAGGTGTGTTGGCTAGGGTATTCAGAATTAGAAGAATGGTTTCCTGACAAAGCTTTTCCTCTCTATGCTCCTAATGCTAGCAAACCACTCTACTCAGTGAGTGGCACACCTACCCGTGTAAACACTAGGTTAGGCAGAAGAAACAAATGCAAAGGCTATACTGGACAAAGTTCAAGAGAATAGAGAAAAAGACACCAGCTCTGCTGTCCCAGAAATACTGGAAGTACCATAAGGCAGCAGCAGGAGCCATCCATTGTTAACTTACGTATGGAAGATCTAGAAGAGCTACTGAGGTGGTGGTGCCTGAACAGTTATCAGCAGCATGATGGGCAGACAGAATGAGCAAAAGATGAAAAGTACTGAACAGTGTACAAACTACTCAGAAGCCACACCTTCTCAAGAGACAGTATTTTATAATTCCAAGTATCACACATGTACGCAGACCAGGAAATGCTAGCTGAAACAGACACCTGAACTTGTTCACTGCAGGGTATCTCAGAGCCACTAATGAAAACCTAGGTTCATGGCCGGCGGCAAGAAGGCCCACAGCATGGAAATTCTTTTTAGAAGAATGTATCTGATAGGGAGGCGATGCTCATGGGACACACTGCAAGAAATCTGCTCTGGATTTTGCTTAGAGACTCCTATTCCAAGAGCCAATATTCCTTAGAAGCAAAGCCCAGAGAAGAGCCCGATACTAACTGTCTGAAATGTTAACACAGGGCTTAAGTGATCACAAAACTCACTCAGGGAAAAGATTACTTGGTGTGTGCCAGCAGTCTCCAGATCTGAGTATTTGCCTACCACCCATGAAGGATACTGGAACTTGACTCAATCTAATCCCTGGCAGAGCCAGAGTTCATCAGCTACACTAGTCTAATGCATTTATTTTCGGCCAAGGAGTTAGTTGTGGAGTAAACCCACACAAGTTAAAACCTCTCTACTGTTATGAGAAAGCCCCATCATACAGATTCTTTAAAAGAGGCCTCAAGAGTGTTCTCTTTTCACTGTAATAGACCCTGGGGTTCTGACAAAACACAGCATGAGTGCATCTTCAGCACACACAGCTGAGCCACTGTTAGTGACTGACCTACCATGTCAGAGGATAGTCAACATCAGGCCCTGGAGAGGACTTCAGGCTAGCACAGCTGAAGGAGGTGACGGTGACAGCTGGAGAGGTAGTAATCTCCAGAAAAGGAATAAAGAACAGGCCACATTCGCTCACCAACTTACACTCAGGACACGTGGCAGCCTTATCAGGTGCAGTGTTATGAGGTGACTAATTAGAGGTACCAATGGGACAACAGCCACCAAATCCAGACAAACTGGGGGAGTTTCCATCAAAGAGACACCACTTGACAAGCTGGACTCAGTGAGACAATTTATACACACATTATTCATACATGCACCAAACCTCAGGAGGCTTCGGAGTGCAAAGCATGTTCCTAGGATGGTGTGGACAAGGTCAGACATCAGCTCAGTGACCAGGGGTGTGAGCTCTGAGCCAGGCTTCCTGGGGTCAACTCAAGGTCAGATCTTCCTAGCTATGTAGCTGAGGTCCAAGTTATTCAACACTTCTACTCCCCAATTTCCTCACTGTAAAGTGGGGCTAACGACACCAACCATACAAGGGGGGTCCAGAGCATGGACTGTGTGCATAGTACTTAGGAGGAAGCTAGCTTCCATTCCTCCCTGTTAATCCTTGTGTACAATGGAGACAGTGGAGTGCCTGTAACTATGACTACTGCTACTATTGTTAATGCTATCCTTAAGAGACCTCAGTCCCAGGTGCTGCTCCAGGTGTTCATATTCAGTGGCTCCAGGCCTGAGCACAGCTATGGGTAAGATTCATGTCACTGAGGACAGACTTTTACAGAAAGATTAAACAGTCTAGGGAACACCCAGCTTTGCTGGGATCACAGACATGTGTCACACACCTGGTTTTGCTGGGATCACAGACATGTGCTACACACCTGGCTTTGCTGGGATCACAGGCATGTGCCACACACCTGGTTTATGGTAGCCTTTTGAGGGCTAATCTGAGTGCATAACTATTGTCATAACCAGGTATTTTATATTGTTAAAACTGTCTTCTTAGGACTATTGCTATTCAGCCAGTAAATATTCATTACTTAGACATCTATCGCTTCAAGATACACCTAAAGCACGAAAACCAACAAAGTCTTGTGAATAATAACATTCAGTTTTCTGGACACAAAGATGACATATTTGACTTAGACACAGAAACATTTTATATTAAGCTCTAATATCTGATAGTTGCAGTGTTTTAAAATATTTTTTGTATGTATGAGTGTTTCCATGTTTGTCTCTGTATCATGTGTGCACTGTCCATGGAGGCCTGAAGAGGGCGTCAGATCCTCAGAACTGGAGTTACAAATGGATGGGGCCACCATGTGGGTGCTGAGAACCAAACCCAGGTCTTCTGCAAGAGCAAAAGTGCTCTTTACTGCTGAGCCACCACTCCAGTCCCTATACTTATATCAATCAGTTCATGATATTAATACATTCATGAATTACACAACACAAATGAACACACCATCATGTACAAACCCATTTGGCATGTAGTTTACATATCCCCAAAGAGTCATCTTATACTTGCATAATCCAGCAAAGCAGAAAAAGCTAAGATAAATGCCTAGTAACTGATAAAGCCATGCTACCAAAAGTGTATCAACAGACTAAAAGCAGTGGCTACAAAATTGTGAACTAACAAGCCTTAGGTCTGAGGCTGAGTGTTTGCTGGTGTTCATGTCCTTGACATCTCATGAGAGAACACACTGTTGTTAAAGGACTAATAATGGAAAAGCCCCACGAGGATCTTTGGATCTGTGACTGGCTCTCATCAGTCCTTCCAGTAACCTGTAAGCTGAGATCAGTGGCCCCTTCCCCTGAGAATGCAGCCTCCTAATAGATCTTGACCCAGGCCATATGCTCTTCACTCTCTGCTATTCACTCTTCTTCCTATCATGACACAAGACAAAGACCTGAGCTCGTTAGTACATTACAACGATGGCAAAGCTTTGAAACTTGCCAAGTGTGGGTGGTCTCTGGAGGGTCCTGGCTGATGTAGACCCTCTACTGCAAGACGGACTCGCTAGAATCAACTGCCATGGCTAGAAAACATCACGGGAAGGGGAGGGGTTCAAGAGAAACAACACTGTACTCAGCAGGGGGCGCTCTTTCCTTACAAATATAATTGAAGCAATTATTAATAGCTAAGGTACCTGCCCACAAATCCCTGTTTTCAATCTGACATCCTGCTCCAAACACAGCCGAAGTCACTGTCTTCCTAAATAATATCTTCCTCACCTCACTGGAATCCTGAAGCCATTCATAAACGTCAGCTTTTCACCTTAGCAAAAGCCGTAAGAACAAACTGCTTCCATTCTACACTCACAACTGTCGGGTGCTTCAAAACCTCCCCTCATAACCATTTTCATTTTAAATACAGGTGGACATTGAGGGGGAATGAGACAGAAACCATTATTCCCAGCAAGCAAACAGAGCGACTCTTTCATAAGTATTATCAATCATTCCTTTTATCAAGGATAAAACTCCATTAACTATCATTTAGGCTGATGACGGACTATGGTTATAAGCCTTGAAACTTTCAAATTGAAACACGAAAACCACTTGACAGTGGGTAAAACTCGAGTTTACTTAGCACTAAGGAAGAGAGAACAAAAGAAAAACCCTGCAATTTGCTTTGCTCTTCCTAGGTATGTACACTGGTCTTTTAAAAAATTATTTTTAATTTTTTTTGTTAGAATTATTCATTTTATGTGAGTGCTTGCCTGCATGCTCATCTGTGCACTGTAAAGTGTGCTAGGAACCTGAGGAGGCCAGAAGAGGGTTTTGGAGTTACTGCAACCAGGACTGCAGCAAATCAAATCTGGGTTCTCTGTAAGAGCCACAGCGCTCCTAACTGATGAGCCACCTCTCCAGTCCCTCCAACCTTGGCCCTGGTCTTTTTTTTAACAGCCTATAGGGTCACATTTCACAGGCCCTAGGGTCACCCCATTACTTGGAGAAACTGTCCCAGATGCCACCTCCAGCTCCCCTGCTAGTCACAGTCCCTGTAATACAGTGAAGAGAACCTTCCTCAGGCCCATTCAGCACACAGCACCATTCACCTGCCCTAGCATCAGACTATGAATGAGATCCTTGAGGGCAGAAGTGGGTCTCAACTTTATTATCCTTGTCTTGGTAGAAAGACTGGCACAAGGAAGGACGAGGTAAATACAAGCTGAACAGACAGTGGGCTGCTCTTTCTCCTCTGGCAAGATCTGTCTTACTCATCTTTCAGTCTACAAGATAGCCCTGGGATCTGCACATGCTATGAGCAAGCAATGCCCTTTCAACAGGAGCCTCAAACCAAAAGATCCCCAATAGCAAAAAGCTTCTCTGAGGCCTCTGGGTAAGCATCTGCCATGCACTCTCAGAGGGGCACTGCATGAAGAGGAGAGTTCAGACACTAGCCCTGGTTTAAAAAGAGAGTTCATCCCTAGCAAAATACCAAGTCATGATCAGGTAAAGAAGCCACTGTGAGTCTAGATAATTTGTCCTCAGTGAGAAGGGCTTTCCAGTGCTTGAAACTTTCCCTTGTAATTTAGTTAACTTGATTTTCCTGAGGTTAGTGAGAAACCAAAGTCTTGAGGAAAATCTCAAGGTTTTGTGTCTAGGAGGGAGGGGGTGGAAGCCCTGAGCTGTGCCTTGTAAGGCACATAACCTGGGAGGCAAAAGGGAACTAAGCCAGTCAGGGAGTGATGTGTGTGTGTGTGTGTCTGTGTGTGCGTGCGCCTGCGCACACACCAGAACTGGGGATCTTCCCCCAGACACAGGGGAAGAAAGGGCTGGCAGGAAGCATCTGAATTCAAAGTGTAAGAACCAAGACACTGAGTTGTGTTGTTTGTATATAGTAACTGTATGGTGAATTTCATTATGACATTTTCATACATGTGTGTAACATACTTTGATCATCCACCACCATTACCATCTTGACACCTCATCCCACTAGCCCCCTTCTTATCAAATAGCCCTCTTTCTACTCTGAGGCCCATATATATATATATGTATATATATTAATTATATATAAATAATATATTAATGAAATGTTTGTCTGGCTTATTTTGCTTAACACAATGATTTGCACTTCTGTCCATTTTGCTGTACATAACATGGCTTTTTTTTTCTGAATAAAACTGCCTTGTATATACTCACACCACATTTTCTTTGTGTATTCATCTGCAATGGACACCTAGGCTGGTTCTATGCCTTGCAGAGTGTGCAGGCATTGTTGCTGTATGGAGACTTTAGACTCCTTAGGAATCTACCCATGAGTGGTATAACTAGATCGCACAGAAGTCTACTTGTGTTTTTCTAAGTACCTTCCACAGGGACCACTCAACATTCCTAGTAGCAGAGTAGGAGGGTCACCACCAACCTCATTAGCAGTTGCCTGTTTTCCAGACGACAGGAATCTCAGTGCCGTTTTTCCTTTTGAGTTTCTATGATAGTGTCTTATGTAGCTGAGGCTGGTCTTTAACTCTTTATGTAACTGATGAACTCAGGCTCCTAATCCTCCTCTCCTTGCAATCTCCCCAATGCTGTTCAACACTTTTATTTGTTGGTCACTTGGACTTCTTTTGAGAACTGTCTATTTATTTGTTAAACTATTGACTGGGTTATTTATTTTTTTCTTTTGGGTTTTTTGAGACAGGGTTCCTCTGTAGCTTTGGAGCCTATCTTGGATCTTGCTTTGTAGATCAGTCTGGCCTTGAACTCACAAAGATCCACCTGTCTCTGCCTCCCAAGTGCTGGGTTTAAAGGTGTGTGACACCACCGCTCGGCTTTGACTGGGTTATTTGTAAGGATTTTAGTTCTCTGTATGTTTTAGATATCAATTCCATCGGATGAGTGGCTGGTAAGCATGCATATAGCAGCTTTTAAATTCATGCAGTCATTTCCTGAGCCACTGCATATTTTTTCAGAAAGTCCTAAAAAAAAAAAAAAGTCCTTGTCTATGCTTCTATCTCAAAGTAATTAAGTCCCATGTTAAGATCTCTGATTTACTCTGGACTGATTTTGTGCAGGATGAAAGACAGGGAACTAGTTTCATTCTTCTGTGTGTGGGTTATACAGTTTTCTCAGCACCATTCAGAAAAAGCCATCATTTCCCATGAATGAATGAATGAATGAATGACAACACTCAGGAACTTGCACCTGCAGGTTTTTTTTCCTGGCCCTCTCTTCTATTCTGTGGACACATGCCAGGTTGTTTCGTTTTGCTATTATAACAGTGGCACTTTTATTTCCAATTTTCAACTTTATTCCAAGATTTGCAAGATGTGCAGGTACACAGCAAAAGTTTAAGTAAGAAAGTATGTGACTAAACTACACAATTCAAATGAATCGAAGCCACAAAACTCAATTTTGCTCACTATTTCCAAGTACGATCTGTAAGACAGACTGCACTCTGGAGCTGGGAGTGTAATTCAATGGTGCAACCCTTACCTAGCAAACACTACAAAAGAAACCAAAACAAGAGTAGGAATGAACTGGTTGTGATCCCAGCACAAGTAGGAGGATACATTGGGGCAAGCCATGGCTATTTAGCAGAATTGTGTTTGAAAACAAAACAATCAAATAAAACTTTCACATCTTATTAGCTGTGGCCTTACACTGTGCACCCGAGGAAGCTATCCATGTACAAGAGTGAACTGTAGATAGCACTTTTATGTAAGTCTCAAACTTTAGAATCTCCTCATTTTTTTGAGTACTCACACTACCCACTAGCTGCTGCCCCACCTCTGCTTCTAAGATAGCAAAGTTTGATTGTTACCAGACACAGACATGCTGAGCAAGCTGGACTGTGGACAGACACAACTGTACAAGGTAATTTAAAAGGAAAACTGGATGGCAGAACAATGGACTGAAGTGTTAAAGGACGAATTTACAACATTCTAATACAAGTCCCAAAAAAACAAGGAAGGGAAGTCATGTGACCAGACCACACTAATGGGTTGGAGCAGACTCAGCATCACTTCCATTTGGGTGTAATGTCTGTGAGGCAGCGACCTGTGTTTTGTCACTGCTGTATTCCTAGTGTTTGGCACAGTCAATTCTTGATGAATCTGCTACCAGTGTTTTGTTACACCGTGAACTATAATAATTTAAACATACTTCATGTCATTATTGTAGCAAACTAGCTTCCTATTAACTTCCAGTCAAGTCCCTCCTAAACTTGCTCCTTGAGAAATATGTTTCAGAAAAGCATGCTTACTACTTAAAACTCTTTGCTACAAAAACCTGTGAAAATGCTTAGTCTTTGCAAACCACCTGGCTTCACATTCACACCTCTCCAGCCCCCCTCCTCCCCAGGCTTGCCTAGAGCTAGCCTGTGCTTCCAGCTACCTCCTGACCCACACTCAAGTACAGTAGCTACCTCTCCATCACTCCACTCAGCTGCTCTATCTTGGCACAGTCACTGGCACCCTCTGTGGCCCTCATCTGGCCAAGCATCTGCTATTTGGAAAAGTCCTCTTTCTTGCATCTCCTGTGTCCCTCACTTGGCAATGTCCCAGTTCCTCTGCAGGTCTCCCCTGCTCTCTTCCAGGTAATACTGGCCTTAGGAAACAACCAGATGTAACATTCCCTGCTGCCCTCTCAGAAATTCGGACATGAACCTGGACCTACCCATCAATGAACTACAATTGTCATTAGGGACCATACATTAATTTCTCCATAATCAGTGCTTTGTGTCAGTCATGTTCTTAGCTAAGGTAACATGAGAGGGAAACACAGTCCTGAAGGTAAATTACTGAGTGTATCCAGACAGGAGATCAACTTTACACAAGTTCTTTTCGTCTAGGCATCCTCAGACCTAGCATGCCCGGGAGACATGGCCTCCCAGGGGAGCACACAGCCATCCCTTGATTTTCTTCAAGAACTCTCTGTGAGACTCGCTCCCAGGAATCAGAAAGCAGCTAGAGAGCTAAGCTTCACACCGAGAAGACCTCCCAAACACCAGCTTTGGCTTGGGGATGGCTTAGTTTCTCGAATAGTGGCATCCACACAGCAAACTGTGCCAGTCATGCACTGAGTTAAAGCGCCAATATACACGACTTATGGGGTGGCAAACACATGTTCAGTGCTGAAGTAAACAAGACACTGGGTAATGTGAGAGACACAGTTAAGGGCAAAGACCTTCCCCAAGACTTCATTTTATCTGGGCGCTGTCTCAGTAGTTAAACTCAAAAGCAATCGCCTTTGTTGGGACAGCAGATGACTGAATTCTCGAAGAGCCATTAAGTTCTTTTACTTATCAAAGATGCCCACCGAGCATAAAATAAAGGTCCCACAATTGGCAGGCATGCATTTGTTAAACTTACTTCACCAGTGAGACAAATATCACTAAGAGAATAAATGATCTGAACTCTATTTAGGCAGAACTTTATGCTAGATGCTGGTCTTCAGTCAAACTAGTTAAGAGATGGGACCAATAGTTATAACATACCAAAAGAGAAAAAAAAAACTGGTCTGAAATGAGTTTAAAAAATAATAATTGCTTTCTTCCAGCATTCTCAAGACCTATTAATACGGAGCCTATGCTATGCTAGCGCTAGTTCATTAAGAAGTGACTTCCCACATGCCTGAGGAAGCAGAGGAAGCTCCAGGGAGTGTGCACAGTTCACTGGGCAAGAGGCAAGGTTCAGGCCTGGAACTGTCCCTCTTTCCCTTCCCACCTAATGTCCCGAATTATTCCCATCTGTGAAACAAGAATTATTCCCCCATGACAACCAACATTTGGGCAAGCTCTCAGAGCGAGGTAAAGTGCTCCACAGGTGCTAACAATTACTTTTAATGAAGGAATACACCCACACATCTCTCATTCTGCTGGCAAAACAAAACAAAATCCAAAAAGCAGTGAGTGTCTAATAAGGAAATTTAACCACATTTGGAGTCTAGTCTCTTGTCACAATGAACATACTTAAACCTAAAATCTGTGTTTGGTTTTCCAAGAATTGTAATGGTATAGCATGTGTGTGGGTGTGGGAGCCATCAGCCTATGTGGAAGTCAGAGGACAACCTCTTGTGTCCTCACCTTCCACCTTAAAACTGGGTCTCTCTTTTGTTGTCACTGCAGAAATCAGGTTAGGAGGCCCAGAGCTTCTGGGGATCATTTCTTCTCTCAATATCTAATCCCCTAGAAAATGGGTTTTGAAGTTCACTGGCTCTGGGGACTGAGCCCCACCTTGCTGCTCTCTATTTCCTGCTCTAGCCTAAAAAGGAATGCCAATGGCTGCTTTGGTACCCAAGCTTGTGCACACTCCTGCTTCCATTCCCACAGCCTGGAGTGTACACACTCCCGCTTCCATACCCACAGCCTGGAGTGTACACACTCCTGCTTCCATTCCCACAGCCTGGAGTGTACACACTCCTGCTTCCATTCCCACAGCCTGGAGTGTACACACTCCTGCTTCCATTCCCACAGCCTGGAGTGTACACACTCCTGCTTCCATTCCCACAGCCTGGAGTGCACACACTCCCGCTTCCATTCCCACAGCCTGGAGTGCACACACTCCCGCTTCCATTCCCACAGCCTGGAGTGCACACACTCCCGCTTCCATTCCCACAGCCTGGAGTGTACACACTCCTGCTTCCATTCCCACAGCCTGGAGTGTACACACTCCTGCTTCCATTCCCACAGCCTGGAGTGTACACACTCCTGCTTCCATTCCCACAGCCTGGAGTGTACACACTCCTGCTTCCATTCCCACAGCCTGGAGTGCACACACTCCCGCTTCCATTCCCACAGCCTGGAGTGCACACACTCCCGCTTCCATTCCCACAGCCTGGAGTGCACACACTCCCGCTTCCATTCCCACAGCCTGGAGTGTACACACTCCCGCTTCCATACCCACAGCCTGGAGTGTACACACTCCTGCTTCCATTCCCACAGTCGAGTGCACACACTCCTGCGTCTGTACTCAACGCTGCATGTACACTCCTGTGAGAGCTGCTCAGTACCCTTCTGAGCAAGGCTTGTTTTTGAGGACAGTTACAGGGTATCTGAACTCTCCTTCTGGGGAGGCCACCCGGCTTCAGTTGAAGTCCTGCAGCCCAGGCCTCTGCTATGCAAGACCTGAAGTGTATCTACACAACCTCAGTTGGCAGATTTTAAGAAAGATTCTAAAATGCTACTGTTGCTGGAGGCAGTGAAAGCCATAGGAGCTAGAGTGCTGCTGATAAGACAGGTCCCCAGCTCCCACCCCAGGTAGGAATCCTAGGTGACAGAAGCCTGTTTGTGAGAGCTGCCAGACTCTGCCATTGCAGACCACAGTCTCTGAACTCCAAGTTCACAGTGAACCAAATAAATAGCAAGACCAGTAGAAGGCCAAGTTAGAATAGCAAGTGATGAGGTTTTAAGACAATTTTAGTTATTTAAGGAAAGTATTATATACAAAAAGATTCCAACTAGTGTGGCTGCCTAAGTATGAGGGAAAAGAATGAATCGACATTTAAAGCAGGTTCCTAAACTGAAATCCTTAAAAGTCACACAAATGCTGTCATCAATGCTTTTTTATCAATGCATAAAAAATTCCTAAATTAGCATTACAAAAATTCTGGTCATTATAAAATTAGTTCATGTTCTCTGAATACACACACAAAAAGAAATAGCTGGGACAGAGGGAACACAAAGCATAAAGGCAGAATTTAAGATAGGTAACCCTAAACATTAAAGACAAAACCAAAAAAGCCTGTAACACGGCATAAATGCTAAATCACACAGTGTTTGAAAAAATGGGATCTATTTTAAATAGCACACTGAGAAAACAAAGGGAAACAAGAGTGCATGGACATACTGCACACCTTGGCGCTTCAGACAGCTTGGCATAAAGACCCTGTGGTAGCACACTGCAGAGCAGCATGGGGGCCGGTGGGGAACAATCTTTCAAAAATAGTAAGGGGAAATGAATTTTTAACAAGATGATCACTATGTACACAAATGGCCTTTGCTAAAACAAGAGTAGCTGAAAGGTAACCTTGAGGGAGTTCTTCCTTCCGTCCCATGGGAGCAAGGGTTAAACAAGCCTTCAAGATCATGTGTGGTGGCATCAAACACAGAGAATGAGAAACTTGGAAATAAATCTCATCTCACTATCATCGACTCCCACTGTGAACTCCATTTGGAGTTGAGAAATATGAAGGAATGGCTTTCATTGCCAGGAGCCTGACAGCACTCGGTGGCTGATGGGTCTGGCTCCCCGCTCCGCAATCCCTCCTTTGAGTTTGCTGACCCACTTCCTGGTGCACTGTGGTTACCTGTCCAGCTACAAAGGCTTTTTATTTTGTTCACAGCACTGAGACCCAAGGATCAGTCAGTGGAGGAAAACCCAAGCAGAGAATTCTATCTAGCTCTCCAGCTGACCAGGGTCAGGGACCTTGTCCTCAGCTTGGTCTCTGAGCCCCATCTTCACCCTATTCCATTCAGGCGGGGCTGCCTGACCTATACCTGGCACGTTCTAATCATCAATGACCAAGGACTTCTGGGCCTCTGTACTTCCCATCCACTCAGTCTGTGAAAGCCCCTTGCGAGTGTCCCACTCTTCGGTACTTAGCACCACCCTGCACTTCCCAGCTTCTCCCAACACCCCACCCCGTGCCAGGCTGATGACAGCAACACACCCTTGGATAGGGAAAACAAGGGACAGCTGACAGCCAGAGAGACATCCTCTGAACTGTGTCCCCAGGACCTTGATATCTGGCTCACAGAAGGTATGGTGTCCTCTGTCAGGAGTGGTGACAGGACTAACACAGGTCACTTACCCTAGCATACTCACTACTCTTCCGTTTCTCTAAGAACACCATTCCCAGTCCCTGGTGAGGGGCTGTGGGGGCTTGACAGCTGATACAAACCTGCCACAGACGGGTTCATGATTAATCAAGCTCTCTGCCTGAAGCATTTGCTCGTATTTGTCTGACCCGTGATGGCCTTGGATTAGTCTCAAGGGCAGTCTCGGCTTGGTACCAACATTTTTCCCCTGCCACTGCACGTCTGAAATTTTAACACCAATCAGTTAGAACATTTGATTCATTTTACAACAATGAATGCCTCAGACACTCTCTTTGTAAATACTGTTGTGCTCAAAGTCATGGTCACGGATACAATGATAAAGAGAAAACTACAAAGCTTTAAAAATAGTGAAAATAGAGAAGTTTTAAATCAAAGAGTTCAGCAGTTTTTACAGCACAGTACTGACTTCCACAAATAGACACATTTATTTTTAGTAGAATACCAATAATTCTTTATTTCAAAGAGAACACCCACACACAACCTACCTACCTACCTAACTAACTAACTGAGGAAACAGACAAGGCATTCCAGACAAGAGTACTCCACATAGTGGAAAGAACAAGGGGGTATTCAATGGTGAGCATGGGAGGGAGCAGGTGTTCGGTGGGTAGGGATCTGGAACGCCAAGAGATGAGAAGAGGCTGCCTCCCAGGGCATCTACACTGCATCACCAAGTTTGGGTGTCATTTTCAGGATGGAGACAAGTCTGACGGGTCAGCCCCTGGGTAGATGAAGTTGATGGTGTGGAAGACAGAATGAAAGCAGAGCAATTAGGGAGATGGTGGCAGCATTTCCCCAGGAAGGAACCTCATAGGCCAAAGAGACTCTGTGAGGACAAAAGGGCTGGGGGAACAAAGCTCAGGACTGACAGAGGACTTGGAATTCATGACAGAACCATCCTCCTATCTCGGGGAGCTACCCAGGTGACAGCTGGATGCAGAGTGCCATCCCCAAAGCCAAGACATTTCAGACACCAAAACACCATAGAGGATGAGTCAGCATAATGTCCTTGTTTCTGGGCAACGGCTGGCTTTCATTTTGTCTTTCACAAGATATTGTAAAATTTGGTGATTTAGGAATGTAGAACTCACACCTCACCCTTACCCAAGCAAGAAAAGATCTGAAATATATGTCGTTGGGAATTTTCAACTGTGTTGAAAATTTAACAGATGGTAAAGGTAAACAGTTTTTCTTACCCAATAAACAGTGCTGAGACATTTAGCCAGCCATCTGAAGAAAATGATGCTACCTCTTAAAACAAGTCACCTCTTAAACTTCAGGTGGGTCTGAGATTTAGTTTTTTTTTAAAACCAATAAAATATTAATAGAATAATATTAATCATTTATATTGCATTTACAGTTTACCAAGCACTTTTTAAAAGAGTCACATGAATGTAATTCTTCCAGCCTTCCTAACAACTCTGAAGAAGATTCAATCTATAGTTTACAGTTGAGGAAAATGAAATATGAAGTAGTCAACAACTTTCCAACTACAATGCCCGACCTGCACACAGCTTTTGAGACCTGGAAGGCCTTTCTATGACCTGAACATAGAAGGAAGAACTGAAATATGAAAACAAGAACGTAATGATTCTTAGTGGGAAAATACTATAATCAACTTTTAGTCATAATACAAAACAAGAAAACTGCAACAAACGTCAGGGATAATATTACTAACACACAAAGAGTGCTTAGAAATCAAGAAGAAAAGTAATTTTCTTCCATGTGTGAAAAGAAACACAAAAGCAGCATGAAACCGTCTAGAAATGCAAGATGGACACTCATACTAAAAATCCAAGACATGAAAATTAAAGTGAGACATTTCTTTCGTCCACCAGGTTGACAAAGACAGAAGATGAAAAACAATTGTGATAATATACAATATTGATAAGGCTGGAAAAATGGGCTCTGTCACTGTGATGGGAATGTAAACTGGCACAATGTTTTTACAGGGCAATTGGCCACATTATTACATTTTTAAATACATATTACTTTTGACTGAGTAATTTATGCACAGTATAGTCATTTTATGAAGCTAAGGGCACAAATATATAAACATATATATACTTATCTGTATATATATTTAATTATTAAATTTATATGGTAAGTCACCAAAGCTTAATATAACAACTCAAAACAATATAAATGTCTAAAGATAATAAAACTGTCCAATCAGCAAAACATTATTCGATACTATAATGTAGTCCTTAATAAACAGTTATGTTTACTAAAAGTTAGCAAAATACTGCCAAGGAAACGAGGCAACTTCTACAGTGCTGTGTATAGCAAGATCCCATTTTGTCATTTTATTGATGAAGTTTACTTCTGTCAATGGTGACTAGTACTGAGATCTGGAAAGATGACAAATGCCACTGGATCTTCACTCTAATATAAACAGCAGGGAGGTGCCAGAATACTAAACAATAAAACAGTATTGCCAAAATTCAAAGTAAAATTAGATGAAGACACAGAAATTCAGCCAGGTGTGGGAGCACAGCAAGCTAGCTCAAGGCTGACAGGCTGTACACTGGGTTTAAAGTGAACCTGAGCTATCTAAGAAGACCCTATGCTAATGACCTTCCCCACAAGGACACAAAACCTCTTTCAAGCATATTACTAAGGTGGGATCCGGCTCAGTGGGAGAGCCCTTGGATAGCATGTAGGAGACTTTGTGTTCAATTGCCAACACTATATAAAAGAAGAGAATGTCCATACTGATCGGCAGATTTTTTCTATCTGTCCGTCCATGTGCTTTTCTTTGCACAGCCTCTGAGCACGCCAAGCACACTTTGACTGAGCCACCTCCCCATCCTGTGACATCTTTTTAAAAACCTAAGTTCCAATAAAAAAAGCACCAATTGAAATGATGAAAACCAGTAAAATATTTTTAGGAGGGAAAAGAGTAGAAACAGAATACTATTGTACAACGCAAACACAATTAATGTTTTGCTGACCCAAAACCTTCAGTGATTTACACAATTTGGTCAATGCTGGGAAGCTGCAGCTGACTGCTTGACCCTTGGAAATCTAGGGAAAAGGTCAGGATATACTGGTGGCAGCTTAATGCTTATTATTGTTTCAAATAAATTGCAGGGTTTAAAATGACACAGATGAACAAATAAAACAGAGGTTTTCTCACACGGAGGACCCACAAGGTGTTTCTAACGAGCAGCATCCTCTTCTATGTAATTCTAAAGTGCACTTCATTTCCTCACCATCTAGACTGCAGGCAGAGCTGCAGCTTCCAGACAGTCAAGAGAGGCTTACCCCGAGGCATTAAAACACTTTCTATAAATATGAGAAAACTTCCTTAATACATGTTACAGGCTCCGAGATGACCGAAAGATGACAACTTTAAATAAGAAGCCACATTTACTTATTTATAAATCAATGTGATTTTATACCTAGATTCCATTCATTTTACAGGTCAGGAAATACTGATGCCCCAAATAATGATGCTGAATGGTGGGGTGCTATGATCTAACAAACGCCCGTCTATCCAGGAGGAGTTAACTGTACCAGCACCAGGTGGCCCTGCCAATCCCTCTGCCATAAAAGAACCTGCCTGCTTCTTGCAAAGCTCACACTGTGCTCCTTCACCTACTGTGAGGTAGGAACACCTAACACCCTAGATAAGTGTCAGTCTGCACAAATGCCCCCGAGACTTTTGTAAAATCAAAGCACTTCACCGATCCACCCTTCCCCGCCCCGCCCCCTTTGGCTGCAGGGGCCTTCTCCAGTACTAAACCGTGTTCGAGGGAAGGATTGCTGGGTTCAGTTACCGCCTGTCTGGTTCCTGTTACACGGCTCTACAGCGCCTGAAATCTCATACAGTGCTTGACTAGTAAACCTTTTCTCTAACGTGAATGGGAACTTCTACTCATCCCAAGGTGACATACCAAGATTATAAATCTTAGAAGCCAGTTTTCAAAGACAAAAATCCTGCAAGTGTATCTTAGGTTTAAATGACACCCTGAGAACTTGGTAAAAGAATAAGTTATATTAAGGCACAATGCCCTTATGGGTGAACTTATTCCTATGTGTGGGCCCTCAAGACTTCAGGAGGTAAAGAAGAATCTTCGGTACTGGGCAAACTCTTTCTGAGAGTGACCAGGTAGTACAGCTATGTGCTCTGGATGACACTGAGGTGACCTACTTAATGGAGGCCCCCAGGCACTGCTACAAGTCCAGGAACTGCCCAACTAGCCTACCAAGAACCTGTAAGCCCAGTCTATGCTTTTGCTGCTTGAGCCCTTCAGCTGGGCCATAAACTCCATCTGAGCAGAGGGAAGAACAGAGGACCCATGTGTTTGAACATGCCAAGGGGCTCTCCCGCATGTTCTGCTTCAACGTACAGCTGCCAAGCATTCAGTTAAGTACCCAGCATTTTGCTGGGTGCTACGTTCCTTCCCAGCCATAGCCCTGCCCACCAGGTCTCATGGACTTCTGGGGCTAGCAGTGATTCAACAATGGAGTTAACTTTAAAATCTCAACAATGTCAACAGTGACACTGCAGACACAAAAGCCAGACAGGGCAAGTGGAAAGCTTCCCTAAGAAAGGGACAAGGAACTAAGACTTCAACAATAAGTTGAGTGATTTCAACAACGATGGAAGAGTGAAGACAGAGAGAACATGCAAAGTACAGACACCCTGTTCGGAGTCTGAGGAAATGAAGGAAGGGAGCCTAGGGACTAGAGTGAGCCAGGATGGACCTGAGAGGTAGCGAATCCAGCCAGAAGGACTCCTGAGGGAGTGTTATGGATTCATTTGTTCTTTGTTTCAATGAAAAGCATTAGAGAATTTCTGGACTTAATAGAATTCGTTCTTTCTGGAGGGAGGAAGCTAATAGGTTAGGTTTACATTTAAATGGTCACTCAGGCATATAACATGGAAAGCAGTCTGGAAGGGCAAGAGTGAGGTTCAGGGTGCCCAAGAGGCTGACCTGTAGGTCTATGAGAGATGGCAGATGCCTGAACTGGGGAGGGGGCAACAGGCTAAACTGCCAGGCACATGAGGGTCAGCAAGACTGAGGGAGAGGGAGGCAGGTGGCAAGGAGGGTTCCTAGGACCTATTTCCATACGTGGTGAGTGGGAGCCGCTTAGCAGAAGTGTTAGGAAAGAAAAGCAGTTTGGTTCTGGTGCACTCTGAAGCCCAGAGAGGTCATGACCAGTAAAACAAACTCTAGAGCTATTCTGAATGGTCAATGTAAGGAGACTGAAGAGGGAAGGCTCAGGGTCACCCTGAGGACTTAAGTCTAACGTCCCAAAGGACAGTCTCCAAGGAAGAACTGCTACATTATTTTGTAAATACACTTAAGTTATTGGAATATGCTAATAATTGTTATAGCTGTGGCATATTTGTCAACATTTTCTCTGACTGCTTACTAAATACCAGCAAACTGCTGCTCCACACCAAGTGAGGTACAAAACATACACATTCATGCTGGGAAAAGGGATGAAGAACCAGGGTCCTGATATGATACTTAGTATTCAGAATGCTGTAAGACCTGTTTGAAGACAGCTTGCTAACACATCAGATCATGATTACTTCAGCCATCCAGAAAGCCAAGCTCCCACCTGCCATCTAGTATCTACCCCATCCTCACTCCACACTTGCCCCAGACATTTAGGCATACATGCGACAAACTTACTTGTTTAACTAACTACAGCACAGTGTATACCGTACCATGCAGCTCCAGAGACATCCTCTTGATCGTCAAGAGGTCCAATGTCCACAGGAAGAATTCTCAGCTGAGAGCCATGCACTTTAAATGTTTGTTTGTTTTTTGAGACAGGGTTTCTCTGTGGCTTTGAAGGTTGTCCTGGAACTCACTCTGTAGACCAGGCTGGCCTCGAACTCACAGAGATCCGACTGCCTCTGCCTCCCGAGTGCTGGGATTAAAGGCGTGTACCACCAACGCCTGGCCATGCACTTTAAATGTGTACCTAGTTAGGACTTAAAACTTCTGCTTGGCACTGTGTACTATCCCAGTCTATAAATCAAAGTATCAAGGCAACAACTCAACGATGACAGCACCGGACTCCCTACAACCATACCCAAGTCAACTGGGGTGAACCACTGGACAGCAGGGAAGACAAGGCTATCCTGATCAGCTTACACCCTAGTGCACATTTTGTGTTCCCTGCATCGTTTTCCTAACCATCAAGAGCTGCTTTTACTAATAATAATGACAGAGTTTTAAAATCAGTGTTGCAAATGCTGAATTCCCTGCTTCCATATGCTCATTTTAATTTTCTCTTTGAAAAGGGGAAAAAAAAAATCATGCCTGAACTTGCAGCTTTGTCGACATCCCTCTAAATAAGAGCAGGCAGAGAGCGTGAACCAAGTCTATATCTACCTACTGGTGCTGCAACCCAAACCTACAGCGTGTCTGTCCTGAGAAGGAAACTGGAAGAAAAGAGCAAAAACCAACAATCAGACTCGCACGAGAGGGCAAATCCACCTTTCCAAGCTACTGACTTAGAAGGCTGGGTTACTGGCCTCAGGGAGCTAAGAAGGTGTGGCTGTGTTCACCTAATGGTGTGGGCGAGGTCCAGAGCACTGGGTTTAGTCAGTCAGTCTGTCTGTCTGTCTTGGTCTCTCTCTCTGCACTTAACATGGTATGGTGAAACGTGTTCACTCATGATACACAAGCTGAAACAGAGTCTCTGTACTGGTGACCTTTCTATCAACCAAACCACTGTCTTGCAAAGTTCATCTACACTGAACGAATGAAATCTGAGACAGTGAGGACACTATCCCGGTTTCTTTGTCTCCTTCCACTTATGATTTAATGCTGCACTAATCTAAGAAACATTCAACACTAATCATTTATTCTCTTTGCTGAAGTAAGTGTGTGTGTGTGTGTGTGTGTGTGTTAAACAGTAATTACTTGTAAAATAATGGTGCCCGTGCAAGGCTGGGTTACAGAAATGTGTCATGGATGTACTGGCAGGGGAAGAGTCCAAGCCAGTCCTCTCACGACTCCTACTGAACAACTCCCTTTTTAAGGTTCACCAATTAACTTAATAATTAACTTGAACACAAAAATGGAAACAGCAGAAACTGTCGAAAGGAACTGGGCAACAGAGGCAGTATGACTTGGGTTGAATCCTATCTCGTCTGCTAGCTGAGTGATCATGGGGTTTTTATATCTCCAATTAATTTTTACCTCCCCAGACAGAACTAACTCATCATGCCTGAGAGGCTGCAGTGGTGATTAAACAAGCTGGCCTACATAACCTGCCTGCCACACAGAAGGCAAGGAAGGTGACTATATTAAAAGCATACCCATCAATCAACAAACTCAGCAAATGGGTTTATGTTTAGCAATCAGAAGAGCACCAGACTGCCAGGGCCTCAATTTTTTCATGATTAAAAATGTTCTCAAATTATTTCTTAAAGACAACTTTGTTATTTTTAATATTGCACATTCAGCAATCAAACCCTAGGCCTTGCTCATCCTGCTAGGGCACACATTCTTCCACCTCTGAGCCCCGATACAGGCCCCCTTTACATTCTTAGGCAACTCTAACTTTTAACTAAAGATACAGAAAGGCTGGGGCTAAGGGGGACAAGCAAGTCTAAAGGATATACACGACACATGTGATACAAACAAAGCACTCTACGGTGAAAAGTGAATAGACATAGGGCTCAGGAGCACTCTCTGTGGACCAAGACTTTCCCATGCTGTGCTTTCCCACTTTCTTCCATACATACACATCACCTACCCCTCCGCCCAAGCAGACACAGAATGCAAAGGCAGTACTAACTCAGCACTGCGGGATGCCCCCTGCTTTTCCTCAGGATAATCTATTTCCCCTGACTACTTGTCCCTCACCATTTCTTCCTTTGGAACTGGCCATCAGGGTCAAGGGCAGAGCAGCAGAAATCAGCCTAGACAAACTAGCTGCAAACATCCCTTTCTCTGCACATTTTGAACTCTTCGGGGCCACAGTTCAGTGACCAAAACACGCAACACATCATGCTTGAAGAGCTACAGAAGTGAGTCCTAGTCCCAGCTAACAAAATGGAGTCATTATAGTGTATTGGAAATCATATAGCAAGGAATGCTGGTTAACCAGTCACCCTTGCCAAGATCAGATATGAAGAGAAAACAAAAGCTGGCAACCACTCTAGCTCTGATATTTCTCTTCCAGAGTCCTATTTAATAAGGTTAATCTTTTAAAAATACAGTAATTTCCTTAGCTGGTTTAAAACAAAACCTGGAGAGAATTCCTGAGTACAAAATCCTAGGAAATCATGCAAGGCTGCTCTATGATTTTAGGGCATCATCCACTTTAAGTTTGAAAGGATTTATTTTTAGGTTTATTATTAATGTTCTTATAACTCCCTTTTAGCAAAGGGTCAGTAATATTTTTAGCCTAACATCTTCTAAAAGGAAGTGAAACTGAGGCCGATGAGGAAGCAAAGGCGGCTTATGAAATATCTTTAGTTTTCAGCAACACTAACATTAACAAGCACAGCATATCTTGCTCTTTCACGGGGCAGCAAATTGATAGTTTGGTTGAAGCAACAAAAATAGGATGGAGTAATTATATCTGCCAAACTCACAACAGCCTGTTCAATGGAGAGTAACACTGTAATTTTTCTTCAAAGGCAGTAAATAGGAAGGAGAAGCCCCTCATTCTGAAGTATAAGGAAAAATCCCTGGCCCTTGGGCGCCACTTACAGGCACAAACTTTCACTGACTTCAGTTATTTCTCTGAAGGAGAGAGGGCAGTCACACAATCTTTGATTCTAATGAATTTCCCATAAGTTATCTTTTACAAATGTGTATTTTCTACACTTTGAATTTTTAGACTCAAATTTGAAAACTGGATTAAAAAAATAAAAAGGATGCAATAGGTCTTTAGACACATAGAAAGGGTCTTCAGCCCTTTACTACCACTGAAAATAAACCCACAAAATACTAGTATTAAATTTTCCTCTTTAAAGTATGAATATGAACTACTTGAAAAGGGGGAAACAGTGTTCAACTGGGATTTTATCTCACTGCTTTATAATCATTTCCCCAAGACTTTAAATGATGAAACAATAAAGCATTGTAACAGGAAGCACAAAATACATGGCAATAATTTCATATACCTCTTCTTTGTGATATAAGTTTTATGCCAGCAGATTTGAAATGAATTTCAACATAGTTCTACAAAAACGGGAGGGTGTCACTATTATTTCAAAAGGATAGAGAATCAATATTTTACTGCAAATGAAGTTTTCCCATATGACATTTGAGATGCAAACAGCTTTCTAGCTGCTTTTCTTTTTAAAGACTGACTGAACAATTATAAGCCACTATATGAGAGAGAGGGAGAGAGAGAGAGAGAGGAGAAATAAAAGAGAAGAAAAAGGAAATGCAAAAATTAATCCTAGGTTGCCCAGTCATTCAATTCTATCTGTCTTCACCTTGGCCCTCTGATTTTGTGTCTAGAGGCAACACTAAAGTTCTATATGTCATTTTTGTAGTTGTTCTCATACTATACTCACAGGCCATTATATCGACTATAATAATGCTTAAGTGTGGCAAACTGCATTATCATCTAGAAAAAAAAAACAGGTTTCACAGGACTAGATAAAATTAATTCCTCAAAGTTGGAGTTAATTCTTCCTTTTTTCTTCTTTCATCTGCAGATGACCTACAGTAATTGTTGCCACTTAAGAGTTATTCTGGTTAGGCTTTCTAATCCTCACAGAAACAGGAAATCCTAGAGGAAGGTATCTGCTGTAAAATACGTGTACAAATACACACACACACACAGAGCTGCAGCAGGGTTACTACCCACACTGCCAGGGTACAGACCTGGCTCAGCGTACTTGTTACTACTGGGGGTGGGGGAGGGAAAACCACCTCCGAGCAATAAATGAACCGTGATTTAAAACAATCTAGTGCACAAAAAAAGGTCAAATTACTTTAGATAACTAACCGAAACCAAGGATTCCCACTGTCAGATTCGACACACAATAAAACACTCTCCACCCATGGTAAATGTCAAGAAATTCTACCGGGCCACCAGGCGACTATCACGAAAACATATTCAGCAACTTCACGCATCCGTCAAGATTTTGTGGTCAGAATCAGAATTTTTGAAGTATCATATACTTCAAAGAATTTCCTTTAACAGAAAAATTTCCAGTAGCCAAAAAGAGGGCGAGGCCAAAGAGCCGTTGGTGTAAACTATCTTACGCACATCCTACTTCTGGTGCACCGGAAGACCCCTGCCAGCGAAGCCCGCAGCTCTGCACCGTCCCTGTCCCCGCCACGCAGCGGGGCTGCGGGGCGCAGTCCCCACTGCTTTGAAACTGAATGGCTGACACATCCGGTCCTGGATCCCATAGCATTCCGCCAAATGTGAACTTCAAAGGCGGATTCAAACTCCAAGCACCAGGCGCTCTAGCCTCAGAGGTGCAGTAGGAATTCCCAAGGACACGCAGCGAGGGGAGCCACGAGTCCCCGCAGACCCGGGCGCCCCGCGAGCCTGCAGTGTCCGCCCACGTCCATTTGACAGGCGTTCCCCGCAGTCCCCCGGAATCCCCTGGCCGCCGCCCGCGGCGCGCCGCCCGAGCCCGGCCCGGTACCTGGCCGCGGGCGCGTGTCGCCGTGGGGCCGAGGGGCTCTTTCCTGTCACAGCACGCGGACCCACAGCCGTCACCTTCGCGCTCCGTGTCCCCCACTCACTGCGCGCCGTGGGGGGCTCTCACGACCCTCGGCCCGGCTCCGGGAGCCCCGCACCTTCGCGGCTTGCACGCCTGTCACATGTCCGCAAACAATAACAAACTCTCCCGCACGTTCCCGTCCCGTCCCGGGCGCCGCCCGACCTTCAGGGCTCGGGGACGCGGGGCCCCACGAGCCGAGCCCCGGAAGCCGCGCTCCGCGCTCGCTTCATTCATTGCCCGCCCGGCCCGGCCCGGCCCGCCGCTCACCCGGAGGGGGCCGCTGCAGCAGGAGGCTCGGTCCCCGCGGGGCTCCGGGCGCCGCTGTCCCGCGCGGCCGCCAGCTCGGCAGAGTGGGCGCCGCCGCAGCGACTCGCCGCTCCGGGGGCGGCGGTCCGCCGCGGGGTGGAAGCCGCTCGCTCCTGCCGCCGCGTCCGCGGGCTCCGGCGATGGGGAAGTGGATGGGCAGGGCGGCGAGGCGGTGAGGAAGAGCGGCGGCTCGGGCAGCTGGTCCAGCTCCACACTCCGCACTTTGCGCAGCTGCCGCCGCCGCCAGTCCGCGCGCTCGCGCCCGCGCTGCCGGGCTCCCGCAGCAGCCCCGCGCCCGCCGCGGACGTGCCGCTTCCCTGGAGAGCTCCGCCGCCACCGCCCGCCTCGGGGCTCGCCGCCGCGGCGCCCGGGAATCCCGACGACGAGCCGCGATCGCCGCCGCCGCCGCCGCCGCCATTTTCTCTCGCGGGCTACATTCGCTCGTGCCTGCGGGGGGGAGGGGGCGGGGAGAGCGCGGGGGGCGGGCGGAGCGGCGAGCGGGCGGGCGGGTGCGCGGGCGCGCGCTGCGCCGAGTGCGCGGCGCGAGCGAGGCCGCGCCGCCTGGCCCGGGAGCGCGGAGCGGCGGGTGGCGCAGGTGGGAGGGCAAAGGGGCTGCTCGGGGGCCGCGCGGGGCGCTGTGTGCTGCGAGCCCGCTGAGGCCAGGTAGTGCGGGGCGGGGTCGCGGCTCGGCGGGAGCTCGCTCACCCTTGAGCAAGCAGTCACAGGGGCTTGAGTCGATGGTGCTGGAAGGGTACGCGAAACGGGAGGACTCACAGTCTGTCACTGCATGCGCTTAGTAGCCGGCTCGGGGCTCCCCCCGCGCGCACCGGCCCGGCCCGCGCCCGCGCCAGCGCCCGACGCGCAGGTGGCGCCCGGGACTGTCTCCTGCAGCCACCGAAAGGCCGTCGTTCCACCGGAGGGACGCGAAGCCTTCTGTTAGGAAAGCAGACCTCTCGTCCCGCCCTCGTGCCACAAATAACACAACTTAAGATTTCCTGTACTACCTTGTGCACAGCTGAAACCGCTGGTTTGGGACACCCTTCCCCCTCCCACCGGTCACGCAGAGGGACCAACCCGGGTCTCTGCTAGTGGTTACTCCCCGGTCTTGGAAAGGCAGGCTCCAACCGAAAGCGGGTGAGCACGTCTGGGGAAGGAGCCAACGCTGTGCCAGGAAGCTCTGGAACTTGCCATCTTCCACCAGTACCACTCCCCCACCCCCCGCCTTCGATGCTCCCCGCCGCACGTCCGTCTTCCTGGCAGTCAGGTGACAGACCGGGTTCCCGGGTCCCCCACCCCCGCTGCTCCCAGGTTGTCCTAAGCGGTGTGTCCGTCGCCGTTCCACTGCCTGGGAGTCTTTCCAGAGAAGGTGCTCGGGATAGAAAAGCAGTATGTACGTAATAGTGATTTTTGTTTTAGATCACATTACTACGAGATAGAGCTGCTGTGTTTCTATCTCTCCGCCCCTAGAACAGGCAACTCTCGGAACCCAGGGTCTCCAGATTTATTTTGTGAAACATTAAGACATGAGGCGTGGGGGAGGGGTAAGAAGGGTTTCTCTCGCAGAGAAAGGAGAAAGCTTTCCTGCATTTAGACAAAAGCCTGAGCTATCTGCAAAATAATTCACTTAACTTCTCTAAAATAGATCAAATGAAGCCCCACCCCCTCACGTGCATAATGCAAGCCGGAGAGTAAGGTGATACAAAGGGATTTTAAAAGGGTCCTGACTTCAACTTAAGCTCAATGTTTTGAACAGTGCTATAACATCTGGCATACTATAGTTTTCAATGGTTACATTAAAAGGTACACGTTTTGAAAGTTCAGATTAGTCTGTTCAAGATCCAGGTCTACATTTGGGCTATAATTATATGCTCTTTTAATGGTAGACAAGCATAACATCCAAACCAAACAGTAGTTATTTCCCAGGTCTTCCTAGATTGCCGCACCCACCAAATCCTAAATTGAAAAGGATTAGCTTTCCTGGTTTCTCCTGAGATCTAAAATAAACTTTTAAATTGGCACACTCATGGATAGGTACCTGTAAGTGAGAAAAGCCAGTGCAGGCCCATGAGTCTTTGTTTCCATCTTTGGACAAGTTTTAAAAATTTGGTCTGAGTAGCAAAGTTAAAAAAAAAAAAACAACAAACAAAACAAAACAAAACAAAAAACAACAGGAAAATGTGACTTTTACCTCTTTATTTTTAAAAAATAATTTATTTCATTTCATGTGCATTGGATTTTGCCTGCATGTATGTATGGGTGAGGGTGTCAGATCCCCTGGAACTGGAGTTAAAGACAGTTGTGAGCTGAAAATTGAACCAGGTGCTCTGGAAGAGCAGTCAGTACCTTTAACCACTGAGCCATCTCTCCAGCCCCTACCTCTTCATTTGTAGAGTGGTTGAGCTGTGCAAAAATAAAGGGGCATCAAATGAAGCACAATTGATTAATCTCAGTTCTCTGGTCTCCACACACCACATAACTCGATGGAGAAATTTAAGTGCTATTTTTCCCACAGTTCCTGGTGTTTTGAGATCCATTGCCTTTCATCTTTCATGGACATATTCTGGTTGGACACAGTTTTCCTTCAGAGATAAGTAGCGAAAGGCCCAGAATGGCTAAGGAAGTCTTCCCTTTACTATATGTTAATATAAAGTCGTCTTTGAAAGCAGTTAACTAATTAGGTTCCTGCCCAACTTTGTGAGTCTTAAGCACATTAAATGTCTCCCCCAACCACCACACACACTAACTACACCCACCTCTACCCTAGTCTTTGGAGCTGTTTGGATCCTGCCTTTTATTCCTGTAAGGGGCTTATGTCAAATTGCAGGCTGCTATAGGCTCTGCATTACATTAATTTGATTCCATTTTCCCCTCTTTTCTTCACAGCTATGATTTCCAGCCTCTTGATTTCCAGTCTCACTTGGACTTAAACTTAGCAGTGATTTCCTGTACTCAGACAATTTCAGTAACTTTTACACCGAGCTTTCCAGGTCACCGCTCCCACAGAGTGCTGCCGGGAATGGCCCAAGTCACACTCGAGCTGCTACACCAAGTTCATTTGGAGGATAAACACGGGGCATTTCCTCATTGTGCATAAATATCAGGGCGTGAAAATGAAAAAGACGTATGTGCTAGCAGAATATTTCAGCTTGTATGCATCTCTTCAGCACCTCTCTTGTGCATGCAAGGCTTTTTATTCCTCTCAGCGGGTATCATGATTGTTTTAACAGAATAAAATGTTTTCATCTACAAATATTATTATTGGTGGGTATTTGTCAGGCTGACTGACATATTTTCAGACCCACGGGTATGTAAACATGCTCACATCAGAGCTCTGTTTGTGAGATCCATATGTGAGTAAGATAGTCAAGACTAAGAATGAATGGCTGGAGAGATGGCTCATTAAACAAGGGTGCTTGCTGCTCTTCCAGAAGGCCTGAGCTTGTTCCCAGCCCCTGATTCACAACCACTTATAACTCCATCTCTAGGAGATCTGACACCCTTTCTGGCTTTCTTGGGCACCTGCACACAGCATATGCATGCACACATACATACATGATAAAAGCTGGCATTTTGTCATGCTGATACATATTTATTTTGGATACTTGATAGAGAAGTGAAGCTAGATATTGTTTTCTTCATGTTTTGTTTTGTTTCTGCAGACACACTATTATCCAGGTGATTCCAGATGTTTTAACTCATCTATGGGCACTGTAGGTGATGTTATAGTAGCAAATCTAACTAGTGTCCATACGACTAGTTCATCCAGTTGCACACACTAGCTGTTACTGTGTGGTAGTGTGCCATGCAACATGCAGAGGGAAGCCACAGCATAGTAGATACTCATGGCCTGTGCCAGAAGTGTGCTTGCGTACTTCTGTTCACACTAGGTAAGTTACAGGGCCCATGAGAACCTGACTTCACCTATTGTAACTGCTCTTGGGAAATTTAATGACATATTATTCAATTGATTATTAGAGCAATAAAATATGACTATGAATGAAAAATGAAAATTGTCAATGAAAACTAAACTAAGTGCTTCAAAGAACGAATGTGGGCAAGGCATGGAAAATATTTGCTGTCAAATCAATCGTGGTTATGACTGTTATAAAATATGGGGAAGAGAGTATTCCCATTTACAAGAATTTACTTTGTAAGTATCTTTGCATACTAGCTTATAATGACAATGCAATTTGCAGGCAGGGTGAACTGTGAGATGGATACATGGAAGTATAAACAGATCTTATACACAACAACAACAACAACCACAACAAAACCACCATCACCACCACCACCACCACCACCAACAACAACAACAAACCCAAAACAAGGTCCTGTCACCAAATCCTAATCCCAAACCAGCAAACTGAACAAAGCAAAGCCCTGCTATTTAAATGAGAGTAAAATGGCCAAAATACATATATGCATATAATTCCTTTTGAGTAGGGAATATCTAAAGACTTTTCATCAATTTACCTGCACTGTAATTAAAATCAGAAGCTAAATTTTCTGATAATGAAAAATAGTCAAAGAGACTTTAAATTTAAGAATAAAGCAGAAATTTATTTATTTTGGAGACAGGTCTTACTGGGTAGCTCTGGCTGGCCTGGAACTCATTATGTAGACCAGACTGGCCTTGGACTCACAGAGATCTACTTGCCTCTGCCTATTGAGTGCTGGGTCTAAAGGTGTGGGCCACTATGCCAGGGTGGAAAGTCATTAAATTTAGTCATTCTTTGTAGAAAGTTTTACCCTTCCTAACATGCCCTGATTTTCAAATCATTTGAATGAGCCATGTTGGTTCCTAATGTTAAGAGGATTTGTTTGTTGGGTTTGTGTACATGGTCTTGCTTGGTAGACAAGAATGGGCTCAAATTTGTTATCTTCCCATTTTCCCCCTTCTAGGTGCTGGGATTACAGGCATGTGTCATCATGTCTTGTAGTTGCTTTTTCTTTTCTTTTTTTTCCCAATTTGAGACCAAAAATGTAAATAAGGTATTTACTAGAGGAATAATATTCAGTAAAATATGATGTAAAACACATTGAAGCAGCACAGACAATTTTAGTTTTCTATTAATCACACTTAAGAGTGAGAAAAATAGTAAAATTCATTTCAACAATGTATTTTATACCCTAAATATTTAAATGCATAGTCACACAGTACACAAAACATTGCCAGTGATATGTGTATCTTCTTAATCAAAACTTGTATATTTTATGAGCATTTTATATTTATAGAGCATCTCAAACATCTTAATTCAGACTCTAGACTTTCAGCCTTCAAGATCAGTGGTTCTCAACCTATGGGTCGCAACCCCATTGGGGATGGCATAGCAAAATTCTGCAAATCACATATTTGCATTATGATTCATAACAATAGCAATGCTATAGTTTTGAAGTAACAACGGAAATAATTTTATGGTTGGGGGTGACCACAAAACGAGGAGCTGTGTTTAATGTCACAGTTTCAGGAAGGCTGAGAACCATTGCAGATGCACATGTTGCTCGTGGCTGCTGTAATGCACAGCAAGTTCTGTAACTGTCATATCTAAGACTGTGAGTTTTATGGATTGCGGGGTGTCTGATTAGAGCATATTGGTGTATGACAAATATCCAGCTGTATATGTTCAAAAAACAAAGAAATGGCAGATTCGTTGGTAACATATAATTAACTCAGCTTCTCTATGTCCAGGAATCTAACCTGTCAAGTAAATTTTGATGACTATGGTCAGGGTATCTTTCTGATTCTGTTTTCTTTCCTCAAACTCATAGTTCAACTCGGCATACAGTAAAAACCTATTGTTTCATACCTGACACAGGGATACCAGACATCAATGAACATGGCTTCTAGCCCTATGGAATGCTAAGCGTTCTCATCTCTATCATGGCACCATCAGCTGTTCTGTTCTCACCTCGGTTCCACATCAGGTTCCTGTTCTTCAACCTTCTGAAAGTAAGTCCACTTCACCCACAAACCCTCACCCTCCTGATACTGTCAAGGACAGAGCAGCATTGCAAGAGGAGACCCCACATAACATCTTTAATTACTTCAGAGGTAATATATGAGCCAACCGTAAATGCATTCCTGAGGTTCCTAACTGAAAAGAGTGTTTTTTTTATAAAGACAAAATTGAACTGTGTGTGCAGCTTTAGATTTGATACGACTGGTGTCTTATATAGGTTTCTATTGCTGCGAAGAGACACCATGACCACAACAACTCTTAAAAAGGAGAACATTTAATTGAGGAGGCAGCTTATACTTTCAGAGGTTCAGTCCATTATCATCTTGGTGGGGAGCATGGTATCGTGCAGGCAGACGTGGTCCTGCAGAAGTAGCTGAGAGTCCTACATCTTGCAGATAACAGGAAGTGGTGTGATATGCTGGATGGTATCATGAGCATATATGAGACCACAGCGACATACTTCCTTCAGTGAGGCCACAGCTACTCCAACAAGCCTCCTAATAGTGGCACTCCCTGTGAGATTATGGGGATCAGTTACATTCAAAATATCACAACTGGTGTGACAAAGTACCAAGATGGGGTTGTATTTAGCTGCATATGCTGATGGGCTGATAGTTTTGGAATGAGGAATGAAGTCATACATAATTTTAAAACTTTTAAAATGAAAGTTGTTTAGCCTTCTGAGGTAAAGTTTTACTATATAGCCCTGGATACTCTCTAACTCACTACTATGTAGGCCAGGATATTCTCAAACTTGTGGGCATCTTCTTTCTGCCTCCCTAGTGCTTGGAAGAATTACAGGTGTATATAACTCTGCCCAGTTTTATGAAGAGACATTTAAGGTTTTATTTTTAAAATTCTAATTACATTTCACATAGCTTATGTTAAATCCATTGAAACAATTCAATAAGGTATTAGCTTTTTAAATTTAATTTAAATTAACTTTATCATTTTTAAAAGGCAAAAATAAGTTTAAAATACAAAGTTCATGTCTAGTAAAAATTTGAATAATAATTATTTAAATGAAATGGTACTAAAACTTCTTGAAAGTTGAGTGCTATTAAATACTTTATTAGAATACAACTGTAATTCTATCAATCCATAGTTAATAATGTATAGAATAGCAACACACTTCATATGTTTTGTTTTAATTGTACAACTATACATTTAAGTATACATATATCTCAATATTATAAAATGATCCTAAGCATTCTTTAAAAGTTTTATTTGCATTTTATGTGTATAGGTTTTTTTGCTCTCTCTCTCTCTCTCTCTCTCTCTCTCTCTCTCTCTCTCTCTGTGTGTGTGTGTGTGTGTGTGTGTGTGTGTGTGTGTGTGTGCACATGTGTGCAATGCTTGTGGAGGCCAGAAGAGGGTAGTAGATCTCCTAGGACTGGAGTTACAGATGGTTGTAAGCTGTTTTATGGTTAGGTACAGGGAATTGAACCCAACTCTTCTGCAAGAACAGCAAGTTCTCTTAACCCCTGTGCCATCTCTCTAACCCCATTCTTTAGCATTTGTATATAGGTGTGAATATGCTGATGTGTGAATAGTTTTGGGAATTCACAACATGGGCCACAGTCAGAAGTAACAGTTTGAACCTTCAGATGACTAGGGTATCCTGTGCTGCTATTCCAGAATCTACCAGCTTTCTGCTATATTAAGAGATAGATTTGGCAAGTTAGTACATTAGTCATTTATTTTCTTACTAAACACTTCAGCCAGTGAGACCGCACCTGGTTACAAGCCGATATTCTCTAGCATCAGTAGGAGCCCATCTGTGAACCTTGGTCCTTTCAGCATATAGGCAGGCATGTAAAGTAACCTTTCCCTGCCATTTTGTGAAGCATATGCTTAGGGTGATGGGCTATGCTGAGCCGCCACTGTGTGACAGCACCGAGTGACCAGGTGTCCTTTAGTAAATTTGCAACACACAGAACACTCCAAAGCAGAAAGTCAAGTGCAGAGTTTCCCCCTGCTCAGATCTGAAGGAGGCACTGCTGGGCACCGGCTAAGAGCCAGGCACTCTTCTAGGTTCTTGGAGTAGAGAAAACGAGATAGTGTTTGTTAACTGGGGCAATTTATAAAATCTTGTGTTAGGACCACTTGTGTACAGGTCCACGTTTCCAACTGCTATAAGCCATAACTGGGAGGCACTTCCTCTTCACCATCCTCACCCACCTCGCAGGGTTTCTAATTAGCAGATGCTTAGTAAATAGGAGTTGATTTAGGTGGTTACAAAATGCTGTCTAAAAGTTCTTAGGTTATGCCCTTCAACTCCCTCCTACCCCGCCTCACCCTGGACAAACATGAAATTTCCTTGTACTATTGCTTCATTTGCAAATTGGTGAACTCAGTTTAGAAAAAAATCAGAATTTGTTTTTACATAGTCTAATTGTCTTTTCTGTGTGTATGACACATATATGTGGGTTGTAGGTGTGTATATGTGAGCATGTGTGCAGTTATGTGTGGAGGCCAGAAGCAGATATTAGTTGTCTTCCTCTGTTGCTTTTCATCTTATTTGTTGAGACAGGGTCACTGAACCTGGAGGTTATTGATCTGGCTAGGCTGACTGGCCAGTGAACTTCAGGGATCCCTCACCTCCACCCCCATCCTCACCCTCCCAACACTGGAGTTAGTCATTCTTGGCTTGTACTTGAGTGCTGTGGATCAAACTCAGGTCCTTCTACTTGCATGGCAGGCATTTCACTGACCTGAGCAATCTCCCCAGCCCTTCTAATGGGCTCTTTTGAGAATAATTGGTGGGGAGGAGAGATGAAGAGCAGAAGAGGAGCAGAAGGTTTTGCAGCCAATCCCTTAGAAAGCTTAAGGAAGAGAAAGGGTGGTGAAGGCAGCCTGAAAGCTGCCTTCTGCCATCGCTCGGACTGTTGGTGGAGGAGGCAGAAGGAGAATGCCACCCATGTCTGTGAAATTCATTCTACACATGGATGGGAGAGAGGCCTCTGGGGCCAGGAGCTGGTGGTCCCTGCCCCTCAGTGAGGACAGTGGGAGTCACCACAGGAAGTAGAGCCTTGAAAAGTGGCTTGGGGTTCACGTGGTACTGTGGTTCATAAACACAAAAGGCAGTGACATATGGAATAGAAACCTAGAAAAAAGACTCCTCTATAACACAAACACATTTCAAAGGATAGAGAAGAAGATTCCAAAAGTGTGTAGAGAGCAGGTGCTAAATATTATTAAATATAATTAATGTTTACTGAGTACTTACTGTGTGCCAGAATAGTGGTAAGTGCAACATATTATTAACATTTAATCTATACAATAACCCAATGACACAGGTATTATAATCACGTCCATTTTACAGACGTAGATGAAACACAGAGAGGGTAAGTAACTCAGCCAAGGTTATTCAGCTAGTAACTAGAAGACATAAGATTTGAACTTAGATAGTCTGTTTCCACATTCTTTTAACCTCAAAGCTGCTTTGATGTCTTTCTGAAGTTAGTTGCTATTGTTTTCTTACTAGACATAAGCACATTCATAAGCCCTTTCAAAGGCCTTGTCTCTGTAGACATAATTCCCTAGTGGCTCATTAAACTTCTCAAGTAAAAGTTATACCAAGAAAACCCTTTGAATGGGGAACAGGATACTACACTTTATGGTTTTTTTTTTTTCCTAAATTCAAAGTTGAATCAAACCTCCAATTTGAAAAACAAAATTCTGACCGGACATAAACTTCAAAGATAAAAGTTCCAGATTATTACAGATCTTAAAATCCATTATAAAAAGAAATAGAAAATAATAACAGCATAAATGGTTGATGAAAAAGTATGGTAGAGACAGCTGCTTATAAAATTCTCTCTCCACCCACTACCAGGCACAAGTAAGAAACAACTAACTGCCTTGGCAGGGCTTATGTATCCCAGAATGCCTTGCAGCTAAGTCCGTGAGCTGTGGTTTAGAGACACGGCAGGCACATCTGGATGCAGATGACTACAATAGTGCAGCAGTTGCAGGAGCACAGAACAAAAGGATCCCTGAGTGTACGGGTGGAGGACAGTTCCCTAGACAGCTTTAATTTATTTCCAGGAATAAAGCTATTATCTTGAGCCATTACTTGAATATATGGATCTATTTGATATGGTAATCTTCCTGAAGTCATGCAATATAATTTTCCAAGGAAAAAAAATCTCACATGTTATGAGACTTACAGCTTTTTATGGCAGAAGGAGCATGACACAGTGACAAGCAGGCTGTGGTACCTATCAGGCCCATGTGTGCATCAGCTCTCCCATGACAAGCAGTGGACCTTCATATCAATGAGATACATACGCTTTACCCACCACTAACACGGAAGGTAGCAGTCACCATGGGAGGCTTCCCTGTTATCTCTTTTTCATACCACCACTCTGGTGCACACAAAGCTGATTCCACGGCAGTGTCTGCATCTCTCTGGCCCCTGAGGTTTGCTTTGCTGACTGCATGGCAAGCCAGAAGTGGCCTCCTACCCTGGGCAGTACTCAGCTAGTGATAGGAATTGTGGTAGTGCCTTGCAGTGGGCTGGTACCAATTTATGAGATCCTAGAGTTCATACTTCTTCCTAATTCTAAGTCTAGAGCTATTACTCGGGTAGCTTGAATTTGGCTATTATGGGAATATATACACAACAGAAACTGGCAGGCACACAAATCAGGGGGCTCCCCCACCCTCTTTCAGAGGGTTAAATATTGACCAGGGTGTGCTAGTTCTGTCACGCTGTGGGTGAGATAATTCAGGGGTGTGTTCTACAGATCTCTCTATGTATGTATGTATGTATGTATGTATGTGTATGTAATTTTTTTTAACCCAAGCAGGATTAGGATCCAATCACCTGAAGTGGTGCCAGCTTGGAAAGGCAGCTCTTTTTGGTTCTCTTCTCTGTCCCAGGTCTCCACTCCCCTGTCAGAGTTTCTGTCACTTTTCAAATTGACAAGAATCCTGCATCACAGTCTGCATTTGGGGGAGCTCAAAGCAAGAGAGGAGAGAGCAACTAGAAAAGTTGAAGTCATAAAAAATGCATAAGCAAAGCCCCCTACAAATGGTAGCTTTTCTTGATGACTGAACACACCACCAACTGACACTTGAGCACAATAGCTAATAAGACATCAACATAGTGCATTTAAAACTCAATTGTTTTAAATATGTGAATTGCCTTCAATGGCTCCTAATTTTCCTTATTTTGAATAGTTTCATGATCATTAAAATAGAAGTCTCTGCCCATCCAAGCAGATGATGTTTAACTTCAGAACATACTCTTGAAAGACGCCAATCTCCATGTGTCATTTGCTTGGAGGATGGGGGCTTCTAAGAGCTTTAAGGTCTCTGGTGTGCTTTGTTTATTGGTCCTGGTCTCTGTCAACAATTCTTGGTTTGTTATTTAATTTAGATACTGTGTTGGCCTCATATTTTGTCATGTTTTTAAAGTCACGTGTGCCAGGATCCCAGTGATGCAGTAAGAAATGGCAGAGTCCTTAGAAAGCCCCGCCACAAACCCACCACTGCAAAGATACTCACAAAGATAGAGCATGCTGGGATGGTTTTTCTATACAAAGTGGTTCTTTATGATACCTTTGTGGTGATCTTGTGTTTAATATTAAATGATATCCACTATTATTTGGAACTTCGTAGTATTATGTGTTAAAGGCATGGTCCCCAGCCTATAGTTCTCCTGGGAGAGTGTGGACCCTTTAAGAGGCAGGTAGCTCCACCAGAAGGAAGTTAAGTCATTGGGGGATAGTGGAGATACTGTCTTTGTAGGGATATTGGGGTCCTTATTCCTTTTCTGTCTTTGCTTCCTGTCACTGTAAGGTGAACAGGACTTCTTTACCACAAAGCTGCAAAGAGCCCAAAGTGACAGGGTAGTAACCATGAACAGAAATCTCTGAAAATGCCAGCCCAAATAGACCTTCTCAGGTATTAACCTGAGTGTCTCAAGTATTTTGTCAAGCAGTGGAAATGTCACTGATACAAGGTCTTATCAGCTACCAGAAGTGAAGATGTTGTAGGAAACCTGATACTCAGTTGGAAAGAAAGGGCAGGAAAAGCCCTCACCAAGACTCAGCACATAGCAGCTGGACCACTGGGGTGGTGTTGGATGAATCATTCAGGCCTCTGTTCTCACTACACTTCCCAAAGGGTGAGTACTGAGCTAGAGATGTGCATTCATTTCAGCTGTCAGCTTAGTGAAGTCTATCCAATGTGGACAACGGCCCAAATTTTAATTACAAAATCACAACCTGCTCATCCTGTCTGAATCTTTTAGGGGCTGGAAGCAGGAGGAGGAGACATCTGGTCCCCCCCATTTCCCTATCTTCACTCTTGAGTGAAAATTAGAAAAGAGGGCTTTCATCCAGGAACCAAAAGGAGCAACAATGTGGTCTAAAGCTTTCATTATAAGAGAAATTAATGATTTGACTTGATTTTGAGACATAGTATCATGCAACCCAGACTGGTCTCATACTTGGTATGTAGTCAAAGCTGACCTTGAATTCTTAATCTGTCTGGGATGACAAGAGTGAGTCACTACACTCAGCTTTTATTTTCAAATTAAAAAATAATTACATTGTGTGTGTGTGTGTGTGTGTGTGTGTGTGTGTGTGTGTGTGTGTGGTGTATGTGCATGCGTGTGTGTCTGAGTGCCTATGTGACAGTGTGTGTGTGGGGGGGGGGTGAGAGGACAACATGCAGGACTCAGTTCTCTTCCTTCCATTAAGTGTGGACCAAGGATTGAACTGAAGTGATCAGACTTTGCCAGCAAGCTTCATTACCTATTATACATATAGCTAGTCCCACACTCAGCTTTTTAAAACTAATTATTTATTTTATTTGTGTGTATGTAAATGTATGTGGTCTATGTGTGTGGGATTTACAGGTGTACATGCAAGTTCATGTGCACAAAAGGCCAGAGGAAGGCATCTTGTGTCCTGCCATTGCCCTCTACTTATTCTTGAGACAAGGTCACTTGCTGAACCTAGAGTTAGGCTGGTGAGCAGTAAGCCCTACCAATCCTCCTGTCTCAGCTCCCTTCCCTCAGCATTGGGTTAGAGTTGCCTGGATGACCACACTCAGATTTTTCTGTGGGTTCTAGGGATTTGAATTTGGGTTCCTGAGCATGTACAGCAAGTGCTCTTATCCACTGAGCCATCTCTCCAGCCCCTTCTCTGCCATTTTTAGAAACAAGGTCTTACTCTGTAGCCTGATGGGCTGCCCAGGAACTCATAGCAATCCTCTTACTCTAGTCAGCTGTGTGCTGGAATCACAGGTGTGTACCACCATGTCTGAATAAAAGAAATAATTTCCAAGATGGATAATAAATCAGTCACCAAAACTATAACTCTACTGTGCAAGTTCTCTCTGTAGAGCCTCCTCTCGCCGCCCTCGCCACACATATTTTTTGGCATTGAGGAATACAGCTGTTGTAAAAGGTAATGTAATGGGCAGAAGATCTATTGGTCTACTCGGAAATAGAATATGTCATGGTGTCTTACAGGTGAGTGATCAAGGAAGGCACCCAAAGGCATGTATTGGGCTCCCACATGCATATTTACCCATATGTACATGCACCTCACACACATGTACCCACACACATGTGCCCCCCCCCACATATTCACCACACGCAGATATACATAAAAATAAATATACATATAAATAAACAACCCTAAACATTGGACCAAGCAGATGAACCTTGGGAATTTCTTTTTTCTTTCCTTCTTTCCTTCCTTCCTTCCTTCCTTCTTTCCTTCCTTCCTTCCTTCCTTCCTTCCTTCCTTCCTTCCTTCCTTCCTTCCTTCCTTCTTTCCTCCCCTCTCCCCTTCCTCCCTTTCTCTCTTTCTTTCTTTCTTTCTTTCTTTCTTTCTTTCTTTCTTTCTTTCTTTCTTTCTTTCTTTCCTCCTCCTTTTTGAGTCAGGATTTCTCTGTGTAGCCCTGGCTGTCCTGGAATTCTCTCTGTAGACCAGGCTAGACTTGAACTCATGAGATCTGCCTGCCGCTGCCTCCCAAGTGCTGAGATTAAAGGTGTGCACCACCACTGCCCACTTGGAAATCTCTTTTTATGATTATTCTAAATCACTTTCGAGATATCAGAGGTTCTGAACATTTAGTTTTAAACATTTGCTTCCTTCACTAGGATATTGATTAACAGGATATTGACAAAATGAATTACATCTAAACTGGAGAAGATTCAGGTTTTGTTTTTATTATTATTTTTTAATGTTCGAGAAGGTGCATAGAAATATCACTAGAAATGAAACCTTCCTGAAATATAGCAACTCTCAAGCCAGATTTTTAAAGATTCATGTATTTTTATGTGTATGTGTGTGTGCCTGTGTTTATGTATACCACCACATGCAGGAGCCTGTGGAGGCCAGAAGAGGGCATCAGAAACCCTGGGAAGGTAGTTACAGGTGGTTTTGAGCTGCCATGCGGATGCTGGGACCCAAACCTTGGTCCTCTGCAAGAGCACATAGTGCCTGTAAAACCTGCTGAGCCATCACTCCAGTCCCATCTTGGACAGTATTTTTTTTTTTTTTAAACTATCATCTTCTAAAGTAATTTTTTCTTTTTCTCAACTGGTTCTTAAGCTCCTGCTGAATGATGCCAGAGGAGCCCCAGGACATCTATGTTTTTGATCCTGCAACTTCTCTGCAGTCCCCTGGACAGGTGAGAGTTCCTTGGTTTGGTTTTAGGCACAGCCCCAGTTCCTGTCTTCACCTGTCAGTCACCCTGGCAGGAGGGAAGGGAAGCCTTCAGACGGTCAGGCTAGTCTGGATCAGACAGACTCCCGGCAGCCAAGCAGCTGCCTAGAGTGGCCATTTCTAGCTCAGAGACTAGGCCCCCTTCATTTTTATTTCTTCTTTCTCCCTTGGATGCTGTTTTCATTTGACTTGGTCATGACTTTTCATGGTTCCCCAGCCAAGGATGATATTGATGTTAGCCTTGGGATGGAGCTGTCAAGGCCTTTCTTTGTGAGAGAACGGCACAGCTGTACAACCCCCTGCATCCTCAGTGGAAGCCCAGCATCATCCTTCCCTGGGAGTCTCTGTTGGATTTGCTCCGGGCATTCCCCACATCCATGCAGGAGCCCAGGCCACTCTCTATGGTGATACTGATACATCCTAAAGAAGATTTTAATCCTTTTATGATCATTGTCATTTTTAAGGTTCTCTTCATTTTTGGTTTACTTCTGCAATTTGTCAAAAATCGGAGATTGCTTCAAATAGAGGACTAAATAATCGAGAAAACAAGATACGTGTATTATAATTATTGATGGCAAGACTGAGGGACAATCTCTCCTGGCAAGGAGAGAGTGTTAATTAAGGGGCTGCTGTGGGTGGCAGTTTTGCATAGCAGCCCTTTTTTGTTTTGTTTTGTTTTTGTTTTGTTTGTTTTTCGAGACAGGGTTTCTCTGTGTAACTATCCTGGCTGTCCTAGAACTCTCTCTGTAGACCAGGCTCACCTCAAACTCTCAGATCCATTTGCCTCTGCCTCCTGAGTACTGGGATCAAAGGCGTGCACCACCATCACCTCTGGGCAGGACCCTGTAGAATGATGTGATACTTGTATTCATATATTTTCTTTGCTTTGTAAACTGAATACTTCATATTCATCTTTTTAGCAAATCAGTTTCAGAAATCCAGCCCTTCCTTCCTCTAAAGCAGTTCTTCTCAACCTTCCTAGTGCTATGACCCCTTAATACAGTTCTTCATGTTGTGGTGACCCCCCAACCATAAAATTATTTTTGTTGCTACTTCATAACTGCAATTTTGCTACTGTTATGAGTTGTAATGTAAATATCTGTTTTCCGATAGTCTTAAGTGACCCAACGGACTACACTAATTGTATGAGGTAGGTGATATGATGCTCATTTATTTTCTTGACTAGGTCTCATTTACCCAGAGGACTGGCTTGAGATTTGAGCATTTTGCTATCTCTTGTCCCTGTGCAGGCACTGAACATTCTCTGTTTTCTATGATAGTCTTCACTGCTCTGCTCCATCTTCATCCTTTCTGGCTGTTGTTCTTGGACTATTGTTATGGTTGAGGAATTTATGTCCCAGCTCTATGCTCTCATCATATCATCCTCTTCTGTTTTCTTAAGTTTTATCAATGAAATCAGCTCAGGGAATCAATCAGTTGTATGAGTTTTGTTGTGAAAAAGACTGGTTTTGTGATCCCATTCTCACAAACCTCTCTGAGGAAGCCATGATCACCACTCAGCTACTGCTTTTGGCTGATCTTTGTGTGTCCTTTGAAAACATGATGTCACTGCTTCTTGGTTATTTTGACCTGGGTATATTCTGCCTTCTTTTCATGAGAGCAGAAGATGGTTTAGGTTCTCCCCCCCCCACACACACATACACTTTGCCACCACTCTCACCATAACACTCCCCACCCATGTCTAGAATTGAGCTTTAATTTGGGTTTTGTAGGAACTGGGTGTTTTCATGACTGCAGCTACTGTTCATAGTTAACCTATGAAGAATAATTATTATTTTCCCTGAAGTTAGTGCTGAAAATACTATTGTTTCCATGTTTTAGTTTCTGCTCCTCAGGATGGTGATGAACTCACCACATGGGGTTATTCCTAACCCCCACATACACAGACAGCACAATGCTGCCAGTATCTGTATCATCAAAGTATTATAATACTGCCTGTCAGGTGTTAATGGCTCAGGCTTTGCACTCTCCCCAAGGGTCAAGTGAGGAAATAGCTTCAGCCCTGTCTCAATTGTCTTCTGTTGTCCATAGTTGAAGCCCATGAGTGCTCTGTAATTCAGGCTTAATGATGAACCTGCCATAAAGAACCCCTTGGAGCCTACTATTGTTGGTCTGTAAATCCATTTCTGCTTGCTAGCAACAAGTTTGTTTAGTCAGCTTTCTGTTACTATTTTAAAATACCTGGCACAATTAGCTTATAAAGAGAAAAGGTTATATGTGGACTCATTGCTTTTACAATTGGGGAAGTGTGTCTGATGGCAATGGTAGAGAAAGAAAGCATGGCAGAGGAAACTGCTGATTTCATGACCAGGAAGCAAAAGAAGAGGAAGGGGCCAGGCTCTCACAGTGCCCTCCAAGGTAGTCCTGCTGTGATCTAAGGATGCTCTGCTGAGTTCCACCCTAAGATAACACCATCTCTTGATAGTACTACCTTGGAGCCAGAGCCTTTGGTGTGTGGACCTTTTGGGGACATTCAACATCCAAGCTCTAACAAGCTACCTCCTCAGACTTGCCATTGTGACTGCCTTCTCACAGCCCCAGACAGTGTTGAGAAGTGGTTTAAAACCAGGTTTGCTGCCCACATAAATAATGTGCTGCCTATTTTTTTTTTATCATTTTTCTTGCTCATTGTTAGCTTATGGAGAGGTCTTTCTTGATATGTTTTAAAACAGTTTATATATATATAATATATATATATATATATATATATATATATATATATGTATATTTGATGGCTTAAAAGTTTGGAAAATAATCAAGTCTCTAATACCAGGGAGTCTTCCTTGACACAGGAAAATACTTGTTAGAATTTTAACTAAAAGCCATTAGTCTCAGAGTTTCTTAAAGGCTAGTATGATGATACTGTGTGTCCTTCAGGACTCAAAAAGAATTGACACAGATACCTTAATGCCCTAGGAGGGACAGCTTCTTGCTAGTTTGAACTAAAATTTATATTCTGTAGGAAACTAATTAGTCAATTAGGAAAGAAGTTATATGTAGAAACTTACAAGTAGAAATAGGTACCTATGTATGTATATGTCTCTATAGCTCTCATAACATAATTTTTAAAAACTGTATATATATATATATATATATATATATATATATATCTTTACCATTATGAATTTCTTGTCTCTGTATGCATGTTTTATATACACACATTGAAGACTATTCCAAAGAATCTGTTATTAAGAAGTGCACTCAGTTCAAGTTTGAACAATTCAACTGGAATAATCATAGACAGAATAATTATCTTAAAGGAAGGCCTCAAGCGTTTAAAACAACAACACCATGAGGAGAGACCTGGCCCAAGAACAGATATGAGGAAGAAGGAAGATCCACCGCTATTACAGAGAGCCTTTTGTTCACTGGAGTTGACTCAGACAGTTCCAGAAAGGGCCACTTTGCTGATTATGGCAGTCCCCAAAGGAAGCAGCCAGGACATCTCCACAAGGAGGAAAAGATGGCTTTTATGAAGAACCAAATGAAGGACTTTGCTAGTGAAGTCAACTATAAAAAGGATATGTGCATAAAATGAAATAGGTTTGAAGTGATTTATACATATTGTATATATGCATCACACAATCATGAGAAAAGAAAGTTGGAAGACTCACACTTCCTGATAGCAAGTCTTACTCCAGAGTGACAGTAATCAAGACAGTGTGGTACTGATGTAAGAACGAGAAATGGATCAGTGGAATGGGCAGAGACTCTAGAAGCCAACCTTCACATTAGAACCAATTTACTTTGACAAGGATCCTGAGAAAATTCAATAAGGAAAGACATTATTTTTTTTCCACAAATGATTCTAGAACAACTGGATAGTAACATGCAAAGGAATAAAGCCAGATCCTGGTCACAGCTACAAAAATGAACTCCAAATGGACGAAAGACATAAGCATAAGAGAAAAAAAACCTCAACAAAAAACAAAACAAACAAACAAAAACAAAACAACAAAACCTTAGAAGAAAACTCAGTGGGGGAGATGGGGAATATCTTGATATTAGATGTGACAATAATTTCTTGATATGACAGAAATAAAAGAAAAAAATTGGTAAGTTGGACTACACTAAAATCTAAAAGCCTGTGTCTCAAAGGATACCATCTGGAGATAGAAGAAATACTGATATAGGGCTTCTATTTAGAACATAAAGTATTCACATAGTTTAATAATAATGAAAAGCTCAATTTAAAAATGAACAAAGGATTAAAATGGACATTTCTCCAAAGAAGATGTCTTAGTTAGGGTTTCTATTGCTGTAAAGAGACACCATGATGTAAAACATTTTATTGAGATGGTGGCTTACAGTGTCAGAGGTTTATTCCATTACCACCATGTTGGGAAGCATGGTGGCTGGGAGTATGGCAGAATGCATACAGACACGGTGTTGGAGCTGAGAGTCCTTACATCTTTATCCAAAGGCAACAGGAAGTGAACTGAGATATTAGGTGTGGCTTGAGCATACATGACATGTCAGAACCTACCTCCACACTGACAGACTGCCTCCAACAAGGCCACAAGTCCCAATAGTACCACTCCCTTTGGGGGCCACTTTCTTTCAAACTACCATGTGGATTCTACTCCCTGGCTTCCAAAGCCATATCATAATGCAAAAATGCATTTCTTTTTCTTTTTCTTGTTGTTTTCCTTCCCTTCCTTCCTTCCTTCCTTCCTTCCTTCCTTCCTTCCTTCCTTCCTTCCTTCCTTCCTTCCTTTCTTTCCTCCTTTTTTCTTCCTTCCTTCCCTTCCTCCTTTCTTCCTTTTTGTTTGTGGCAGAGTTTTATATGTAACCTACCCAGGCTGTCCTTGAGTAAAGTTATTCTTACAGCCATAATCTTTATGCTTCAGCCTTCTGAATTCTTGGGTTATAGTCTATGCCACTAAATTGTCCCTGTCTCTCTGTCCCTCTGTGCCCCTGTCTGTGTCTCTGTCTCAGTCTCTCTCATTGTGTGTGTGTGTGCACTCAGTATGTGTCTCAGTCTCTCTCATTGTGTGTGTGTGTGTGTGTGTGTGTGTGTGTGTGCACTCAGTATGTGTCTTAGTCTCTCTCATTGTGTGTGTGTGTGTGTGTGTGTGTGTGTGTGTGTGTGCACTCAGTATGTGTCTCAGTCTCTCTCATTGTGTGTGTGTGTGTGTGTGTGTGTGTGTGTGTGTGTGTGTGTGTGCACTCAGTATGTGTTTCCCCATATCTGCATCTTTAACATTTGGTGTGCTTTCACCCCGGGTTATCACAGACAACAGTGCTGTGAACACCATGGTAAGTTTTTGTGTGGAGTGTTGTCACTTCTCACAGATGTGTACTTAGAGGAGGAATCAGTGGCTCACACACTGACACCATGTTTAATGTTTGTAGACTTTGCTGTCATGGAAGTGAAACCGCACATCCTGTGTGAATTCCGTGTTAACCTAGGTTTGTGAAAAGGAAGTCACCATTTGTCTATTCTTTTTAAATTTTCAATTATTATTTTTTTCTAACTAGATACACAGCCTACAGTTGCAATGAGATATAGTTCCTGTCTTATCCAGAGTGCAAGCACAGATTCTCTTCATGTTTTACTCTTCTGTGAGAGGAGGCAGGAATAGGCCCCCACAAGCCCTATCTTATCTCTTCTCTTTCATCTTTCTTCTTTGTTCTCTAGGTACAAGGGTCTGGAGATAGTGAATGGACAGTATCCACGCTTGGAACTTGATGATATCCATGACCATATCCCCCAGGTGTTGGCTTAACAACAGACTGATTTCTTAGTTTTAAAAAAAAGTGAGTATTTTTGTTAATAAGAGACAGTTCCAGTCCAAGTTCAACTTAAGTGCATGTTTAGTGATTTGGGTTAAGTCCTTTCATGTACCCAGTTTTTGATTTTTTTTCCCTCTGGGGTTTAGAGAGCAGACTTGGTGGTTGGAAATGCTTGCTGCTCTTATAGAAGACCAGAGTTCAGTTTCCAGCACCAACAGGTCAACTCACAACTGCCTATAACTCTAGCCCCAGGGTATCAGATACCTCTCCTCCTTTCTTCTTCCTTTGTCACTCCTCTCTCTCTCTCTTTCTCTCTCTCTCTCTCTCTCTCTCTCTCTCTCTCTCTCACACACACACACACACATAGTTAATACACAATTAAAAATATTTTCTTTCACCCAACAGTCATTTAACAATACCTACCAGGAGCACTTGTGTATAAGTATAGGTGTTCAATGTTGCCTTATAAACATACACCCATTCTCTGCTCCAAAGGCCTTTTCAGACTAGCAGCGGGAGACACACATTTGAAGCAACAATTATGACATGGAAAGTCACTTGTTATCACTCAGACACTATGGGAGCCAATGCACACGAACCCTTTCACTTCCTGGTTAGTTCCAGGTTTTCTAGGTTCAGGTTAGCTGGATTCTGGCTTTAGATTGCCTGGGGTCCAAGGATTTTCTTACTTCTTTGTACTTATGTGGCTGTGGATAGATGAAGAGACCATCTGGCCTTCAATTTCATCACCTGAGAAAGGAACACAATAATTATACCTTCTGTATAAGGCTATTACCAACATCAAACAAGTTAATATGGTGGGAGCACCACAATTAGTAATATTTAGCAGTATTTACGTGCACTATGTGAATGTTAATTATGGCTATCACTCCTTATTTTCAAATAAGTTCAGTATGACAACAGAGTGAGAGCTCCACAGATAACCCATTGGGGGCAAGAGGAATACACTAAAAACAGAATTCCTATGTATTCTTTTTTATTCTTCTATTTCTATGTTTTCATGTTTGGGGGTATATCTATGATGTTTGTAAAAATTTCTAAAAAGTTTCTTAAATTTTATTTATTATTGTTGTTGTTGTTGTTGTTGGTGTGTGTGTGTGTGTGTGTGTGTGTGTGTGTGTGTGTGTGTGTGTTCAGGTATGCATGTGAAGGACAGAGGACAACTTTGTGGATTTGGTTCTCTCCTACCCTTACATAGGTTCTGGGTGTCGAACTCAGGCATCAGGCTCTCCTAAGTAAGTATCTTAACCAGCTGAGCCATCTTGCCAGCCCTGACTGCTCAATGGCTAAACACATGTAGTTATTTTTGTTGACAAAGTCCTCAAGGAAACTTAAAGATGATTGTGTTACGGGGTACATGATGCCCCTCTCCACAGAAGGGACATGTAGTTTATAATTTACAAAGCACCTTGATTGTAGAACATATTAGTTATGAAGTGTTTGCAACTGCTTCTGGTCCTCATGACATTCGCATGGACAGACGGTCTATGCCCTACCAGCATCAGCACCAGCCATCCTCCAGGCCTTTGCTAGGTTTTGCAGGTTCCCAGAGGATTGGCTCCCATTTTCTTGGTCTATGTTCTCACCCTGCCCTCACAGTTGTGGCATGGTGTGTCACATGAGACATAATCTATTGCAATTTGAGGTGTCCGTATCCTTGGCCAACACTTCTCCAGAGTGACAGTTAATGATCTTTCGTTACTGAATTTTCTTGCAAACAAGAAAACCCTAGGAGAAGCATATGAAAACATTTACCATAGAAAGCAATCTGGCCCCTCTGCCCGATTCATTTTCAGATTTTCTTGTGTAAAAGAAGCTAACAAAACAACAGCTGCTCAGCCACAAATTAGTAAAACAAGCTTTCATACCGGATGGCTATTGACGGCTCTTACTTAAGGCAATTTGCAAATTCATGAAGAATTTCCCTTCACACATTCGCACTTGTGCAGCTTTTGAAGCCTTGCTGAGAATTTGGAGACTAATTTATGTAAACAAAAAGGAGACCCACATTTTCTTGAGATTCCATAAGCTCACTACATATTTAATTGGAGTTCCATAAAATCCGCTCATTAAAAAGCAGAGGACATAGCTCCAAGGAGAGAGGTTACCATTACTTTCTCACTGGATGCAGAAATAACAGAGGGCAATTAACGGGCTGCTGGGGGGCACACAAATTATTTGCTTTCAAAATTAGTTTTCTGTCCTTAGCTTCTAAAAGTATCTATTCCTTCACCAAAGCTCATTTTTCTAAATTGAGCTAGTTGCATATGATTATGATTATTATTGAGATAAGGTCTCATGAAGCCTAGATTGGCCACACATTTTCTATGTAGCAAAAGATGACCTTGAATTTCTAATCCTCCTGCCTCTGCCCCTGTATTGTTGAGATGATAGATTTGTGTTATGCCTGGTTTATGTGGCACTAAAGACTGAATCCAGGACTTCATGTTTGTTAGGCAAACACCACACCGATTGAGTCACATCCCTAGTCCTGTAGCTCATGATTTGTTTTACTTTATTTTGGAGACAGGGACTCACTATGTAGCCCTGGCTGTCCTGTCTAACCTTGAACTCACAGAGTTCCACTAGGCTCTGCCTCCTGAATGCTGGAATTAAAGGCATGGACCACCACATCTGGCAATATCTCCTGACTTTTAAAGGTCAAAAATCGAGAAAAACTCTCCTAATGCACAGACTGCTCTGCCTTGGGAACTGATGGAACCCTGCCTTGGGTTGGTCTTTATCTTTCTTTTTCTATTTTCCAACTATAAAACAAACATTTGAATACTGGCCTCACAAGTCTGTGAGCTGATGCTGGGGAAACATTTTTAAAGATGGAATGTGCTGATCATTAATTTTGATATATTTTTATTTATATAATTTGAGACAGGTTGTTTTTTTTTTCCATGAGAATAAATCCCCTTCAGGTTTCTTCTTTATGATTGTGTGTATGTCAATGTGATTTGGTCTTTTAATAAAAGCAAGATTTATGACAGGTAGGTTAACTTGTGAGTGAAACATGTCTTACTTACCTTGTGTGCTGAACTGACCGGTGCATTCTGTCCTTACAAATGTGTCTAACGTGCTCAGAACGATCACTGTGTCTTGACTGTTGAAGAGGATCATGTTGGCACCTCCTGTTTATGTCATTTTTGTATTGTTTTGACAATTTGCATTTTTCCTCTCGTTGAACACAAGTAAGACAATTTGGACACCTGATTTGATACTTCCAGATCTATTGAATTTTACCCTTTTGATGTGAAGAAATTTCTGTAAAGGATTCCAGAGATTTGTGACACCCGGGCACCCCTTACTGGGCATTTTCTATGTACTGACTATGGAGTAGACAACATGTACCAGTGGATCTCTTTCTCTCTCTTTTTCTTTTTTTAAAATTTAAATTAGAAACAAGCTTGTTTTACATGTCAATCCCAGTTCCCTCTCCCTCCCCTCCTCCCTTGCCCCCCACAAACTCCCAATCTCATCCCCTTTCTGCTTCCCAGGGAGGGTGAGGCCTTCCATGGGTGAATCTTCAAAGTCTGTCATTTCATTTGGAGCAGGGCCTAGACCCTCCCTCATGGGTCTAGGCTGAGAGAGTATCCCTCTATGGGGGGTGGGCTCCCAAAGTTCATTTGTGTACTAGGGATAAATATTGATCACTACTAGAGGCCCCATAGCCTCCTAACTGACATCCACGTTCAGGGGGTCTGGGTTGATCTTATTGTGGTTTCCCAGCTATCAGTCTGGGGCCCATGAGCTCCCCTTTGTTCAGGTCAGCTGTTTCTGTGGGTTTCTCCAGCTTAGTCTTGACCCCTTTGCTCATCATTCCTCCCTCTCTGCAACTGGATTCCAGGAGTTCAGCTAAGTGTTTAGCTGTGGGTGTCTGTTTCTGCTTCCATCAGCTACTGGATAAAGGCTCTAGGATGGTATATAAGGTAGCCGTCAATTTCATTATGGGGGAAGGGCATTTAGGGTAGCCTCTCCACTATTGCTTAGATTGTTAGTTGGTGTCATCCTTGTAGACTCTGGATATTTCCCTAGTGCCAGATTTCGCTTTAAACCTATAGTGACTCCCTCTTTTATGGTATCTCTTTTCTTCCCCTGACTGGATCTTCCTGCTCCCTCATGTCCTCCTCTCCCCTTCTCTTTCTCCTAACTCCCTTTCCCCTCCCCATGCTCCCAATTTGTTCAGGAGATCTTGTCCCCATGCTTGTCTTTTTTGTGACTAGGTAACCTCACTCAAGATGGTTTCTTCTGGTTCCATCCATTTGCCTGCGAATTTCAAGATTCCATTTTTGTTTTGTTTTGTTTTGTTTTATTTTGTTTTGTTTTGTTTTGTTTTCCACTGAGTAGTACTCCACTGTGTAAATGTACCATGTTTTCTTTATCCATTCTTCAGTTGAAGGGCATCTAGGTTGCTTCCAGGTTCTGGGTATTACAAATAATGCTGCTAAGAACATCATTGAAGAGATGTCCTTGTTGTAGGAATGTGCTTCTTTTGAGTATATGCCTAAGAGTGGAATTGCTGGATCTTGTGGTAGACTGATTCCCATTTTTCTGAGGAAATGTCATACTGATTTCCAAAGTGGCTGTATGAGTTTGCACTCCCACCAGCAGTGGAGGAGTGTTCCCTTTTCTCCACATCCTCTCCAGCATACACTGTCATTGGTGTTTTTGATTTTAGCCATTCTGACAGGTGTAAGATGGTACCTCAGAGTTGTTTTGATTTGCATTTCCCTGATGGCTAAGGATGCTGAACACTTTAAGTGTCTTTCAGCCATTTTAGATTCCTTTATTGAGAATTCTATATTTGGTTCTGTACCCCACTTTTTAATTGAATTGCTTGGTGTTTTGGTGGCTGGCTTCTTGAGTTCATTGTATATTTTGGAAATCAGCCCTCTGTCAGATGTGGGGGCTGGTGAAGATCTTTTCCCATTCTGAGGGCTGTCGTTGTCTTGCTGACTGTGTCCTTTGCCTTACAGAAGCTTTTCAGTTTCAGGAGGTCTCATTTATTAATTGTCGACCTCAATGTCTATGCTACTAGTGTTATGTTCAGGAAGTGGTCTCTTGTACCAATTCATTCGAGGGTATCACCTACTTTTCTCTTCTAAGAGGTTCAGTGTGGCTGGATTTATGTTGAGGTCTTTGATCCATTTGGACTTAAGTTTTGTGCATGGAGATAGATATGGATCTATCTGTAGTCTTCTACATGCCAGCATCCAGATATGCCAGCACCATTTGTTGAAGATGCTTTCTTTTTTCCATTGTACATCTTTAGATTCTTTTTCAAAAATCAGGTGTTCATACATGTTTTTCATACAGGGTTTTCATTCAATTCCATTGATCAACCTGTCTGCTTTTGTGCCAATACCAAGCTGTTTTCAGGACTATGGCTCTATAATAGAGCTTGAAGTTAGGAATTGTGATGACTCCTGAAGTTCCTTTATTGTATGGGGTTGTTTTGGCTATCCTGGGATTTTTTTGTTTTTCCATATAAAGTTGAGTACTTTTCTTTCAAGGTCTGTGAAGAATTGTGTTGGGATTTTGATGGAGATTGCATTGAATCTGTAGATTGCTTTTGGCAAGATTGCTAGAGGGAGCCAGTATAGGTTTGGAGAGAGGCCTGGCACAGGGAAAATGTTAGGGGATCCACAGGGATGACCCCAACTAAGAATCTAGGCAGTGGTGGAGTGTAGGGGACAGTAAGCCACGCCTGTTAGAGGCTGGCTACAGGTGTGCCTGACCACGCCTGTCAGGGAGTGGTCAAGGTGAGGTCCGGATGATGCGTGATAGGTTTTTAAGAGGCTGCAAGGCACACGGGCCTTCTCTCTGGCCTGCCTGCCTTGCTGTCCCTGGCACGCTCTGGCTTGCGTTTGGCTGGTGTTTATCTGAATAAAGATATCTTAACCTTACAGACTATGGACCAGCTCTCGTTATAGTAGAGAAGCTGCCTTTGATGCCCTTCCCCTATAATGAGATTGATGACTACCTTGGTTGCCATTCCTAGAGCCTTCATCCAGTAGCTGATCAAAGCTAAGGCACCCACAGCTAAACACTGAGCCATAATCCTGGAATCCAGTTGTGGAGAGGGAGGAGGCATGAGCAGAGGAGCTAAGATGGTGCTGGAGAAACCCACAGAAACAGTTGACTTGGTGAGAGCATGGAGATGCTAGTCAAAAAGCTGGGGAATCAGCATTGGACCGAACCAAGCCCTCTGAATGTGGGTACCAGCTAGGAGGCCAGGGCTGTCAATAGGACCTCTAACAGTGGAGCCAGTGTTTATCCCTAGAGCACAAATGGACTTTGGGAACCCATTCCCTATGGAGGGATACTATTGTAGCCCAGATATGGGAAGGAGGGCCTGGGCCCTCCCCCAAATGATGTGAGGGACTTTGATGGTCCCCCGTGGAGGGCCTTACTATCCCTGGGGAGTGGGTGGGGGTGGGTTGGGGGGGTTGGGGGGATGGGAGGGCGAGGGAATGGGGGATTGATATGTAAGTAAGAGTGCTTCTAAAATAAAAAATATATATATTTTAAAAAGGCCTAGACTATTGTGCTGCTGGTTTGTCTTTGAAATACATACCTTCAGGACCCAAAGAGAGTCATACATGGACCCCCCCCAGAAGGGGAAAGGGAAAAGATCTCCTGAGTAAATTCGGAGCACCGGGGAGGGGGGGAAGTAGGAGAAAGAGGAGGGGAGAAGGGGAGGGGGAGGAAGAACATGAGGGATCAGGAAGGTGGAGTTGCGGGAAGAACAGAAAAGGAGAGCAAGGAAAGAGATTCCTTAAAAGAGGGAGTGTTATGGGCTTAGCAAGAAACTTGGCACTAGGGAGATCTCCAGGGATCCACAAAGATGACCCCAACTAAGAATCTAAGCAATAGTGGAGAGGCCACCTTAAATGCCCTTCCCCTATAATGAGATTGATGACTACCTTAAATGCTATCATAGAGTCTTCATCCAGTAGCTGATGGAAGCAGAAGCAGAGATTCACAGCGCAGATTCACACTGAGCTGAACTCCTGGAATCCAGTTGTAGAGAAGGGAGGAGTGATGAACAAAGTGGTCAAGACTATGCTGGGGAAACCCACAGAAACAGCTGACCTGAACAAGGGGTTGCTCATGGACCCCAGTCTGACAGCTGGGAAACCAGCATAAGATCGAACCACCCTAAATGAGGGTGGGTGTTGGTTGGAGGGCTTGGGCAGTCTATGCAGCCTCTGGCAGTGGAACCAGTATTTATCCATAGTGCATGAATGGGCTTTGGGAGCCCTTTCCCTATGGAGGGATACTCTCTCAGCCTAGATACACAGGGGAGGGTCTAGGTCCTGCCCCAAACGATGTAACAAATTTTGATGATCCCCCATGGGAGGCCTCACCATCCCTGAGAAATGGATGGGGGTGAGTGGGATAGGGAGTTGGTGGGGGAAATGGGAGGATGGTAGGGAGAGGGAACAGGCATTGGTATGTAAAATAAGATTGTTTTAAATTTAAATAAAAATTAATAAAAAAAGAAATACATACCTTCATGTAGGAGAAGAATTTCTAAGAGCTAGAGCTGCTAATTAGAGTTGTGAGTTGGCCTGGTCCAACTATTGAGCTTCTCTCTAAACATGGCCACATTATAGTCCCCACCCCAACTGTGTCTTTATGTTCTCTACAGGGGAAGTTATTCTGATGAGGAAAACATCATCGTGTTTCCAGTCACATCTTTTAAAAATGACAATTTGAGTATTTCTTTTTTTCCTCCATTTTTTGTTTAAATTAGAAACAAGATTGTTTTACATGTCAATCCCAGTTCCTTCTCCCTCGCCTCCTCCTCTGACCCCCACTAACAACCTTCCTATCCCATTCCATTCCTGCTCCCCAGGGAGGGTGAGACCTTCCATGGGGGGGTCTTCAGAGTCTGTCATATCTTTTGGGATGGGGCCTAGGCCCACCCCCATGTGTCTAGGCTGAGGGAGTATCCCTCGATGTGGAATGGGCTCCCAAAGTCCATTCCTATGCTAGGGATAAGCACTGATCTACTACAAGAGGCCCCATAGATTTCTGAGGCCTCCTCACTGACACCCACATTCATGGGATCTGGATCAGTTCCATGCTGGTTTCCCAGCTATCAGTCTGGGGACAAAGAGCTCTCCCTTGTTCAGGTCAGCTGTTTCTGTGGTTTTTCATCAGCCTGGTCTGGACCCCTTTGCTCATCACTCCTCCTTCTCTGCAACTGGATTCCAGTTCAGTTCAGTGTTTATCTGTGGGTATCTGCTTCTACTTCCATCAGCTGCTGGATGAAGGCTCTAGGATGGCATAAAATTAGTTATCAATCTCATTATCAGGGGAGGGCATTTAAGGTGGCCTCTTCACTGTTGCTTGGATTGTTACTTGGTGTCATCCTTGTAGATCTCCAGACATTTCCTTAGTGCCTGATTTCTCTTTAAGCCTATAATGGCTCCCTCTCTTATGGTATCTCTTCTTTTGCTCTCCTCTATTCTTCCCCCTACACAACCTTCCTGCTCCCTTATGTCCTCCTCACCCATCCTCTTCTCCCCTTCTCATTGTCCTAGCTCCCTCTCCCCTCCCCCATGCTCCCAATTTGCTCAGGAGATCTTGTCCCTTTTCCCTTCTCCAAGGGACCATGTATGTCTCTCTTAGAGTCCATCTTGTTTCCTAGCTTCTCTGGCAGTGTGGATTGTAGGCTGGTAATCCTTTGCTCTATGTCTAAAATCCATATATGAGTGAGTGCATACCATGTTTGTCTTTTTGTGACTGGGTTACCTCGCTCAGAATGGTTTCTTCTAGTTCCATCCATTTGCCTGCGAATTTCAACATTCCATTGTTTTCTTTTTCCACTGAGTAGTACTCCATTGTGTAAATATACCACATTTTCTCTATCCATTCTTCAGTTGAGGGGCATCTAGGTTGCTTCCAGGTTCTGGCTATTACAAATAATGCTGCTATGAACATAGTTGCACAGATGTCCTTGTTATATGAATGTGCATCCTTTGGGTATATGCCTAAGAGTGGAATTGCTGGATCTTGTGGTAAACTGATTCCCATTTTTCTGAGCAACCACAATACTGATTTCCAAAGTTGCTGTATGAGTTGGCAGTGGAGGAGTGTTCCCCTTTCTCCACATTCTCTCCAGCATAAGTTATCTTTGGTGTTTTTGATTTTAGCCATTCTGACAGGAGTAAGATGGTATCTCTGAATTGCTTTGATTTGCATTTGGCTAAGGATGTTGAGCACTTTCTTATGTGTCTTTCAGCCATTTTAGATTCCCAATTGTATCGAATTGAATACCCTGGTATTAACCCACATACCTATCAACCCACATACCTTCGAACACATGATTTTTGACAAAGAAGCTAAAGATGTACAATGGAATAAAGAAAGCATCTTCAACAAATGGTGCTGGCATAACTGGATGCTGGCATGTAGAAGACTGCAGATAGATCCATGTCTATCGCCACACACAAAACTTAAGTCCAAATGGATCAAAGGCCTCAACATAAATTCTGTTACACTGAACCTCTTAGAAGAGAAAGTGGGAAGTACCCTTGAACAAATTGGTACAGGAGACAGCTTCCTGAACATTACACCTGTTGCACAGACACTGAGATCGACAATTAATAAATGGGACCTCCTGAAACTGAGAAGCTTTTGTAAGGCAAAGGACACAGTAAGCAAGACAAAATGACAGCCCTCAGACTGGGAAAAGATATTCACCAACTCCACATCTGAGTTGTGGAGGGCTTATCTCCAAAATTTACAAAGAACTCACAAAGCTAGTTTCCAGAACACCAAATAATCCAATTAAAAAGTGGGGTACAGAACTAAATAGAGAATTCTCAATAGAGCAATTTGAGTATTTCTTAAGCCTTTCTGAATTCTTTTGAGAATTCAGAGAACTTACTGAGCTTCCTTTTTGGGTTTATATAACTCTTAATGAAACAAAATGTGGCACATATGCTTCAGTTGACTCTCCATGGAGTTTGCAGGGATAAATTAGTCACTCGTGTTTATTGATCCTGCGTTTCTTATGTATTTAGTCTTTCATATGAAAAAAACACAAGAGTTCTGTATCTTGCAGCTCTCATGTACCTGTCTTGGCCCCATACCCTCTTCCACCTGGAACTTGTTTCTGGTTGGGGAGAGAGGTCAATCTCTTGGGTCTCAGTAGGGATGTGTGAGAGAATTTGGCTGGGAGTCTAGGAAGGCTTTGGTTTCAGAACCAGGGCCGAGGTTGTGCTAAAAAGGAACCACATTGCTAAGGCAATGTAAGAACAACAGCAAAGCAAGCTAAAAGGAGCTTGGGCTCCTCAGGCCGTGGGTGGGTAAGTTTTATTTGTAAAAGGCCAGAGAGTAAATGTCTTTAGAGTCTCATTGCAGTCACTACCTCCTGGATTTCCAGGTTAAAATTGTCATTTGAGAAAATATAAACAAATGAACAGGGCTGTATAAGACTTTTTGTGGGAATTAAAATTTGAATTTAATGTTAATTTCATTTATTCTAAAATAATCTTTTGTTCCCATCTCCGAAGTTACAGAATGAAAAGTCTGTACAAAAAGCTTATTTGAGCTACATAAAGATTATTTTTTGTTTGTAACTGGTAGTTTGAATAAAATTGTCCCCAAAGGCTCAAGGGAATGGCATTATTGAGAAGTGTGGCCTTGTTGGAGTAAGTGTGTTACTTTGGAGGCAGCCTTTGAGGTCTCATATGCTCAAAGTAGGCCCAGTGACAGTCTCCTGCTGCTGCCTTTGAATCAGGACATAGAATTCTCAGCTCCTTCTCCAGCACCATATCTGCCTGACCACTGTCATGCTTCCTGCCATGAAGCCCCAATTAAATGTTTTCCTTTATAAGAGTTGCTGTGGTCATTGTTTCTTCATAGCAATAGAAACTCTAAGACAACAGCATAGCAAAACTAGTGATTAGCTCTCAGGTGTGTCTGATATAGGCTTAAAACGAGTTCATAATTGAGCAGGTAGACCAGCACTAGCAATTGCTGATTTCTATCAGAAACAATCTCTCTGTTCTTTGGTTATTAGCCATAAAATGTGTTCTTACTTGATAAAGCAATATTGTAGTTAATAGCAGCAATGAAAATTTATGGTTGGGGTCTCCACAGCATGAAGAACTCTATTAAAGGTTGGGAACCACTGCTCCAGAGGCAACTCCTAGATACAGAAGCAGAAACAGAAGCATTAAGCCCTGAGACCACCTGGGAAAGAGGGAAATTCCAGAGCCTCAGCCTTAATTCTAACATGAAAAACAGACTTTCTCCTGGTTAGGATCAGCTGTCAACACAACCCAGAGTTGTCTGAGAAAAATCTTAATTGGGGGTTGCTTCCATTAGACTGGCCTATGAGAATGTTTTTAGCACTTTTTTTTTTTATAGTTAACTGATGTAGGAGGGCCTGTCCACTATGGGCAACTCTCTCCTTAGGCAGGTGCACCTGGGCTGCATGAACGGACTAGACAAGTATGAGCCAGGCAGCAAGCAAATAATCAAAGTTTCTCTGTGGTTTTGCCTTGAGTTCCTGCCCCAGATTTCCTCAAAGAAGGACATGGAACTTGATGCTAATCTAGACATAGGAGAACAATGAATCTCAACTGAGGAATTGCCTCCATCAGACTGGCCAATGGGTGTGTTTGTGGGGGCATTTGATTGATTGCCAATTGATGTGAGAGGGCCCAGCCATTTGTGAGTGGTTCTATTTCTTGGCAGAAGGGCCATGGACTGTGTAAGACAGGTAGCTAAGCAAGCCAGTAAGCACCATTCTTCAGTTTCTGCCTCCAGGCTCCTGTCTTCAGCCCCTGCACTGGCTTCTTCAGTGATAGACTGTAATCTGAAAACCAAATAAGTCCTTTTCTCTTTGGGGTGGTTTTTGGTCAGTAGTTTAGCACAAAAATTAAAAGCAAACTAGGACGAACTATAAGATCAAATATTTCCTCCCCAAGTTGCTTTGGGTCAGAATGTCACAGCAACAGGACTTAGCCCCATGTGTGAAGAGACATTCTTTCATGGCTTTGGGACCACTTCTCAAAGAAGTTGAGGTCTGAGTGACAAGTGGCTGTCAATACAAGCAGAAAGGACATGTAGGCTAAATGACACAGTGCCCACAGAGCTAGCAGTGTTAGAATGGTGACTGTTGGTTGGAAATGGGATGCAGGATTGTTGCTTGTGAGAATAGTGTTCTGGCAAGGCAGCCCAGTGGGGCTAAGTGAGTTTGGGGTTTAGGGTGACGAATGTAGGTAAACTGTGGGAAGAGAACTCTGGGTGGAGCCTTGAGGATTTCTGCTACGCTGAACACATGGTGTATCCCAAGGTTTAGTGATCACACTCAGACATTTATTTTACCAAAAGGTAAACTGACACAATATGTAAAAACTCCAAACTGAAAAACTACTAATACCTGTCATTGACAGGCATTTATATTTAATAATAGGCATTTGCATTAATGGTTATGTAAAGGAATGAATAAAATATGACTCTTCACAGTGGAAGAGAATCCCACAGACATGATGGGGGATGAAGGCAGACATGGGAAAGAAGGTGTCTGTGTGACTTGACAAATACCTTTATTCCATTTATGTGGATAACTAGAATGGCCAACCTCGGAGGAGCCTGAAGGTTGCCTGAGCCTAGAGGAGGATAAATAGGGAGATAACTAGTGGTTTGTAGTATAGTTTTGCAAGATGAGGAGTGTTGGTGGATGGTGGTGATAATGCTGTGATTGTACTCAATGCACAAAACTGTACATTTAAAATGGTTAAGGCAGGACTGGGGAAATGGCTCAGCAGTGAAGGACATAACTTTCTTGCAGAGGACTCATGTTTGTTTCCCAGCACCAACAGGCTGATGGCAACTGATTATGAGGATCCAATGCCTCTGTCCACACTCATGGACACAAACCCCCACACAGTCACAGAATTAAAAAATAAAAATAAATTGTAGTTGGAAATTTTTCTCTGTTCCACTGATACCCATGAACCAGTTTTTCTCCCCCCCCACACATCCCTATGGTTGCTTATGAAATTATCACTCAGAGGTTACATTAGATGTAATTGTTTGGCCAATGGCTCAGGCTTATTACTGGCTAGCTCTCTCTTATTAATTAACCCATTTTTAATAATCTGTGTATCACCATGTGGCCATGGCTTACCAGTAATGTTCTGGCATCCTGCCCTATTGGTGGCTACATGACTTCTCTCTGATTCTGACTTCTTTCTTTTTCTATCTTGGTTCGGATTTCCTGCCTAGCTATGTCATGCTTGGCCATTGGCCAAATCAGTTTTGTTTATCAACCAATAAAAACACATATTCACAGCATAAAGAAGACATCCCATATCAATAAATCTTCAAAAATATATTTTAAAAGGGCTGCACATACTTTTAATTACAGCACTCAGGAGGCAGCAGATCTCAGTGAGTTTTAGACCAGCTTGGTCTATGAAATGAGTTCCATATATTTAGTGATGTCTCAAAACAATGGCTAAGGTAGTAAATTATGTGTGTGTGCGTGTGTGTTATCACAATTAAAATATCTAATTTGAAACAAGCATAGCATCACTGGTGTAATGGCCACTGCCAGCTGGAGGTGGAGCTGTAGAGAGAGACTGGAAAGGAGAGTCTCTGAAAGTATAGAATGTTCTGGATACTTAAACAGAGGCTTATAGATATGTGAAAATTCAAGTTGTGTATTTGTGTGTACTTCTGCATGTGTACTATCCTTCAAAAATTACTTTGAAAGAAAAAGCAATGAAACGTTTTAAAGTGAACTAATTTGCAACAGATATACTATTAAGTACTGGGAACAAGGTAAGCTTCTAGAAACTCAGTTGATCTTCTATAGACCCAAAGATTTGGTGATTTCCAGAAGAGGAGACTGAAGCAGGGGACTTGCCACAGTTGCAAGTTATCTGTACACTAGCAACAGATTCTCAAGTTTGTCAACGCATAGCTGTGGGAGAATATGCCTTTCTCTATTTAGTTAAAATTATGTTGTCTTGAAACAGAAGCATTTAAAATATTTATTTCATTGTTTTATATATCGTAATTTGATCATATTTACCCCATCCCAATCTTCCAGATCCATTTCTCCATTCCACACCCAACTAACAGTTTGCACTCTTTGACACACTGAGTCTAATTAGTGCTTCGTATATGTACTTGGGTGTGTGTCCACACACTGGAATGTGTTCCATCTACCAGAGGCCACACCCTTAAAGACAACTAACTCTACCATTTCCCCCTTCCCCTGCCTGGCCAGTCACTATCAATTAACAGGACTTGCCCTTAAAGTTTATGTGTCTCAGGTGAGTTGGAATATTGGTGATGGTCTTAAAGTTTTTAATAGGTGCAGAGTCAAACAAGGAAGACATTTGAAAAACTTCAGGATCTCAGATTGCCTTTCACATTGATGCATCAGAAGGAGATATATTAAAATGCACAAGATACAACAATCAAGAGTTGTCTTCTTGTTCATTTATTTTTTTTTTCTGAGCATGGGACTCTTGTCTTTTCTGAAGCATTCTACAGTCTGTCTTTGCGTGTCCTCTTTGTTTCTGTATTTGGTTCCCGAGGGCACACTTGTCCAGCTTGTTGGGTCTCACCCAACTTTGCAACAACTCTCCCACCCACCTTCAGTCTCGGCCACATGCAGTTCATTCTTGTTGCCCCAGGGCTGAGCAGTATGGGTGGGATGAATTGCAGTTAGGACAGTCATGTGTCTATGGCTGGCTGCTCTGGGCCCTGTTCTATGTCACACCTGATCAGATTCTTGAGACATCTTGCCCGAGGGACTGGGTCTGGTTAAAATTAACTGTCTAGAACACTAGGAACCATCCATGAGAAAAGTTGTGAAAGAAAAATAGAAAAAAAGAGAGCTGTTCTCGGGAAGATGAAGGAAAACAGAACAGGAAATGGATGAAAGCTGAGGCAAAGGCTCCGTTCTTATCACAACCAAATTGGGGCACATCATGTTGTATCTGAGTATCTCATGACTGGCGCTTTACAAGCTGCTCGCTGGTAACTGCTGTTTATTTCACAACTTTGAATTTATGGATGCTCACAAGGGAAGAATACAGCATCTCTTGCGAGACTCCCCCATGAAGCCCGTGGTGCTGTTCCCATAATTGTAGCCTGCACCCAGGCATGCTGACGTATTTTACACGGAGTGCTGTTGCATCCTTATTTACTGCGTCCTGCAGACAACCGTTCTCCTGTTAAGTGGAAACCTCTCATTTCCCTTCCCTACTGTGCTTTCGGTCAATACTTGTAAACTCTCAGACAGCTGGCTGTGTATTAAAGTCTATTTTTAACAGCAATGGACAAGTGATTGTTTGTGGGGAATTGTCATTTCTGTTTGGAGGGCAATGGGGGCATTTCTTCTGTGCCCGGTGGGTTCAGCTGCTGAATGCTGCAATCGTTGCCTTACTATGCCTTCTGTATTCTGTGGGCAGATGTTGTCAGTGATACTGATGGGCATTTCAAATTCAACAGAGGCCACAGACGCTTCATGACAGGGTCTTGGGGGTTGTGCCACAGAGTAGTAAATGTTTTGTGTGGAATGGAGAAGTGCAAGAATGCTCATAGCATTCATGCTTATAATCGACATGATAAATGTCTACATGAAAACAGATTATTTTTGTCATATGGATCCAGTTAAAGTATAACCATATGCTTACAAAGTTCTATTCTAGGCCCTCAGATATTTTTAAACTTCAGAAATGTTTTCTTCAATTAGAAAATACAACAATTTTTGACCAAACTAAAATGTGCTGGTCATGCATAGGCAGTAAAGTAAAAATGCAAATGGGAAAAATCTGTTTGGATTACTTGAGATGTTTTACAAGTATATTTCTTTTTCAGAGGAATATTTACTTGATGGTATGGAAAATATTCATTTTATAATCAGTGGAAAAACGTTTTATGGTATGTAAGAAAAGAAAATAACTACAATTATACATACCTATCTGTTCATAGAAAAGGAATAAATATGGGGAAAATTCCGGTTGTTGGGCTTTTGGCAGATTTTCAGTTAGACCAAATTGTTCTAAATTTAATTATTATACAGGTTTTTTCTTCTTCTAAAAATAGATTTTTTCATATAATATATTCTGATTATGAATTCCCCTCCCCCAGTTCCTCCCATCTCCTCCTTTGTCCCTAATTAGAAAACAGGCATCTAAGGAATTATAATAAGATAAAACAAAAATGGATCAGACTAGGACAAAACAGATAGAAAAAGTACGTGAAACACAGACAGATGTAGAGACAAACATGTTCATACACACAGGAATCCGTTAAAACACAAAACTGGAAGCCATACCATATACACAAAGGACCTGTAAGGTTTTTTTCTTTAAAAACAAAACCCCTGACACACACACACACACACACACACACACACACACACACACACACACAGAGTTTGTTTTCTGGTGGCCATATTTCTAAGGGTCGTTTGTTTCTCCAATGAGATTCCCTTGGAGAAAAGTGAGTTTTCCTTTGTAGTGGTTATCAGCGGATAGCAAGTGGAGCTGGCTGCTGGGTTAGGGATGGGTGTGTGTTCAGCTCTAGGACCCCATCTGGTGCAGACCGGTGCAGGCCCAGTGCCTGCAGCCGCAGTCTCTCTTCGTTCATATGTACATCATAGTATTCTGTTTAGAAGGCCTTGTTTCCTTGGTGTCCTCCATCCCCTCTGGCTCTTACAATCCTTCTGTCTTCTCTTCAGTAGGATTCCCTGAGCCCTGAGGGGACAGACTTGATGGAGACATCCCATGCATGGTAGGTTTTTTTTTTTTTTTACTAGCTCTAACTTAAGTGTGAGGTCTTCATATTTTTCTCCAGTTTTTTGGAAGACAGAATAAAATGACATTTCATTTTATTGTAAATAAATGTATTGCAAATAAATTTCAATGTATTGCAAAATAATACATTCAGGTTTTAACATTAGAAAAAGCCTAGAGAACAATTAAAATGATTGATATCCTCATATTCAGATGACATTTGTTATATTAAGAGTGTCATTTGCATATGGTTAACAAACTCAATGAAGAGTTTTAAGCTGACCTTCAAGCAAAAATGACTAGGTCCTTCTTTCATAATTGCCAGTCTAAGAAGAAATAGCTGCACACATGAACACAAGTAAGTAGAATCCATGTCCAGGGAGGAATTTTGCACAAGAATACTTAGATGGTGACTTTGATTTCTCTGTGTCCATCTTATCTATTGAATCTTGGTGTTATCACATTTATGTCGCTGCCTTCACATCTTCATGGGCAAATCAGTATGATTTGGGGAGGCTTTTAAGAGTACGGAATAAGTTTTGAAGTTTAAAGATTTCAAATTCTCAGTCCCCCCTTTTTTTTGTTTAAATCACTTCATTGTAATGAACTCACAATTAGAAACATCCCACATCCTGATTACGGTGGCCACTACTCACTTTTAAAAATCATTTCTAAAAGCCATGATTGCATTTTAGTTACTTATTTTGTATGTGTGCTCGTGTGAATGTGTGTGGGAGCACATGTAGAGGTGGGGGCAACTCTGGGGAGCCTCTCCTCTCCTTCCACCATGTGGGCCTCAGGGTTGGAACTCAGATTGCCATGTTTGGCACCAGGCAACTTTTCCTGCTGAACTCATCTTTGCTTTGCTTTTCAAATCAGTAAGTTATTTCTAAGTGACTGTCTTTTTGTATTTGTATGTGTACATAATTCAGTAACTTCTTTAAATACACACACTTTTCCTGTTTTGGAGTATATGAGGGAGCAAATTAGAATAGAAGTAACCTTGTGTGCAGATGTAGGGCTGAGTTCCAGAGGCAGCAGCGGTAGTCTCTGCTTGGCCTTGCGCTTCTTGGAGGAGGCTGTGTCCTTGGGTACTTCTGGATCTATTGCATCCACAAAAAAGGAAATGAATGATGAGGGCTCAGTGGCAGAGCCAAAGCCCTGTCAAGAGGACCCCTCATGGAAGCACAGTGGTTCTGTTCTCAGCCAGGGCATAGTGTTGGATTCTTCTCCAATGCAAAACTTGAGAAAGGCCCTGAAGAGTCTGGAATTAGCTTCAGGTTTCTGAGGAGATCTTCATCTTTATCCCAGGTTCTCACCCACAGGCGGAGAGGAAGTTGGGCTGTTTGAAGCTTTCCTTGGGGCCATGTCATGTCAAGCTGTCAAAGATATGAAGAGAACACCATTAATTCATCTCAAAAGCCCCTTTCTGTGGGCTTTATTGGGGAAAAGAAACATTCTACAGTGGCTGATAACCTCTGTAAGTTTCAAGTGGAAATTAACAACCAAAATGAGACAACAAAGTATCAAAGAGGCCAAATGAATTCCAAAGAGATTTGATTTTTTTAAAAATCATATTTTAAGGTTAGCATACAGAGATATGGATTCCATAATGGTGTTTGTGGTGTTGGGAATTGAACCTTGCACATGTTAGGGAAGCTTGCTCAACCAATGACCTGTATTATCAGCCCTGAGAAGCCAGTATGTTGGGAATTATTCATTCACAGACATAGAACACACGGAAGGCCTTAGTCAATGGAGACAACAATGAATTTCAAGCAATTAATTACTTAAATCACCTTGTAGCTTGTGTGTGTGTGTGTGTGTGTGTGTGTGTGTGTGTGCACATGACACACACACACACACACACACACACACACACACACACACACACACACAGAATATGGAAGCAAAAGGTTAACATTTGTTGTCTTCCTGGATTGCCCTCCACCTTGCTTTGGTGATAGGTTCTCTCACTGAACCTGGAGCTCATTGATTGGGCTGGGCTAGCTGCAGGGACCAGCCTGTTTCTGTGCTCCCCAGCTCTGGGGTTACTAGTGAATGCCATCATTCCTGGCTTTTCACATGTGTGTGGGGATCCAAACTCGTCTGTAGCATGAATAATAAAAGCCCAGAGACAGATATTGGGTTCAAGCTGAAGATAAAAACAAAAACAAAAACAAAAAAACACAAAGAAGCTAACCACTAGAGAGTTCTCACCTCTACCAATGCTTAGACGGAAGGGGTGATCCATGGAACCTCAGACTGTACTGTTCTCTACCAAACCTCCTACTGCCCTGTACTGAGCTCCTGCCTTATAGTCCTTTCCAGTGCTGTAATTAAAGGCATGTCATCCCAAGGGCTAGAATCAAAGGTGTGAGCTCTGTTTCTCTTTTAGATTTATTCACTCTCAGGTAGTCCAGGGTGGCCTTGAACTCACAGACATCCATCTGCTTCCCCTACCCTCCTGGGATTAAAGGTGTGGCACACTGCCTGTCCTCCATGGCTAGCTCTTAACTAGGTATGTGGCTAACTAGGTAAGTTTTATTAGAGCATAAACAAAATATCACCACTCAGGACCTCCAGATTGTAAAGTACTCTATCCACTGAGCCATTTCCCTGCACCCTGCAGCTCTATCTGTAGTACAGTTTAATCAGTGAACTAGTCAAGTTTTCCCTTCCAGAAATTACAGTGCTTGACACTTCCAAGAACTGAATTCTTAGAGCAAAAATGATGTCAGCCAGGCAGCTCTGTGAGAAGATCAGGCATGGGATTCACAGGTAGGGTGTTTCTATGAATGATGGATGAATGGTGATCTGGAGAATTATGTACTCCCGCCCCCAAATTCTTATTGTAACCATGGAGAAAGAGGTTTCCTATGCACCCTGACATGATGGATTGGATGCTGCTTCCATCAAGCCTTCGAGGAAACTTTAAAAGGAAGAAGGGTCATTCAGGAAAGAGACTTAAAGTCATCCATGAAGGGGTAGGGGCTAGGAGAGAGAGGACAGAAGAGGCAGCCTAGGACGGGAGTTGGGTAGACAGAGTAGAAATGCCTGGGGCAGGGTGAAGAGGTCACCAGTTCCACACAGAATCAACATGGAAGCCTATGCCACTTCATTCTGCCTCATTAGACCCAGAGAGGCCTTGGTCCACCCTTACCTAGGACATTAGCTCCTTCAGGGAGAGGATTGAACTACATTTCAGCCACAATGTCAATTTCTGATCTGGGAACTAATACATGTAGGGTATGATCGAGAGACTATTTCAGAGAGATCCTTAGGATTCCACCACGGAAGCCCTCATGGAAATTAACTCTGGGGATCATGATGAAGGTAACAGAGACTCCATGAAGCAGCTGGGAAGGTGATACTTGGGGCTTAGAATCAAGCACTGGATCCAAACACCGCTTCAGTCATTTACCACAGTGTGTCCTCGGGTAAATTAGTTTAAGTCCTAGTTTCTCCATTTACTGTTAGTTAATATTATTTGTAGCTCTAGAGATCAAAGGCAGGACTTTGCATATGCTAAGCAAGGGCTCTTTGACTGAGCTGTGGCCCACCTCTTCTTTTATAATACAAGATAATAATCCTAGTATGATTCATTCTGTAACTTCCCCACCTTGTGTATTATTTGATAAAGTAAAACACAGCAATTATAAGTTCCTTTATTTTCCTCCTTCATCCTGCTGTTAAGCCTAATTTCTGAAAACAAAACATAAAAGCTTAAATGTCAATCGTTTTGTAGCTATTTCCATGCTAACTTTGTTAATTCACTTCATGACATATTAACAGACTGTGGACCCCTGTTTAATTTTCTGATATGTGCTATGCACTGTGCAGTGCTGGTGGCCCATTGACTTATTTTCTCTTTTGCTAAATCAAAGATTGAATGCTGGCTTGTCTCAGTGGGGTTTGAGGTCTATCAAATGCAACAGCCTTTTCTACAAAGGAAGAGTTACGACATTCCCATCATTTAGATATTAATTGAACCTGCCAAACAGTCCCATGACTGCTCCGTTCAATCTTTACAATGTTCCTTCTGGGTTGTTCCGAAGGGCCTTTTTTAGATAAGGAAATGGAAACTCCCAGAATTGAAGTTATTTGCCAAGGTTAGAGAGCTAGGAGGGAGAGAAAAAGGAATTCTATCTCAGGTAAGGCATAGCCTGTTTGTCTTGGTTATTTATTTATTTATTTGTTTATTTATTTACTTATTTATTTATTTAGCCCACTGTGGTCAGTGCCACCCCTAGGCAGGTGGTCCTGGTGTAAGTAAGAAGGCAAACTGAGTAGGTCAGGAGGAGCAAGCCAGTAAGAAACACTCCTCAATGGCCTCTGCATCAGTCCCTGCATCTAGTTCCAGACGTGGCTTCCTTGATGGTGGATTGTAAGCCAGATAAACCCTCTCTTCCCCAAGATACTTTGGGTCATGATGTTGATCACAGCAACAGAAATTCCTACTAGAACACTGCCCATCACCACTGTCTTTACAGCCTCCTCCCCACTTCGGGGATACTCAGACTCAAGGGATTCTTCAATGACATAGCAATTTGAGGAGGGGGAGGAGTATGAAGCTTTGCCTCTGTCTTGCTAGGTCAACTTTCCTAACATGGGAATTAGGTGGTCAGTTCTAACTCAACTTTATATCTTTTGGTATATTCTTATAAAAAAGGGGCAAAAATCAGAAAACAAAAGCAAATATAGCAGAGTCTATTTCAAAAGGCACATTTACACATGAAAATCCCCAGAGGAAGAAACTCTAAAATAATCAACATGAAAATGTTAGTAGAAGTTGACTCTTTCAGGTAGACTTGGGCTGATAGTCATTCTGTTCTTTCTAATTCTTCCATAAGGTGCATGCATTTAATTTTTGGTAAAATATCTGAAATAAATCCCCATTATAGAAAACATAGGAAAATAAAAGAAATGCAAACAAGCAAGTGGCACTCTTCCCATTTCTACCATCAGCTAAAAGAGTTGGTGGCATTTTTTGTTAAATTTTTGTTAAATTATTTCTAGTCATTTATTTTTATAGCTTGTCATTTCTAAATGTATGCATATTGTGAAAAGCTACATGTTATTTAAATTTAATGACATCTTTTTCTAAACATTTTTAACATTAATATTACTTAAGTGTAGCATTATGGATCATATGCATAATGAACTTATTTTTTCCTTATTTTTAATCATGGCTTTCAACATGTAGTCAACACCTTTGTTCATGAACCATGGACTAGATTTCAGATTGTTTCCTAGTGAACAATCATAATTCAGTTATCTATTGCTACATAATAAGTTGGTATAAAATTTAATGTCTTAGCACAGTAGCTTATTGTTCCCTCTGGTAGTTCTGTAGGGTGAGTGGGTTGAACTGAGATTTTCCCCCTTGGGAGTCAGAAAGGATGGGGCATTTGACATGACTTCTACATGGACATGGGTTCTTTCCCATGGTACTTGGAGCCCTAAGAGGCAGGAAATAGAAAGTGACAGTCCTTTTAAAGATGAGGGTCCAGATCTAACGCAGTGTCACCTCCACCATATTCTACAACTGACAGCAGTCTCAAGCCAACCTTGAGTCAAGGATGAGAAGAAGGAATAGAATCCCCAAGGAAGAGTGGCATGTGCTTTTAGAGAAGGTGACAAAGATTGGCAGCCATCTTTGGAGTCCAGATCATTTTTGAAAATGTATTGAAGTATAGTTTGATAAAATTTCATAGACATTTAATGTTTCCTCTTAAAAGATTCTAGAGAAGGTAATATTGTTAATGTCTCTTTAAGGAGAAGCAGACATTAGGCTGTTGGGGTTGGCCCTTCTCAATAGAACCAGGGTGCCATGTGAAGTCACAGCTGGGATGGAATGTTCACAGGTGAAAGTTCTTGACCGCTGAACTGACTAGTTACCCTCAGGCAAACACTGAACTTCCCATTCCCCCGAAAGTTCAGCTCAGGCTATCCCTGTCTAATTCAGATCTCCAGGCCAAACCACATCATGAGCAGAGAAGCCAGGAGGTAAGGTATAGAGAATACTCTGTCGGCCCTGAAGGGAACATGGCTAGCGATGCCACTGCTGGGAACTGATCAGAGATGTGGCTGAGAGGGCTGAGGGGAAAGAAGGTGGTGTTGGACAAAGTGACCAATACAGAGAGTTCTAACCCCACCTTAAAGAGACAAGGTACCTGTGGAGCTTAGCAGCACTGGGCACATGCCAGCTATGATCATTGAAGCTTCTCCTGGGAAAGAATAGAGCAACTAGAAATAATACTGTGGCTTCCACAGAACTAACCTGGCTATTGCAAGGCTCTGGGTTGTTTTAGGATCAGGACAAAGGATTTCTGTCTATTCTCCAAGCACCTCAGATGCTCCATTGCCTTTTCATGAAACTCTTGAGAGTCTCAAGTACCACTGGCCGGCTCTCCCTGGCAGTGAACCTTTCCTGAACTTCCACTGCAGTGCCATTCATAATGGTTAGATGTGTGTTACTCTGCTCAGGTTTAATACAAGCTTCTTAGTAACCAATGAAGGTCTGGGTAAGCTAGGGCCCTTCTCTGCTCCTTAGTTCCCTCACCTATAAAAAGATTTAAAGGTACTCTCTTCCTTCAGTGAAGAATGAGTTAGTTCACATAGAATTATGTGTGGCCTACTGTTAGACCCCCGAAAACTCAAGTATCCGGGGTCCCAGGCCACGTTCGCGGTCACCCTAATCACCAGGCGGATTCGAGAACTTGCTGCAAACTGCACGAGGCTTTATTGTAATTTAACGAGCTAACCCCATGTTAGCTCGGGTCTTTTACCCACCCGCCATGGCGGATGGCTAGAAAAGACGGCTCCTAGGGTCTCCCGAAAGATCTTATAGGGCAGCATAAGGGGAGTGTCTAGGGGTACGCACAGGCTCACGATTGGTGTGCCTCCAGGCTTGGAGGGCTTGCCCTGTGTTGATTGGTCAACTGGTTGTTATGGCCCATAGGCCCTCCCAGGGTGGTTGCTATACTCTCTACATCATTGCTGTGCACTTGTCCGTAAAGCACCCAGGGTCATAAAGCATAGCGCCACCAGCTAACTTCCGATTGGGATTGGTTCCTTGTCACGAGACAGGCATCTGACCTCTAAGTGACCAAGGCAGGTTTATGGCAAGCACGTGTTCGGCTGTTATGGCTGCCGAAAGGGAAGCTGGTCCCTTCACTACAACATACATTCAAGAAGCATTGGCTATTTTAACTTCTATCAAATTTTTAAAAGCTTACTCTTTTTGAGATTAAAGCACACTTGATTTATTTATTTATTTTTTTAAGAGTTGCCGAGGCAGCTGGGCATTGGTGGTGCACATCTTTAATCCCAGCACTCAGGAGGCAGAGGCAGGCAGAGCTCTGTGAGTTCGAGGACAGCCTGGTCTACAAGAGCTAGTTCTAGGATACAGAGAAACCCTATCTCAAAAAAAAAAAAAAAAAAAAAAAAAAAAGAGTTGCTGCAGCCCAGCCTGTATCAGTCCTATTCTACAGAGGCCATCTATTCTGGACTGTTGTCTTTGGGAATGCAATTGGAGTTATCCGAACAGCCCTGGGTCCATCCCTGAGTGGGAGAGTGTGGACCTGGGAAACTCCTAGCTACCCGGTAACGTTAAGGATGACAGACATATCTTGTCATCTCAGGAGGGCTCTCAGTCCATGCTGGGGACTAGAGTCCTTGGTTTATTCAAGCATCCTCTTAAATAGCCTTCCAGCAGTGGAGGTGATCACAAAAGACATCTACTATCATGTATAAAGCTGATATCAAATATTTCCTTTAATCCAAGAGGCACCCCTAAAACTGCAAGTCCTCACCAACCTTTCACTAGTCCCTAGGCACGTACATAAGCCCTCAGAATAGGTGTGGGCCCACCCAGGGCCTAGGTCTAATGTTATGCAAACTAGGAGACATTCTCCACTGAGGCCAAGCCATCCGGTGGTAACCAGTTTGACATCTAAAAGACAATGTGAGATTCGAACTCCTGGGATAGAGTTTGAGGCCTGTATCCAAAATACCGTAACTGATGTATTCGGGCCCCCGACAAAGAGCGGTTTTACGTTTTATAGCAAAGTCTAAGAGAAAGTAAAGAGTTTCACGTGGCATGACTACTGTCTATAGCTTACTTTTCTGTAGCTACCCTGCCCTGGTTGTACATTTGTGATAGTCATCGAATAAAACATTGTCACATCAATCATCAAATCTGATTATCACATCATAGTTGGCACTGAGGTTCATGTTTAGTGTTGTCCACTCTATTTGTTAGAACAATATATAATGACATTTACCATGATAGCGTTATGTAGAGCAGTTCCCTTGCCTCAAATCCTTGTGTTCCACAATTATCACTTTTAATCACAACTTGCCTCCAATTACAAATGACATTTCTTACATATCTTTAAGTCCCTCTTCTAAATTAACTGGAATGAACTATTCCACGGTTCTATGCACAGCACTTGGCAAATGTACACTGAATTGGTAGAGGAGGTGAATAACCAAAAAGTAGACCCATGGATTGAGGTTAAAGACTCAAACTTAGGTCAGTTTGTATTTTCTTTTCAACATATTTTTAATGTTTACCACACTTCCTCCATTTAGTATATTACTTATATTTGTATTATTTTATATATTATATTTTAGAAGGAAATATTAGGGTGATTTTGTGCATTTTAAAAAGGTGTTCCTTTGTTTTCTCTTCCTTAACTAGTTCATATTCACAGCTACTCAGCTCTGGTCCCTCTGTTGGCAGTCAGCCCTTTGCTATGTGTGGCAGTTAGCACCTCGTTTCCCCACCAGTGTTTGTGCTGTGTAGCAGTGAAGCCACAGTCGGTATTCCTCCTAGTTGTGCAAACTCAGCCAAAATACCTACTTCTCAGGGTCTGCTTTGTCTTACACAAAGTGGGTATGGCAGTCATGGAGACTTGTGAGGAGTTTCTCCATAAACACATGTAAAATGGTGGTGCCTGGTATGAGAAGGCATGGGTGTTGGCTCTTGTTTCTATCATATGTTCAGTCAGCCCAGAGGTGGTTCTGTGCCAAAAAATGACTGCTGGGAGCATTGTTGTTTCCTGCCTTTTTAATGGCCATACGGAAATGCTGAAGAAATACAATGGGGGGGGGAGTTTTGTTTTTTTATACAACAACACTAACTTTCAGGTTGTCTTTTGAACTCAGCTCTCTAACAATGAACACATAGAGAAGACAGAGGCTTCCATCTGCTTACTCCCTTGTTACTCTCAGTTCCCCTCTCAGTGCTTTGGTTTACATGTGAGCTGTCCTCCATAGGTTTATGGCTTGAATGCTTGTTCCTAGCTAGTGGCCTTGTTTTGCAGCCTCTGGAACTTTTAGAAGGTAAGCCCTAGCTGATGAAAGTAGGTCACAAGGGGTGGGCTTTTGAAGATCTACATGTCTTTGGTTCCTGTCCTGTTCTTTCTGCTTCCTAGCCTGCTATGAAATGAATAGGACTTCATATTCTCGCACTGTCATGCCTTCCCCATCATGATCGGCCACAAACTCTCTGAAACTGTGAGGCCAAATAAATCTTCCCTGCTTTGTACTTGTACAGTATTATGGTTATAGTGACTAGGAAATCACAAAAACAAGTAGCAACAGCAAAAATGTAACCATCAAGACAGGAATGAGAGTTACCTCCCTTCAGAGTGCTTTTGACTGGGTACCTGTGTCCCAGGTCAGTTTCCCAGCCAAGGCATAAGCCACTTGTTTGTTTTTATCACTAGCTATATATCCAATATTGCTGTTTTCTAAGCAAAAGTCAAACCTGAAGCTAAGCCCCAGTCAGAGGTTGTTATGCTTGTGTGAGTCTAAGTCTTTCCCCAGAGTTTTTACCCTGAGTAAAGTTTGATTTAATCAGTACTTAAAAATCTGAAAACAAAACAGTCCTGTCCTTAAGAAATGGTTGGTTCCAGCTGTAGGAAGGAAGGGCTTAGAGGTTAAGAGCACTGTCTGCTCTTCCAGAAGACCCAGGTTCAATTCCCAGCACCCACATGGCAGCTTATAACAATCTGTACTTGTTGTATTACAGGGGATCTGAAACCCTCGTTTGGCTTCTATGGGCACCAGACATGAATGTGGTACATAAACATACATACAGACACCCCCTATCATCATCATCATCATCATCATTACCAACAACAACAACAACATCATCATCAGCTAATAAATTTTAAAAAGAAGTGGCTGGTGTGTTCTTGTGCCTAGTGGGTTTCATTTGATCAGCAGATGTTCTTGGGCAGCTCTGGAGTATTAGGCACTGAGGCAATTACTGAGAATCCAATGGCAAATAGGCCAGGGAAGCCTCTTCCCCTGGAGCTTCTTGTGTGGACAATAATCAAAGCCAGACTTGTGAGTCAGTCATGTTCAATGTCTCAGCACTGAGAGACAACAAAAGCCACTTTTCTGTAAAGCTCCTGAACTGTTCATTTTAACTCCAGGCCACATCTCAACCAGGACTTTCTAATCTACTCTTTCCCTTTCCCTCTGCCAATCCCTATTTCTGACTCCCTTGCCACTCCAAATTCCCATTTAAAACCTGAGGATGATGCTTCTGGTGGGTGGATATATCAAAGTTCCTCAGAGAAAATGGCATGGAACCTAAAGAGAGGGCCTATGTAAATAAGTAAATGCCTCACATGGCTATGGAGGACTAGGAGAGTCGAGATCTGTAGCTGGCAAGCTGGAGGGAGACTGGGGAAACTTGGTGACACAGCCCCTGTCTAAGTCTGTGGGCATGGGAGTCAGGAGAGCCAGTGGCATACGTTCCAGATTGAATTGGAAGTCAGGACAAGACAAATGTTGACTCAAAAACAGAGAAAACAAAATTTCTCTTAGTTTCTTTTTATCACTCAGTTCTTCAGTGGATTGGATGAGATCTACCCACATCAGGGAGAGGAATCTGCTTTACTTCGTTAATTGATTCAAACGCTAGTGTCCGCCAGAAGTACCTTCACAGGGACAGAATAATGTCTAACCAAACATTTGGGTACCTAGTACCCAGGTAAAATTGGCACATACTATTATCCATCACAGTGGAACTTAGGTCAGGCACCCAACCTAGTTGCAAGAGAGGCTGGAAACATTAAGTGTCTGCCCTTTTAAATGTACACACACTGGAATGTGTTCTTTGTCTTAAGATGAGGGATTCCTAAAATCTCCAAAAAGTTAATTAGTTAATTTTAAAAGGTCAGATATTAGTAGTTGAAGAGTGGCAATTTTTTTTTTCCCAGACTACAACCCTGATTACAAATCTAGGACATTCTTGGCAACACTATGGTTGCTACATTGTTGATTTTTTTTTTTTTAAACTTTCAGAAAGCAAGCTGATGGGGTGAAAGAGCACTGAGAATTCCATTCTCCTGTGTGTATCTAATTATTTCTACACTGGAGCAAATGCCATGGACTGAAGTTTTTTTCATGGGAATTCAGGCCCCACTCTTTGGCAGTGAGTCCTAACTATTTTTGGAAGTTGAAAAAAAAATGCAGAGAATCTGGTTTACTGTTGGTCATGTACAGTAATGTTATTTTTGTGTATCTAGGACAATGACATGGTCAATGCTTGTTTTTAATTGGCTTTCTTGGAACATAAGAGTGGGCTAAGAGGTCCAGAATAAGGCAGAAGAAACACAGTTGGCTCAGATCTTGTCCCATTGGTCTGTACTCACTCACAGGAATCCCTTTTTCCTGAGTGCCTGGAATGGCTTCCCTGCAGAGCCAGACTGCTTTCTGGCTTTCCTTCCATTCGACTATAGCAGGTTTGTTCTCTAGGAGTTTCTGGGAAATGCTCAACATAAGAATCAGGACACTAGCAATTGAGTTGTAGCTCTGTCACCTAATCACTGTGCTATTGGGCAAGTTGTTTAGGCATTTAGTCTGCTTCTTCCTTTTTTTTTTTTTTTTGTTTCTCTTTTGGGAAGGCAGGGTCTTGTGAATCTCAGTTGCTTTATTTATGAAAGAAAGTATTTGATGGAATAATTCCTAATCAGGATGCTTTGGGATGTAAAACAGAACACACAAAATCTTGAACTCTGTCTCGAAGTGGTCATGCCTTTAACCCCAACACTTGGCAGAGGCAGGTGAATCTCTGTGAGTTTGAGGTCAGCCTGGTCTACAGAGTGAGCTCCAGGACAGCCAGGACTGTTACATAGAGAAACCCTGTTTCAAAAAACAAAGAATCCTGGACTTTTGGTTATTCCAGGGGCCAGTCCATGGCTCAAAGATGAGTAACATGGTCTCTTTTGTTCTTTTGTTTGTTGATGCTGTCATCTGTAGCATATTGGTGGTGTGTTTCCTTGGGTCCAATGACTACCATAGTTATAGACGCCAAGAATAGGTGAGAGGAACTTCTTCCTTGTGAGTGCTTTTGTGAGGAAAAATTCTGGGTAAGCCTAGTTTCTAGGTCCCATGCTATTGTCTCAAAGGAAGACAAGAAAATTATGACTATGATCTGAAATCTATCAGTGAACTGGAAACACAGAACTGCAGAATCCTTCTTTCCAGCTTCCAACATCCTATTTGTCTGTGGTTCTTGAAATCTGCATCAGTGAAGGCAATGGTCAGGGTTCTGGCCTGGTGCTCTGGCATGGGGGCTTGCATGACTCTCGAAAGGTAAACAACAGTAGTCTTCTCCCATGAAAGGTAATAATACATAAGGTGACATTGTTAGACCCCCGAAAACTCTTCGGGGTTCCAGGCCACGTTCGCGGTCACCCCAATCACCAGGCGGATTCGAGAGCTTGCTGCAAATTGCACGAGGCTTTATTGTAATTTAACAAGCTAACCCTATGTTAGCTCGGGTCTTTCACCCACCCACCATGGCGGACAGCTAGAAAAGACGGCTTGAAGCCGCTGCGCATAGATCTTTATAGGGCAGCGTAAGGGGAGTGTCTAGGGGTACGCACAGGCTCACGATTGGTGTGCCTCCAGGCTTGGAGGGCTTGCCCTGTGTTGATTGGTCAACTGGTTGTTATGGCTCATAGGCCCTCCCAGGGTGGTTGCTATGCTCTCTACATCATTGCTGTGAGCTAGTCCGTAAACACATCCAGGGTCATAAAGCATAGCGCCACCAGCTAACTTCTGATTGGTTCCTTGTCACAAGGCAGGCATCTGACTTTCTAGTAACTAGGTCAAGGTCATAGAAGCACATGTTCGACCGTTATGGCTGCCAAAAGGGAAGCCGGTTCCTTCAACATGAACAATACTTTCTACAACCTTCTTCATGGGACAGGGGTTTAATGGAAATGGTACCCATAGGCTCTTGTGTGTGGCACTATTTGGAAAGATATGTGGCCTTGTTGGTTCAATGTGGCCTTGTTGGAAGAAGTATGTCACTGGGGTGGGCTTTGACGTTTCAGAAGCTCAAGCCAAGCCCAGTGTCTCAGAATGCTCTCTTTTCCTGCTGCCTGTTGATCTATGCATAGAACTCTCAGCTACTGACTGCTTCCCACCATGATAATGACTAAATCCCTAGATGTAAGCCAGCCCCAATTAAAGAGTTGCCATGGTCATGGTGTCTCTTCACAGCAATAGAGACCCTAAGACAATGGGGGAGTATTCAAATAATGTGAAGTGGGGGGTGATTGCACTTCATGGCAACATAGAAATATAGATATAGCAGATAATTTCATCCTATTTTGTTTCTTTCCTATCTCTTCCTGTACTGTATCTTCATCATGTGACAAAGTTGGAAGAATCCCAATGTACCCTGATCACAAGTTGGGTTCTCAGAAAGTAGACACAGACATCCAAAGGGTGAGGGAGAGTGGGGGATAAATATTGCAGCGCAATTCTTCCAGTGGAACTTGTCATAAATCCCTTCTGGCATCTTTCTTGTTACTGTTTGAAATGTGTTTGAACATTTGCAATCTTTGAATTTGGGATGCTAACCCAGTAAAGACCATGCAAATATTCCAGTTTTTAAAAAATGCTTAGAAACTTGAAAAATGCTGAAACACTTCTGGCTAGACACTTTTGGATAAGGGATACTCATTTTAATTTACAAAGACTGTTCAGAACAGTAGCTTTAACAGAGCAAGGCTCAGCCATGATGGACGAGGTAGAGATCAGGCTCTGTCATTTGTTTATCCACTTTGGTGGCTTACATAATGTAGTGCACTTCAGAAGCACTAAATAAACATTGCTCAAGACATCTTCAGTATAAGTTTGATTTTCTTTGTGGAAATGGCCTATATATGTTTCAGATGCAATAAGGACTATGTACTCATTTTAGGTGGTGCTTTTGATTTTCTATCAATGAAAAATGTCTTGGAATTACTTGACAGAGCAGTGTTGGATTTTTTTGTTAGTCTCACTCAATGGCTAGATTGCCTTGTAGCAAATCCCAAAGATTCCCAATCTTCACCTCCCCAGGGGTGGTGTTACAGGTATATTCATCTAGGTGTTCTTGCTTGCACAGCAAGCACTTTACTGACTGAGCCTTCTTCTCACTTTTTAGACTTTTCCTTTAAAACTATATTGTCATCTGAACTTGTGGGCCCCAAAGCAGTGGTGGGTGAATCTGTAGCTGTTTTAATGCAGATCAGTCCCTGATGGTACTAGCTATCATTGTCTTTTTCATTGCCCACAACTGATACACTTTTTAAAGATTCTGGTGATGGTGTGGAAGTTCTATTTTGCTGTCAGAGAAGGTTATATTGAAGAAAGGCAGTATAAAAATCTTATTTTATTTGGGGAATAGTGTATTTACTCTAGTAAAGTACTTACCCTTGGCATGAAAAACAAAACAACAAGAAACCAAAAAAATAAGACAAAGCAAACAAAACCACTGGGTGTTGGTGGCATATACCTTTAATCCTTGTATTTGGGAGGCAGAGGCAGGAGGATGTCTATGAGTTCAAGGCCAGCCTGTTCTACAGAGTGAGTTCCAGGACAGCTAGAGCTACACAGAGAAACCTGGTCTGAAAAACCAAAAAATCAAACCAACCAAACAAAAAAACCCAAACCAAACCAAAAGCAAAAATCCATACCATAAACAAGATCCTAGCTATGTATGGTGGCATGTATCTTTAACCCAGGAGGCAGATCTCTGAGTTCCAGATTTTCTCTTCATTTTTCTCCCTAACCCTCTCCTATGTCTCCCTTCACTCCCTCTCAAACTGATTGCCCTTTTAGTTTATTATACACACACACACACACACACACACACACACACACACACACACACACACTGCAAATACAATCTCCTGAGTCTGTTTAGTATTGTTTGTGTGTATATGATTTCAGGGCTGACCTCTTAGTGTTGGATAACCAATTAAGGGGCTTATACCTGGAAAGACTGTTTCCCCCCATTTTAGCAGTCATTAGTTGCCTATAGCTCTTTCTAGGGGTAGACCCTGTGAGATTTCCCTCTCACACATTAGCATGCCTGATGTCACTGTTCAAGTCTTGTTTTGGTAGCCATTTTTTTTTTTTGAGACAGGGTTTGTCTGTGGCTTTGGAGCCTGTCCTGGAACTAGCTCTTGTAGACCAGGCTGTCCTCAAACTCACAGAGATCTGCCTGCCTCTGCCTCCCAGGTGCTGAGATTAAAGGCATGCGCCACTACCACCCAGCTTGGCAGCCATATTTTTGAAGTATCATAGGTAAAGCTTTTCTGTCATTTCTAGGAGACACAATCTATAGCACACTTTCTGGTCCTCTGGCTCTTAAATTCTTTCTGACTCCTTTTCCAAGCTAGTCTAGAGTCTTAGGTGCTAGAGCTGTACTGTGGACACATCCACTGTGGCTACTCACTCCATGGCCAGTTGATGTCTGCATTGTAACCAGTTTGGTTTTCTATAATGATCTCTGTCTAGTAAAGTACTGCTAGTAGGTTCTCTTCTAATATCAGTGACCTCACTAGTCCTGGGTGGTTGGCTAAGTTTCCAGAACCAGGCATGATCTCCTCCCATTGAGTTAATCCAATTAAATAGCTATTGGTTACTGCTAAGACATGCATGCCACTATTGTACCTGTAGATAGATCATGCTGGTAATTGTTGTGGTTCAGAGGTATCACAGCTGGAAAGGACTATTGATTTCTTCCTTCTCTTGGCAGCCTGCATAGCACCTTCTGGAACTATGACAGCTATACCTCAGGAAGGAAGCTTTAATCATTTAGAATAAGCAAATTTATTATTTTTTCTGTTTTACCTCCCAGTACAGTAGCCACTGGTAAGTGTAGCCTGTTTTATAAAACAAAATGAAACAACCAAAACAACCAAGCTTTTTAGGGTCTTCAGTAATTTCTAAGTATGTGACGGCGTCTCAGGACCAAAATTTGACAAGCATTATTCTATTACATAGACTAATGTACTAGTAGGGTATGCATAAAGTCTGGAATACTGGCAAGTTATACATAATGAATGGATTGCATACTGTATTATGACACATTAGTATCCTTTGGATGGTTCATCTCTACTGACACAGTACAGTGGGCAAAACTGTAATGAACACAATGTACTAGATACAGATTTTCCAGCAAGCCCCGAATTTGCATCTGTGATGAGAGGTCCCAGAAGATCTCTGATTCAGATTGTGTGCCTTCCATATAGCCCCTCTCCGATGCTAAACTGACCAAGGGGTTCCAATTATTTCTTTAATTAAAAAATGTATTTATGTTACTTAATGGCCATCCTGTAATTCTGATCCCAATGAAAAGGCACGTTTTTGTTTTGCCATTTTCTCCCTAGATGTATGAGGTTAAAACATGTAATTAAAAGAAATATGCTTAAGATTTATATAGTTCACCACTGTGATTTAACAACACAATTGCTCCTCAATGGGATTTTGAAAGTATTTTCTTTGTGATTGTTTATTTTAAAAGGACCATTGCTTATTTTCTGTGCCTTTGCAAAGCTGCTTCATCTCAGTATACCATTAGTGCCTTCAGGGCCTGATAAAAATGCTGCCCAAACCCAGGGGGAATGAATAGGGCAGCAGTTTGGTAAGGGCATTGTCACAGAATTACATTTTATTGAGAAATGTCTTTTTGAAACAATGTTGTTATCTTAGTTACTTTTATATAACTGTGATTAAAATACCACAACCAAGGCAACTGATATTAAAAAAAAGTGTTTGGGTTTACATTTTCAGAGGGTTAGGGGTCCATTATGGCAGGGCAGCGTGCCAACAAAAAGCAGGCATGTTGGCTGGAGTGGCTGAGAGCTGATATCTTGATTACAAGTAGGAAGCAGAGAGAGAGAGAGAGAGAGAGAGAGAGAGAGAGAGAGAGAGAGAGAGAGAGAGAGAAAGAGAGTTCTAACAAGGTCACACCTCCTAATCCTTCCTAAACAGTTCTACCAAGTGGGGACCAAATGCTCAGACATATGAGCCTGCAGGTCACTCTCATTCACTCTACTACATACAAAGTCAGCATAAATTGTAATTTAAGGCTGCAAACAGATTTAGATAGACTGAATTTTCTGTTTTGGCACTCCATTCAGTCAGCATCCCAGCTTTTTTCTTCTTTGTCCACCCTGGGCACAGTCTCTTCCCATGACTCGCCATACAGGTAAGGGTGATCCTCTGGGCTACTGATGACTTCTCCTTAAAATCTTCTACTTTGTTGGGAAACATCAGACCTAGGAAGGAAGAGGAAAGTAAGTCATTTAAGAGGAATTCAACTCCTTTTAGACATGATAACATGCTAACATGCTAATGTTTGTCAATAGCATGTCCCATATTAGGTCTGTATTACAAGGTATTCATGGTTCAGAAAGAAACCCTAGAAGCCATTGAGATGGTTCAGTGGGCAAAGTGCTTGCAGTGAGATCTTGATGACTGGGGTTGGATATCTGGAACCTGAAGGAGAGAACTGATTCCTGGAAGTTGTCTGCTGAGCTCCACTTCATGCCCACTATCATCTTACACACACAATAACGAGCAAAAGAAAAAAGGGATTTCAGCAAATTCCTGCTATAAACTGCTATGTGGCCATTATAAAAGGTATGAAGCATTTAACAAACCAGTGATCCTCTGGTCAAACAGTTCAGGTTCTCTGCCACAAGTAAACACTTTTTACCATGACATTAAATAGTTAGCAGACCTGTATGTGTTTAATAAACGCTTCGAGGGAGAGTGAATAAGAGCATATTATGGAAAATGTTTGCTAAGAAATCATCTCCGTTGTATATCATCCTTCTGTGAGGCAGTCTGGAGGAGCCCAGTTTGACACCATTTCTGCAACAGTTAGCAATTGCCATTACTAGGAGAGAGCCGTGGTGGCTCATTCCTGCAGCCCTAGCGTGTAGACTGAACCAGAGGATTGTCTCAAGTTGTGGGCTCTGCAGTGTCACCTTGTCTTAGAGGGAGAGCTAGAGGAAGGGAAAAAATAAAATAAAAGTGGTATCATGGTACATAATAGGGCTCTGTGGCTTTGGATGTATTTAATTTACGGAGATTCCTTGAAATTAGGAGGTGAAGATGATAATGTCTTTCAAGAGCTATGGTATAATTTACATGAAATGTCTACAAAGGGTTTGCCACACTATTTTGGGTACCATAAAGTGTAGCCATTAACTCTTGCTATTATTAAAGCTAGTATTCTGTTTGGAAAAGCCCAGCATACAGTCCAAAAAGTGTCATTAGCCTAGAACATGTGTCAGGTTCTTAGCTTGGATTTAAGATGGCTTGACCTTTGGAAGTCACAGACTAATGAAAGATTGAGGAAGGCTGCAAATAGCCTTGTGCTACTTAGAACTTCATTGGAGACAACAAAAAAGCTCAATGGTAGGATAATTACAGCTGAGATGTTCTCCCTCCTGGCCACTGTTGTTACAGAGGGAACCTGCTGGGGTACTAACCAGAGATGCAGAGGGCTTGCCCCTGTGTGCTAGTCAGCTAGGTGTCCTTTAGGCTAATTCTGGACATCAGAGCATCTGAAAACTTCCTTAGATTGGCACTGGGGGCCTGCAAGACAGAACAGATTCTAAACAATTCTGGCAAGAAATCTTCTCCTAAGGGCATTTTCAATTTAGGAATTAATCAGTCATTTTATAGCAAGTGAAATTATTAGGCCCCAGTCTGGGATTATCCTACAATTTAAAAAATGCCAGAGAAGCTGTTCAAGGACTATATAATTAAGTAAAGTGACTTGTCATCAATTGAAATTTGTGCCGCAACAATCTCTGTTTCAAAAAACATTTGTGAGAAGAGGAATTAGTATAGTCCAAGTCATGCATTTATTTTAGATTTTGGCAGCAGAGCCAAAAGTTTCCAGGCAGTATTATTTAAATAAGATGAAGTCTGTAACATTTTCAATATGATTAGGATTTAATTCTAATTTGACCTTATACTCATTTATCAAACAAAAGAGCAGATGTTAGCAATTTATATGCAAGAATCCTCATGACTTATTTCAGCCCTTTATTATTTAGTGGTATGTAATTAACTTAGGGTTTCTTTTGCTGTGATAAAACACCATGACCAAAATCAACTTGAGAGGAAAGAGTTCATTGAGATTGTACAATTCTCAAGTCAACTCCATCACCAAGGGAAGTTGGGGCAGGAACTGAAGTGGAAACTACAGAGGAACACTGTTTACTGGCTTGTTCAGCTTGCTTTCCTATACTCTCCAGGACTGCCTGGCACTGTCCACACTGGACTAGCCCTTTTACAACAACCATCAATCAAGAAAACATCCCACAGACAAATATGATGGGGACCATTTCCTCCCTCCTGTCAGTTGACTCTAAATTGTGTCAAGTTGACAAAACACTAACCAGGACAATAATTCAGACTATTCATGCCAGTTTGAGGCATCTTGGGCTGCATAGTGAGTTCAGGCCAGCCCAGCTATCCCACAAGTCCTCATCTCAAAAACCAACCCAAACCGAGCAAATAGAAGGAAAACGTCAGGTGCAAGTTAACCTATGTAGATTATTACCATTCTTAGGATTTTTGCTGCTCACAACTTGGACTTAACATCATTATCACCTGCGAATTAAACTGAGACTCTCAGGCCCCTTCAGAACAACTGGATTGACATTTTAACACAATCCCTAGATCATTTGCACAATGAATACCAGCTCTAGGAGGCTTTGCTTTAGACCCCAGGAAGCTAATCATGTGATCAGAAGACCCACTAGACAAGCAGAGCCCCAGATTCTTCAGAATGAGTCTTGGGACACTTTCTTTGGAGATTTTTAACAGTTCACAATTAAGGTGAGACATTTTAAATGCACCTGGAAATGCAGGAACTCATAGAAATAGAGCTCTGTCTACCGCTGGGTTTAGATAGGATTAACTAATATTTATAAAGTACTCTTTGGACTTGTCACAAAGTTTTTAAAAAATCAAAATAAGGAACATTACAAGCTGGGAAGATGGATTAGTAGTTGAGAGAGCTTGCTGCCCTTCTAGAGAACCCCACTGGGTACAGCACCTGTGTTAGGCTGGTTATAACCACCTGTATCCTCAGTTCTTTAATATTTTGTCATATTTGACTTGTCTCTCTTGACTAAAAACACTTTTATTGAGATTATATATAACAATATATAACCAACAATATGTATATGTATAACAAAAATGTGCATTTTAAACATAGGTCGTGTACCATTCAGTCAAATTAAATGTGTTCACACTTGAGGCAATGTCACCTCTATCCATCTTCAGAATCTTCATTCCACACCCCTAAGTCAAACTCTGGCCCATTAAGCAACAGCAATCATTCCTTCCCCTGGCCGATGGCCACTACGTGTGAATCTTCCTAGGCTAGGTAACTCCTCTAAATGAAACTGGAGAGATGTGTTCTTTCTGGTGTGGCTTTTTTCACTTGTGGCTTCCAAGGTTCATTCATGTGGGCATGCACCAGAAGATTTGCTGCCTTTTAAAGGCAGAACCATATTTTTCAGCATGCTTACACCATGTCTTGTATCTATTTATTCATTGTTTGTGGAACTTTTGGGTGGTTTCCACCATGGCTTTATGAATGATGTTACTACGAATACTAATGTTTAAGTATCTTCCTGAGTCCTGTTATCAATTTCTTTTTTAAACTCACCTAGAAATGTAAATGCACAGGTCATATAACAGTTCTGTGCTTCAGCCACATGGCTGTTTTTCAGAGTGGCTGTGACATTTTGCATTCCTGTCAAAATGGACACACAAGCTTTTATTTCTCAACATTATCATCATTTCCTTTCTTTTGGCTCTGTTTCATCTTCATGTCTCTGAAGTGGTATCTCACTAATTTGCATTCTCTAGTGAACAGTGATAACTAACACCTTTGTACTTGGCTATTTATTTGTCGTCTTTGTGGGAATTTCATCAAATTCTTTGACCAATTATTTATTGAGACAGGGCTATTTTAAAATTATGGCTTTTGCATTTTTTCTTTAAAGAATGGGTATATTATCCTCAAATGCTCTCTAGAACCGGGAATGGCCTTTCTACTCTTTTGACTGTATTCTTTGATGTATACGTTTTTCATTTTAAGGAAACCCAATGTTTTATGACTGAAACTTTTGGTGTCATAATAAATCATTGTTGAATTCCAAGCCATGATGTTTTTTTTTTTTTTCTGCCTGTGTTTTCTTCTAAGTGTCTATGTTCAACTCTTTGATCCACATTGGCTTTATTTGTAAATATGGTATAGGTAACTTTTTGTTGTTGTTGTTGGCTTTTCGAGACAGGGTTTCTCTGTGTAGCTTTGGAGCCTATCCTGGTACTTGCTCTGGAGACCAGGCTGGCCTCGAACTCACAGAGATCCACCTGCCTCTGCTTCCTGAGTGCTGGGATTAAAGGCATGTGCCACCAACGCCCGGCTAGCCTAACTTTTGATGTCCAGTTTTCTCAGTGTTATTTGCTACAGACTTTTTCTCAGTTCAGTCTGGGTTTTCCTTTTGCAAACCATTTGACCATACCTTGAGGACTCATTTTAGGAACCCTTATTTTATTTTATTGGTTGATCTGTCTACTTTCATGCAGATACTGCACTGTTTTAAATATTGTAAGAACTAAAATTATCTACAGAGTTTTAAAGAATATTGACAGAACACCTTCGCTTTTATAGCTTCTGTCCTTCCCCACGGGGCACCTGTGAAATTGGTGTGCATAATTCCTAAGAGAATTTTCATACACATTTATCACATTTTTATGTATCTGTTAGTTTTTAGGGTTTTACTTAAATATTAACTTATAAACAGCCCTTTTCAGTTTGTGTTTCTTTCTTTTTATTTTTCCTGAGGCAGAGTTTCTCTGTGTAACAGCCCCGAACTTGCTTTGTAGGCTTGCCTTGCCTTAACTGTTTGTGTTTCTTTATTCTGCAATGTATTTTATAATCATTCTGAAATGTGTGTGCCTAATTAATTTTATTTGCTGTACAACATTCCTTTCTATCCAAGCTGAGTTACAGTTTTAAATTTATTTCCTCAAAAAGAGGCAGCTAGGATGTTTCTAACTTGTCTTAGCGTTCTATTTCAGTGTAGAGACATCATGATCACAGCAACTCTTATAAAGGAAAACATTTAGTTGGGGATTGCTTACATTTAGAGGTTTAGTCCATTATTGTCATGGGGGGGGAGCATGGTAGCACACAGGTAGACATCTGCTGGAGAAGTAGCTGAGAGTTCTACATCTGGATCTGAAGGCAGCAGGAAGGAAGCACCACTGGTCCTGGCTTGAGCATTTGAAACCTTAAAGCCCACCCTTGAGTGACACACTTCCTCCAACAATGCCACACCTAACTCCAACAAGGTCACATCATCTAATTCTTATCAAGTAGTGCCATTCTCAAATATATGAGCCTGTGGGGGCTATCCCAAACCACTACAAATGTCTCACATTTTTAAAACTGTATTTGATAAGTGTTTGTGTGTACATACATGTGCACATGGGTCAGAGGACAATTCATGGAGGTCAGTTCTCTTCTTCCATTATGTGGGTCCTGGGGATGAAACTCAGGTTGTCAGACTTGGTGGCAAGCACCTTTATCCACTGAGCCTGGCCCCATGCATACTTTGCAAGACCTACTTTCAACTTCATTGTGTTTGTCAGCTTTCCATTACTGTATTTATCAAGAAGAAAGTTTCACTTTAGCTCACAGTTTTAGAGGTGTCAGTCTAGCGTCAGTTGGTCCTGTTACTTTTGGGCATCTGATGAGGCAGAACATCCCATCATGATAGAATGTGTGTGGAGAAGCAAACCTTTTATTCTCATGGTCAGGACTTGAAAAAGAATGACAAGAAGGGGGAGGAATCCCACTATCCTCCATAAGGCCATACCCTAATGACCTTATGGTAAGACTTCTTACCAGGCCCACCTCTTCCATGTTCCACCATCCCCCAATAGTGCAAGCTGTTGAGTAAACTTTTACAACATGTGGGCCTTAGGGATACAGTCTAGATCCAAACTGTAGCATCCATCAAATGCTGTCATGTTAGAAGAGCCATCACGCTTAACTGCACAAAACCAGTTCAAGACAACTAACAGAAAACCCCAGGACACCTGTCCTGTTTGAAGTATGGTCTTAATTAATATTGCTTTTGGCTTAATTCCACTCACATACTATCATGATTTCTCTGTGGCAGAGACAGGGTTTCTCTGTGGCTTTGGAGGCTGTCCTGGAACCAGCTCTTTAGACCAGGTTGGTCTTGAACTCACAGAGATTCGCCTGCCTCTGCCTCCTGATTGCTGGGATTAAACGCATGCGCCACCACCTCCCAGCACTATCAGCTCTTTTAATTTGGTTGTCACCCTCCTGAGTCAGTGGCAATAGAGAATGCAGTAGTCCAAGCTAACGTCTTCTGAAAGACGTTATGAGGTGTCATGAGGTGGTCAGTGTATGTTACTGCTCACCCCTTCACCCATCAGGTTGAATGCTTGTCATCCTGGGAGGGAGCTGCCCATGATGCACAAGGTGTTATAATACAGCGGGGCGGGGGGGGGGCGGGCAAGAGGGTCCTTGGCAGGAAGCCTCACAGCATGTGAGGGACAAACATGCCATGCAGACAGAGCTTCCATGGGAAGTTGTATTGGCACAAGGGAAGGGAGTCGGGGGGCGCAAAGACCTGCCTGCCTCTTCAGAGGAGCAGCAGGAGAGATCATGAGTGGGCAGAGCTTTTCTCTTAAAAGGGGCCTTTTGCATCTGAGAGGCAGTCATAGGACTCTGGGCTGGCCAGGGTACCTCCTATCAGGTGGTGGGGGCAGGCCAGCACATTGCCTGAATCCTAACACAAAACTGTTGGGAGATGTCTCAGAGGAACTAGAAAGCTGATAAATGGGCAGGATCGCTAATTTGAGCGGAAGGCCAGGACCGAGTCCTGGTTCTGTCAGTTGCTGTTGCACGATCATGGATGAGACTATGAGACTGTCCACATTTTTTATTTCCTTGTCTGCTAAGATGATGCTTTGATCAAAGAGCCGAATGAGCTCTTAGTGAGATGGTATCTGTAAAAGGAACAGTAGGATCTGTAAACGGTCATATAAATACTAATGGCTCCCTCTTAGTCATGAAACAAAGGTCCAAGCAATACATTGTCTAGTCTGTGTGTAGAGAAGTTGCAGCCATGGGCTTAACTAGTAAAGAGAAATTAGGTTAGAACAAAATAAAAACAAATGAATTAATATGTCCCCCTGCCTCCTATCCCAGACTTCAGATAGGGCACTTAGTGGGATTTTTCTAGGCCACTAGGGAACTATCCATTTAAAAAATAACAGAAAACACTTGACTAATATTTCATAGTCTTTGGTTTTGCCAGGGAGGCTTTGACCTCAAAAGTCTAGTATTTGCAAGCCAAAATTTTATGTATGTATGTACTTATTTCATACCAAGTAGTTTGCTTACATGAAAAAAACAAAACCCATTAACCACCATATTTATTGCCCCCTGCTTCATAGATGACACTGAGAGTACCTAGAAAATTTGAACAGAAAATCTGTAACCATGACTCTCTCTCCAGGAAAGAATGAATAATCCTGAAAGTCTGCTTGAACAGCACATTAAGTCAGTGAGAAGCCCAGTTCTCAAGTACCTTGCTGAAATAAAAAAATAAAAGGAAAGAAAAAAAAAAAGAGGAAGGTAGATCTCTTCGAGTCTGAGGCTAGCCTGCCCTACAGGGCTAGTCCAAGACATCAAGGCTATACAAAGAAATCCTGTCTTGAAAAACCAAACCAACTGCCCCCCCCAAAAAAAAAAATTCAAAAGACTACAATTGATGATAGAATTAACAGGTTCAAAGTACATCCTGCTTGAAATGCATGTAAAAGGGTGTCACCAGGTCTATGCATATGCATCTGATATGTCTTGGAAGACAAGCTGCTTAAAACTTTTACCAATTATGTTTCTCTAATAGACTTTTTTAATTTTAAGAGAAGTTTTAGGTCCATAACAAAATTAAACAGAAAGTACAGAGCTTCCATGTGCCTCCTGCCCACTTCCCAATCTCTCTTAGCATCTTATCCATCACCAGATGGACATTGTTGTGTGAGTGCGTGTGTATGCCTGGTGGTACAGTGGATGAACCCAGGACCACATTGGACATGTTAGACCAGCACACTACCACCGAGCTTTAGCTTCAGTGCTCAAACATTGTGTCTTAATGGTAAACGTGCAAGGTCCTGTTTTAGTCTTTCTCTTTGGTTTTCTCTGAGATGTTGCATTTTGCCATCTTCTGTTTTCCTGTTTTATTGTGCAAATTAAAAACCATGACCTTACAAATAAAATAAAATAAAATAAAAACTCAGTCTTGAGTGATGTGGGGCTACTATGTTCCCTGTGTTGAATTGACTTTAACCAGTTGTTTTAGTAGAGCATTCCTTGAATTTTGAGATAAATCCAGATAAAAATTCCCAAGTGAGGGCTGGAGAGATGGCTCAGTGGCTAAAATTTTTTCTGCTTTTATAGAGATCCAGAGTTTGATTCCTAGCATCCAAGCTGAGCAGCTCACAACTGCCTGTAACCAGCTCAAGGGGATCCTATACCCTCTTCTAGCCTTGGGAAGAACACACACACACACACACACACACACACACACACACACACACACACACACGGGGCATATACTACCCATACATGTCATATACCCACAAAGACACATATATAAAGAAAAATTAAGAATTTCCAATATCAGCATATGAAGCTCAAATTCTGTGATTTAGTTGAGAGTTGCACTTAGATGATAATTGGAGCTGTTTGTATCCAAACATAGATCTTGATCCTGTCAAGCAAATACAAAAAGCATATTATTTCTGGAAGTCACTCACTGGGTATAACTAACAACAGAGCTCCCTTAAAATCAATGCTACTGGCACCAGATGAAAAATGGGACATAATTTTGTCTGTTGCTTTGAAGAAATCAGTTGTGCTAACTGTACTCCACTAAACCCCAATCACCCGAAAAATTCTGACTCCAGCCAGATTTCCAATATACTACTAAAGCATCTACGATACACACACACACACACACACACACACACACACACACACACACACTCACTCACTGTCTGGTATGTCTTTAGTTCCCCATTTGGGCCTTTCAATCTCTTGTGAACATTTTTGTCTGAGGCTCCCATGTAAGGCATGATGCAGGCTATGCCGTGTTGAAGGGTCTGAAATTAAATCTCACCATGTGCCTCACAGGGGTTTGTGGGTGTTTCAAGTACAGCAAAGACACACTGGCCCCTGATGTCTCTCCTTTCTTGCCTTCCTATCTCTTTCAGCTACTACCAACCATTTTTTCCACTGTGGACATCAGGCTCCTTCTCCACCTCTTAATCCAAGCCCTTTCCCTGACTTGGTCCTACACTTGCTCAGTCAATCACTACAAAACCTCTTCCAATACCAATACATTATATAGGATGTATTCAGTGATATGTTTGTCTAGTGTCATTGAAGACGCTAATGATCTCACAAACCTCATGAATTTGGTGCATTCATTTTGACTTTCCTAAGTACGGAACAACTAAAAGATGAAAGCGAGGTTGGGTTGCAATGTAAAATTAAAAGACAGACAGGAAATGAGTGTTTTCTCAGCCAGCTGTTTCCTACTGAGAGTTCTCTGTGCAGTGCAGTCTCTGAAATGGTCACTGTTCAGCTTTAAACAGATTGAGAGGAGCCACCAGGGAAGTCACACCAAACCCCAGGCCTGTGTGCAGGCAGCATTCAGAGCTGGCCCCGAGCTGCTGTGGAAGGGTGGGCTGTGCAGGCTGACATGTCCGAGTTGAAGGGGAGCCTTTGAAAGCTATCTTTTTTTACAGGATGAATGTGAAAAGCTACGGGGGAGGGGAGGGAAGCAGCACAAACTGCCACTTGAGCATAGCTTCCTGTCCGTGTGGCTCTCTCTTTGCTGACGGTTATTCTTAGGCTTTCTTTAGCTTCAAAGGTTTCCCCTTTCTATTTTTGGTAGCTGAATATGGATTTGGATCGGCCTAACCCCTCTCCGCTACTAATTGGTGCCCCGGAAAGAGTAGGGTTGCTGTTTTCTGTAACGATCACTTCTTTCTTTTCAGCACCTCCAAATGATTTTTAATATTTAAGGACACAGATTTATGGGCAGGAGTCAGTGAGTTTTCAAACTGATTTGTAGTGTCTTAATTTTCACATTCCTTTCTCCAGCAGAGGCTTCTCAGAGATCAGTTCAGCAATGTGTGCTGAGAGAAAAGAATCTTGGTTGATAAAATAGATGACTATGGAACGGCTGGGAAGTAGGCAAGCAAGATTTGCCCCTGAGGAATGTGGTATTGATGACACCCAGTTGCATTTTGCAAAGAAATAATGGATGCCTGTGTAATCTGAGATCCGATTGTTGTGCATAAAGTGTAGCAAAAGCCTGGAGGCAATAGGGACCAGAATGCTGAAGACTGGCTGTGAAAAGGAACACACCTTGTCTCAAGTGTTAGGAAGTCTTGGTGAAGGGCAAAAGGAATGTCAGCCCTCTAATTCTCTTTCTGCAACCACCCCTGTTTTTTCTGATCTAGTGACCACGACTTTACTGATTTGGTACTAACAATAAGCTTGCATGTATCATTTTTAACCCAGACATCTCAACATAAAAAAAAAAAAGAAAGAAAAAGAAAATTAAGACTCCCATCTTTTCCTGAAAATACAGGACTGTCTTCTTGAATGCAGAGTTGGGACTAAGGAATGTCCTTAGCTCAGTCCAGCAGCTTCTGCCACATGTTCTTAATCAAGATCTCCCTCTCCGGCTTTAAAAGGGTGACAATCTTATTCTTGACAGGATTACTGTGGGAATGTGTCAACGGAAGAGCCAAAGGGTCTCCCTATCTTCCCAAGATTACTCAGCGAATTTGTCTAGCAAAGCATCTAATCTGGCTCTCATCATCCCCCAGAAAGGCAACTGCCTTCCATTCCATAGATGGTCTATGTGCTATTGATTATATTTCATTATGCAAAGAACAAAACATTGAATGAAATCATAGGAGGAGTGAAACTTTGAGAATCACTTCTAGATACTTTAAATGGATAATTGGCAAGGGGAAAAACCACAATAATTCAAACTAGGTAGTATGATACCTTTCTAGTACCGGCAAAGTGTCCTTAAATGTATTTTACATAATACTTTAAAGCAGGAGATAGCATCCGAGGTTTGATGTTGACCACGATATTAAAAACTTCATGATATAATTTAAAGGGAGCCCCCTGCCCTTAAGTCTGCTCCAGGAGTTTTTGAATCTGCTGATTTTTTTTTTCAGGGTTATTTTAAATGTGCCCCAATCTGGCTAATTCAGAAAGACAACATTGTATCTCCCACAAGAACAATAATTTACTCTTTCTTGTCCCCACCCCCTTTTTAAAGTGGCGCAAAACACTCACTTTTAATTGATTATGTGGCATTTCCTGTGCAGGAAAAGTCATTCCCCAGAATTCCTATGCAAACATTCAAACTCCCAGGTTGGGAAAAGGTTAAAAGGAACTGGGGAGAAAAAGTCTATAGTGACTTTTTCTAAGACATACTCCAACACTTGGCAGGGTGAGGTGTTCCTAGCAGGTGCTGGATTTGCTATAAATGGACAATTTATAGACGGAGCTGACAACTGGGAAAACAGAGCAGTGGGGAATGCTGGCATTCCAGGGGCCAGTGGTTGATTTCCTATCAGATGGTACTCCTCGTGGAATTATTGATAGTTGTGATTCTGAAAGAAAGCCAGTTGGCTAATGCCTAAAAGGTCCATACCTCAATTCATGTGTGATCAGCTGCTAGATATTTTAAATAGGTCAGTGTAAATTAGCTTCTTCAGGTTGCTACTTCCTTAATTAGCAATTTAATCACAGCGTCTTTTCCTCCTTCCTCAGCCTTGCCTGAATTTAACTCTCTTCCCTGTTTAGAATGACAGAGGAATGGAGTAAGGGGGGAAAGTCTGTCTTAATAGACAAGAAAGTGGGAGCTGGGGCGAGGGGCTTGGGGGACAGGAGAGGATTCAGGGAAGCTTTTAGTGAACAATGCCAACACACAGTCTGGCTAAGGCAGAGTCGTGCATGCAACCCAGGGCAGTGGTTTTGGCCCTGTATCCGGGGGTGGGGAGGTATATGGAATGTTCTGTGCACTGAGCCCTGGGGCAGAAGCAGAAATGTATAGCTGAGGTATCTAATTTCTCTTCTGTTGCTTGTCAAGAGCTACTAACTACCAAGTGATTCCAAAGAGACCCCTCCCCCAGCAAGACTGCTCCTAAAGCAGTCTTGGGTGCATTCCTCTGGGTGCATTCCCTGACTGTTCCTACTGTTGTGTTATTATTGTTATTATTATTATTATTATTGTTGTTGTTTTCGGCAGTCATGTCTCCTCCACCCCCACTTCACCCCCTGTAGAGAAGTGCAGACAATTTTGGGTGGCTTGCTGAGGACACATCTGTAGCCTAGGATGGGCACAGTGAGCAGAGTGGTCATACCTGTTTGCTCTGCATGAGCAGTTTTTCCAGAAGACATTTACTTGGCTGGGACTCCGCTTTTCTCCCAACCACACCCTCTTGTTTTTCTCTTCAGAGGAACAGGCTGAAGACCTGACTCTGTAAGGAACTTAGATGTCCTCAGGAGGAGTGAACATTGCATGAGCCTGAGGGTTGTGTTATGACAATAGATGTGTACCCCAGCCCAAGGTTGGACTAGAGGGGATGTCTGTCTGAACTTAAAGCAGGGCTTTGAGAGAATCCAGAGTGGGACTGCAAGGTGCCACACAACAGCAAAACACTTTCAAATTAGAGGGGCACTAAGGTGACGAAGACGTTTGTTCTTGGCTAGAAGTCTGTGAGTACAAATTCCCAGGAATCTTCCCTGCCTCTGAGAATCCCAGGTTCAGAAATTGTGAGGAACATGAGACAGATTTTACTGATTTTTCTATTATTTGCAAAGAACTCTCGTAGGCAGGGAGATAAAGGAAGGACCTGGACACCAAACAGAAGTTTATGATGTAGCTAGAGATACACCATATTCTTATGAAAAGATGTGTCCAAGAAAGTCAGGGCTGGCAGTGGTATGGAATGACTAGAAGAGAAACACATGAGTGAGACAGGGCCTTACAGAATGGGTGTTTTCAGTACGGAAGTTGGAAGTGTGTGAGAGAGACTGTTGCATGAGGGGGTTCCTATGCTGGGAGCCCCAGTAAGGAGATAGTCCCTGAGCTTGGAGGTAAGGCAGAAGGAATGCACACATCTGATGGTTCAGTGGGGTACACATCTTGCAGGACACTTTTGGCCAGGAAAGGGAATTGAAGAAGAGAGTGGTGAAGAAGAGCAAGATGCACAAAAGTAGCAGTCACTGTAGGAGGTACATATTGATATGGTCTGTAGCACTCTGTACTGGCAGAGCCCTCCATCCTTACCTTCCTTCTTCCTCATTTATAGCCCTGTTTGCCATCTGTCTGAGCCAGAACTGCACTAGTTTCTGCTTGTGGACTTTCCCCACAAACAGAGCCAAAGTGCAACAAAAGCAGATTCATTTTTCAAAAGTTTACTGCTTGACTCTAATCTCCCTTGACTGCAAGATTCCTATTAACATCGTCCTGGTTTATTTGAAGACTTACTGGACATGTGGGCTATTGTTTATTCTCATAACTAACTCAGAGGGTCATCTCTGAGCCCTGGGACATCTGTTCAACTTGATGGACTGCTGAAGCAGAGCCTACAGATTGGGATGGGCAGGGTGTACAGTAGCTAAGGAGCACTCATGTACCAAAAGCCCTGGGTGGAACTTCCTCCTGTTACAGATTCTTGTTGTCTCACACCTCAGCACCTGGCCTGTGGACAAACAGTTTGGGTATAACTGAGAGGTGGCTAAAAAGACAAGGACTTGTCTGTGTGCTTTGTGATATCGTAAGAGAGTTGTATGTAGCTGCGGTTTGAGAAACTGCATTTCCAGTCCAACTGTGTGGCTCACCTGTGGTGCTTTCAAAACATTCCCAGACAGACTGCTTTCCCAGGCAGAGAAAGCCACAATCTCTAAGGATAGAGTCATGGAACTGCTGTTTTTAAAGAAAACTTTCAAAATGATTCTAGGTGCAGCAGGAACGGAAAACCACTGACCTATACTCTGGAGAGCCTCTCTGTTCCCGAGGTGTTGACTTTTCCCTCAAGTTGAAAGACAGCTGGGTGAGGGGATGCTTGTTCTGCACCCATCCAAAAGCTGGTCAGCATGTGCCTAGTGAAGGGCAGATGTTCAGCTGTTGTTGTGGGATTCTCCCCAGAGTCAAATGCCAGCTTGTTAGCTTGTTCAAGTATCTTCTGGATGTGAGTTCTTTCTGGCTTTGGAGGGAGCTTTCTTCTAAGAGGCATCTCTTGCAAGACGGTTGTCCTTGCTTCTAATCTTCTTCATATCAAAGAGGCAGCACCTGGTCCTGGGGACTAGGCTTTCTACCCATCTATAGCAGAGGCATGCTAAAGAATTCTGAGTATTGATTTTTACATAAATGCTAACTTTGTGGAAATACAAAAGAATTTTCAAACAGGTTTCTGTTATGTTTCAGCCTGGGGTAGATGTAGATGTCGTTTTAATCTTTCATGGTTATTTCAATACATTACCCCTTCCCCGAGGTTGTCTGTTGCTTAGTGCCCAGGTGCTGAATCTTGAGTGTAGATGGAAGTTTTTGTCCTACCCAGTCCTGCAGCCATTCAGTCCCAAATAAACACACAGGGACTTATATTAATTATAGACTGTTTGACCTATTGCTCAGGTTTATTGCTAGCAAGCTCTTACAACTTGAATTAACCCATAATTCTTATCTATGTTTAGCCACGTGGCTTGGTAGCTTTTCTCAGTAAGGCATTCTCTGCATCTGGCTAGTGACATCTCTCTGCCTTTCCTTTTCTCAGAATTCTTCTAGTCTGGTAGCCCCATTTATACTGTCTGCCTGGCTACTGGCCAATCGGCATTTTACTTAAACCAATAGAAGTGACAAATCTTTACAGTGAACAAGAGCATTATCTTATATCACTTGAGCCCATCTCTGATTTCCCTCAGTACTGTGAGCTCTACTACAACATGAAGGCCCACAGAGTCAGCTCCTGAGCCAGTTCTTCTAAAGGCACAGGGGTATTAGTCCCTCCGTCTCTTCTTGCCTTATACCTGGCTCTCTGTGCACTTGCAGATGCAGAGTTGCCTGACCATGGATGTGTATGTGGTCACCTTTCTCTTTATTTCTTATTACATTTCATTCTCTGAGAATTAGATTTCAATCACAGCCTGCTTCTCTGGACTCCTTAAGCCTCTTTAGAGAAGCCAGATGATAGTGGCACACACCTTTAATCCCAGTACTCATGAGGCAGAGGCAGGAGGATCTCTGTGAGTTCGAAGCCAGCCTGGTCTACAGAGTGAGTTCCAGGACAGCCAGAGCTACACAGAGAAACCCTGTTACAAAAACTAAAACCCAAACAACAATAAAAATAAAATAAAAAAAACTTCTTTAGAGACTTCTTGTATAGGCCAGAGTCTTCACCCAGAACCTCCAGGAATTACTGGCTAAGGTTTGTTTGTCCCAGGTGCTGTGAGCACTGAATTCAGATCAACATAAATGTGGATCAACATTGAACTTGCTGTTATCTCATCCCCCTGCACCGTGTCCCTTTGGGGGGCTGGCTACTCCACTAGAGGTTTCCATCTTACGTGGCTGTCTTGGTACTTCCCTCACTTGATATTCTCTCCTCTGCCTTTGGCTTGACATCAAAGTCTCAGGACAACTCACTGCTCCTTCTCCCAGCCAGGATTCTGCAACATCAGCTCCTGATCATGTGTAACCCCTGGGCCAAGGCTATCATGGCCATCATTGTTAACAACAATCATATCATCATCATCATCCCAAAAAGCAAGCAGACTTGGAGATTAACCAGAGTGTGATGAATAGAAGACCTCAACTTTTCACTTTTGGTTTAGGATACCTTCCTTAATTCTTCACTGTACCCTGGCAGCAAGATGATCACAAAAGAAAACTGAACAAGCAAGTTGAAATCCAGCACCGACACTAGGCCCAGATGGAATTTATACTTGGCATGGTGGTTGTGTGCATGGGCTTATGTACACACACACACACACACACACACACACACACACAGAGAGAGAGAGAGAGAGAGAGAGAGAGAGAGAGAGAGAGAGAGAGAGGACAGAGAGAGAGAGAGAGAGAGAGAGAGAGAGAGAGATGTGAATGGGGTATTTATGAAATGGGCACTTTATTCTGGAAAGAAACATGGTTGCTCTCACTAAAGGCACATGGCACCTTCCCAATTGTCCCTCACCCTCCAGGTTTCTGACTGCCAGTCAGGATGGCTCCTTGAGGGATAACAGAACATGGCTTTCTGGAAACAGATTCATGAGGTACATCAGAGGAGTTTAGATGTTGCTGTCTCTAAAAGAATTTATAATTTGTACCTTGCTGTGCCCAACTTGCTTCTGGGCATCCTCACTGGGGTGCTTGAAGTTGGTATGCCCTCTGTCCAGACAAGTATCTTCTTGGGCTATTAATTATGTAATTAAAGGTCTGAACCTTCTCATTTAAAATGATAATAAAATGTTTAAAGCTATGCTGCTTATAAACTTATTTTTTTGTCTTTTCATTTATTGCCATTCATTGCCTTTTATCATGGGCCGGCCAGCTGGCCAAGCCAAGCTAATTACTGCCCTATTGTTCTTGGAGGACAAGGTAACACCAAGACTGTTGGTGTGTCTGTGATCTGCTTTTTTCTTGTCCCCTTTTCTCATTAGGCATGTATGTGGTCTTGCTTTGGTCAAAATTGAGGGCAAAGGAAGAGAGACGATGGCTACCAATGTAGTCCAGAAGACTGGCACACAGAAAATAGCAACAAGGGGGTGGAGATACAGGGGTCAGAAAAGGGGTGGCCCAGTGAGATCACTATAGTGGGAAAAGGGCAGAACTCGAACTGAGGACTTTCATCTCACGTAAGTGGTGAGAGTGTTTGTCACCTAAAATCTACTGCAGACTTCAGCATCGGGTCAGTGTTATGTGAATACCCTTACCTGGGGTTGAAGGAAACCCAGCTGCCACAATTTGTTTTGTGTATAGAAAAGGAAGAAAGTGTCAGACGGTCAGATTAGGGGGCTGTGTATGTCTTCTGCATATTATTAATAAGTCTAATCTATGCTTGAAGTGCAATACAAGTCAACAAAACCTTTATGTCCTGCACCCCTGATGTTTTAAGCTTTATTAAAATAATTTAGTCTTCTTAGAGGAACTATAAATGTTTATCACATAATGGCAGCCAATAAATTATAGACCAGATGATTGCTGTCTTTCTAGCTTTATTAGCCTCCAAAGCTATATCAGATGCATTTGTTTTACTTTTAAACTTTTAAAAAAGTGCATTTTCTATTAAAAAATAATATAATAAATACATAAGAGTAAAAAGAAAAGAAATTATTCCTGGCTCTAAAGAGCTCTGCTTTAATGTTTTTGTGTGTTTTCTTAGAGAACATCCTATTTTTGTTGTTGTTGTTGTTGTTATTTGGTTTAGTGGGGTAAGGAATGGAATCTTAGTTATAATGTACACACCTATTTTCCAACTTTAGTTTCATAAAACTGGTTTGTTTTTGGAGACTTCTGGCATGCTTTGGGGTTCCATCATTAATATCAACTCTAGGAATTCAAGACAATTAGGACTGAACAGAGTATCCACAGCTGATCAATTGGCTGAGATGTACAATGGTGTGATAACCCTTCCTCAGCTGTGCTGTTTGATGGGTTTAGAACTTCAACTAAGGACTCTCATCCATGTGTCCTTCTGTGATGTTCAAGTAAATATACTAACAGCATAGTCCCCATAGGATGGAGTAACCCAAGAAAGGCCACGCACGGTAGACTGGAATTCCTGCAAAGTATTTTGATGTGAAATCAGATGAATCCTAACAAAAGAGTAGCCCAAGTGTGAGCGCTTGACTATTTGCATGTACCACCCCATTCATATGTTGAGATCCCAGTCCCTGTAGTGATGATATTAGGTAGTGAAGCTGTATGGATGGATATTATTAGGTCATGAAGGCTAAGGCTTCATGAGTGTGTTCATTATTTTTTAAAAGTAGGCTAAGAAAGATGCCCCTTGTCCCATTAGGCATTATCTGTGAACCAGGAAGTGGACACTTATCTCAGATGCCATTGTTTTTTAATCACCTGGGCCACAGACTTCTCAGAGTTCCAGAATCATGAGAAACAAATTTCTAGTTTCTGTTCTTTTTGTGATAGAAACCCTAGCACACAAAACATGAAGTGAGTTCTACTTACAGCAACATGTGCTGGGGTGTGTGTGTTATAGCCTTGGGTCCAAATACTGAGTCCACCAACTACTAGCTCTGCAGCCTGAGGTAGCTTTCATTAATTTTTTTTATTCTGCAAATATTTATTGAGTATTAACTCCATGCCAGGTATTTTGTATGCTGGGAAAACAGCAGCAAACAAAGGCAGCCCTGTTCTCCCATGAATTTGATATGTGAAAAGGGTCGCATAGGCAATAAAAAAGTAAATAAAAGCTAGGAGGAGTTGGGGGAGGAATGGGGAACGAGTAATGTCAAAACACATTGTACACGTATATATGAAACCCCGAAAGAATGAATAAAAATACCATATATTTTAAAAACGTAAATCTATGTTATAGCTAAAAGAAATGAGTGGCAGGGAGGAAAAGCAAGACAAGAAGAAGTAGGGGGGAACTACAGTTTTATAGAGGGGATTTGTCAGGGAGAGCATGAAAATGGAGGGCAGAGGAAGTTCTCAAACTTTCCCAACCTCATTGTGCTTGCTTGCTTTTCTCTCTTTGTGTCTGTCTTGCTTTTCAGTACTAGGTCAAACCTGGGGCTTTACATGTGCTAGGAAAGTGCTCTACCTTGACCTAAATCCACAGCCCTTTCTCTTTTTTTGCTTTTTCAAGACAGGGTTTCTCTGTAGCTTTGGAGCTTGTCCTGGAACTCTCTCTGAAGACCAGGCTAGCTTTGAACTCACAGAAATCCAATTGCCTCTGTCTCCAGATGACTGGAATTAAAGGCCTGCACCACCACCATCTGGTTCACAGCCCTTTACTTTTTAAATTTATTATTACTACTATTATTATTGCAGTGCTGGAAATTGAACTTGGGCTTTGTACATGTGAAGCAATTGCTCTACCAATGAGCTACACCCTCAGATTCCCTTTCCTACTTTATATTCTGAGACAGAAACTCACTATGTTGCCAAGGCTGGTCTTGAACTCACACTGTAGCCCAGGAAGGCCTTGAACTTACAATTCTTCTGTCTCATCCTCCAGAGTTTCTAGAAGTGCAGGCATATAGATTAACTCAGTCTTCTTACTGAACAAGACAATAACCACTCTCTTAAAACGTAGGTAGATATACTTGAAGAAATGATACAACTTAAACAGCCGAAGCAAAGTGTTCTCTGAATGGAGATATTATCTTAATTCTTCTGCTGGACAGACAGAAGTAGGCATCAAATCCAGTCAGAAGCAGTTGGTTGCCCCTGGGACTTTCATGCCACTAGGTACATTGTTCTGGCTAGTTTTATGTTGATTTGATACAAGCTAGAGTTATCAGAGAGGAGGGAGAAAATGTTTCCATAAGGTCAGGCTGTAGAAAAGTCTGTAAGGCATTTTTTTATTTAGTGATTGATGGGGGAGGACCCAGCCCATAGTGGGTGGTGTCATCCTTGGGCTGGTGGTCCTGGGTTCTATAAGAAAGGAGACTGAAGAAGTCAGGAGCAAGCCAGTGAGCAGCACCCTTCCAAGGTTCTTGCTCTTGCCTCCAGGTTCCTGCCCTGTTTGAGTTCCTGTCCTGACTTCCTTGAGTGATGAACAGTGATGAGAAAGCGTAAACTAAATAACCCCCCTTCTCCCTGAGTTGCTTTTGGTTATGGTGTTTCATAACAGCAAGAGTAACCCTAACTAGGACATACATCTTGCCTGGCAGGATGGTACTGTAGCATGCATTCAGGGTTCAGTACTGGCTAAGATAATTAATAGTTTTTCTCTCCTGATGGCCTGCATAATGCCTTCTTACTATGAAAGTTAGCCTCTAGGGAAGATGTTGTCCAGTCAGCACACACCTTTAATCCCAGCACTTGGGAGGCAGAGGAAAGCAGATCTCTGGGAGTTCGAGGCCAGCCTCGTCTACAGAGAGAGAGTTCCAGGACAGTCAGCACTACACAGAGAAATCCTATCTCAAAAAACCAAAAACCAAACCAAACCAAACCAAAACCAAATAAACGAACCAACCAAGGGGAGAGAGATTTATTTCTTAGTGTCCTATAATCAAAGTGTGCAACATCTTCAGTAATAGTACCGTAAGCATCTAATCATGGCAGCCATCCAAGGGCAATAGCAATAGTTTGTGTTGTTTTGGAGGCCTGTTGAACCTCCCTGACCAGTAATTCATAGGAAGATATCTCATGCTTGGTGCTGAGATTTTTATTTAATAATCCATGTCTTCTACAGATATCAGTCTACCCATTCAAAGTTCATCCATTTAAACTCTTTAAAAAAAATAAGAAATTAGGTTACAAGTGGTAGGATTCCATAAGGCTTTCCTGTACATCTTTAGTTTTTTCTCTTTTCTTTTCTTTTCTTTTCTTTTCTTTTCTTTTCTTCTTTCTTTTTTCTTTCTTTTTTTTTTTCCGAGACAGGGTTTCTCTGTGTAGCTTTGAAGCCTATCTTGGCACTTGCTCTGGAGACCAGGCTGGCCTCGAACTCACAGAGATTTGCCTGCCTCTGCCTCCTGAGCGCTGGGATTAAAGGCGTGTGCCACCAATGCCCAGCTACATCTTTAGTTTTAATTAACCCACTCCCACCACCACCTCTTCCCTATTCCCCTGCCCCCACCCCCTTGTAAACATTAAATAGCCAATATTGCCCCCTTCTCTTATTAATGCTTATCCCAACAATCCAAATTAAACATGCAAACTGAAAAAGTCAAGGCCAATGTTTACATAAGAGAGAGACTATGTAGCATTTATCTTTCTGTGCCTGGGTGATCTCACTTGGCATAATATTTTCTAGCTGTATCCATTTCCATGCAAATTTCATTATTTCATTTTCCTTACAGCTAAATATTATTCCCTTGTGTATATGTACTACAGATCCTTACATCTGTTGGTGGACATCTAAGTTGATTCCATTTCCTAGCTTTTGTGAATAGAGTGACAATGAACATGATGTGCAAGTGTCTATATGTACGATATAAAGTCCTTTGGGTCTATGCCCAGGGGTGGTATAGCTGGGTCATATTATAGTTCTATTTTTAGCTTTTAGAGACCCTAGACCAATGGTTCTCAACCTGTGGGTTTCGATCCCTTTGCCAGGACAAGTGGGTCACATATCAGGTATCCTGAATATTAGATACTTAATTTACAATCCATAGCAGTACAGTTACAAAGTAGCAGTGAAATAATCTTATGGTTGGGGGTCACTACAATATGAGGGACTGTATTAAAGCATCACAGCTTTAGGAAGTTTGAGAACCACTGGTCTAGACTGACTTCCATTGGGCTGTTAGTGTATCCACTAATAGTGGATAAGGTTTCTCCTTCCCCCCTCATTCTCACTAGCATTTCTTGTCATTTGGTTTCTTGATGACAGCCATTCTGACTGGGTGAAGTGGGGTTTCAAAGTAGTTTTCATTCATATCGGTGACTAATGATGTCAAACACTTTTAAAATTGTCACTAGCCATTTGTGTCCTCTTTTGATAACTCTGTGTTCATGGACATATCCCACATTTTGACTACTTATTTGTTTTCTTGTTTCTTGAGTTCTCTGCATAATCTAGATTCTAATTCTCTGTTGGATATATCCCTGCAAATATTTTCTCCCATTCAATAGGCTGCCTCTTCTGTCAATTGCTTTGTAAAAGCCTTTTACTTTTACAAGGCCTTAGTTGTCAGTTATAGCCTTATTTCTTGGAAAATTGGAGCCCTATCAGAAAATTCTTTTTTATGCCTATATCTTGAAGTATATTCCTTCTAGCAGCTCCAGAATTTCAGGCATTTGCTGAGGTCCTTGATCTATTTGGAGTTGAGTTTTGTGCAGGGTGAGAGATATGGATCTAGTTTCATTTCTCTGTATGGAGATTTACAGTTTCTTTTCAATACCATTTGTTGATAATGCTGTCCTTTTTACTATGTGTACTTTTGGTATCTGTCAAACTCAGGTGGCCTTATATTTAGGTCTTTACTCTATTCCATTGACCTATTTAACTTTTTATGCTAGAATCATGCTGTTTTTATTACTACAGCTCTTTAGTATAACTTGAAATCAGGTATGGTGTCGTCTCCAGAAGTTTGCTTTGGTTATAAAGGGTCTTTTGTTCTTCCATATAAACTTTAAGAATTTTTAAATTTCTATGAAGACTACCATAGGGATTTTGATTGAGATTTCAATGAATCTGTACATTGCTTTCGGTAAGATGGTCATTTTCACAGTATTAATCCCACCAGTTCATTTGTATGAGGAAGTCTTTCCATTTTCTAGTGTCTTCCTCAATTTCTTCCTTTAGCATTTTCAAGTTTTCATATTGATATCTTTCCTATTCTTAGTTAGGTTTATTTGTTTTTATATCCTGTGTGTGGGTGTTTGGCCTGCTTGTGTGTCCAGTGCCACTGGAGGAGAGAAGAGGATTTAGGTCCCCTGGAACTGTTATGGATGGTTGTGAGCTTGTGGATACTGGGAATTGAACCCAAGTTCTCTGCTAGAGCAATAAGTCCCCTAAAGTGCTGAGCAATCTCTTCCGCCTTCCAGGGTATTTTTTAAAGCTACCATGAATAATTACTTCCCTGACTTTTATCACCACAGTATCTATATAGGAAGGCTACTGATTATTGTATGTTAATTTTGAATCTTGCCACTTTGCTGAGCATGTTTATGAGTTATAAGAGTTTTAGGTAGAGTCTTTGGGGTCTCTTTTGTATAAATCATCTGCAAATGGACATATTTCAACTTATTTCCTATTTGTTCCTTTTCCTTGTAGTTTCTTCTCTTGTTTTATTGCTTTAACTAAGATTTCCAGTAACAAATTGCATAAGAGTGAAAATGTATCACACTTTTTTTTTTGTCGATAGGAGAAATACCTTGCGTTTTCTCCCATTTTACAAAATGTCACCTATAGGTTTGTCACATATAGCTTTCATTATGTTGAGACATATTTTTTCTACTCTGAATCCTTTCAAAATTTTTAACATGATGGGATATTGGATTTTATAAAAATCCCTTTCTTTATCTCTTAAGATAACCATGTGATTTCGGTCCTTGAGGCTATTTATGTAATTTATAGCACTTACTAATTTACATATATAGAATAATCCCTGCAACTCTGGAAAAAATCCAACTGCATTGTGGTGATGACCATACTGGTGTGTGTGTGTGTGTGTGTGTGTGTGTGTGTGTGTGTGTGTGTGTGTCTGTGTGTGTGTGTGTGTCTGTGTGTGTGTGTGTGTCTGTGTGTGTGTGTGACAATTAAGAGATAAAAAGGGAGAAGATAAAGATAAGAAGAAGAAAGGATGTGGGAGTAAGAGGAGGGGGTATGAGCTGTGTCTGAAGAGTGAAGACTGTCCTGTAATAAACCACTGGAGAAACATGAGCTGTGGCCCCAAAACCTAACCCAGAAGTCTACAAACAAAAGCAAAACTTGCAGGAGACATATGCAAGAGTACGAGTCACAAAACAGGAAATAAGAAATAAAAGGCTATGTATGGAGTGGCTTGCTGGCACAGATGTGCTGAGATGAAAGGCGAGGGTCTCAGATCCCTCTGGTTCTAGCAGGTTCCACATGGTGCTATGCCGGGGAGGGGAGAGTGCGAGCTGTTGGTCTCTGAAGCCTCAGTGCTCACATGGTTCTGATTCTTCTGGGCAAAGGAAGGTTGTAAGTCCTTCCTGGTTGGTTTCTTCAGACCCCTGCAGTCCACAATGGTCTCTTCCGGTCCTGTTTACATGAGGAGCAGCACTTTCCTTGCCCTGAACTGAATTCCTTCCTCCCATTTGTACTTAACCATGCTTGTCCAAATTGCCAACCCATGTGACAGCAGGTAGAGATCTTGGTGCACTTGAGAACAACTAGGCCGTGTTGAAAGGACAAGAACCCAGGGTCTATTTCCTTACGCAATGCAAGGTTTCATTGTGACCTTTAAAACAAGATTCTATCTAATAGGGGAAAGTAAATAAGACACTTCTGTTCAGATTCATAAGGATGTTTCTGTGGATACAAGGCACTCCCTGGCTTGGAGGGGTAATATTAAAACTCATTAAACTTTGAGTAGACAGAATGCACAATGGTGCTATTATGAAGGAGCTCAAGAGTTGGCTTGAGTGCTCCACCCACTTGGCATTTCTGAAGTTAATGCATCTTAAGAAACAAAGTTCCCACATGCTCATGGTCCTATTAGGTTCTGGGACCTTTGCATTTCTCATCCAATGTCTGAGGAATGACTTGTCCTCTTTGTAAATTGAACCAAGTGCTTAAATCCATCTTTGAATGTTCAAGTACTAGGGTGTGTGTGTGTGTGTGTGTGTGTGTGTGTGTGTGTGTGTGTATGTGTGTGTGTGTGTGTGAAGTGATAGAATATTGGTACCAAAAACAAGCATTTAGAGAATTTCCTTCATAACTTTGGAACACATTTCAGATAAATGCCTGCTCTACACCCTGCATGTCAGCAATTGCCTCTGGTCTAAACATGGCTCTAAACCTCAGTGATCTGACACTGGTGCCCATGAGAGTTTTGACTTCCCCCTTGACATATTGATAGCTGTGGTTCATTACATTTTGTGGATAGTTTGATTCAAAATGAGAAGTGGTTCTCCACAAAGCTTGCCAGGTAGGCAAGACTATTGCATGCCCCAAGGCCTCTTAAAGATCTGGAGGGGATGCCAGCTTCTAGCATGTTCCTGAGACTCAGGGTATACCTGGCTGTTCTGGTTTCAAATTGCACAACTCTTTTTTAAATATCTACTTCTGGATATGTGAATAGATTGGTATTGGCAGAAGAATGTGACATCCTGTTTGAAACACATTTTCCATTTCACAGGGATTCATTAGGGTGTGTGGTATTCCTTTTTCTATGTGCATGTGTGGTACTCTAAAACATTTGGATTGAAGATGGCTAAAGCAAGTGATCATTGTGGTGTTCAGGCTCATCCATGACTGCCATTCAGTTGCCTTCTGACTATTATAGGCCCCTCATTTCCTTACCATCTTTCCTTGACTCCTTCACCTTGAGTTTCATGGGATACCACAGGGTCTTTAGATGCTGTTTTGGTTTCATTTCTGTAGCTGTGATGAAATATTCTGACAAAAAGCAACTTAAGGGAGAAGGGGTTTATTCCTTTTATAACTCCCGATTATAGTCCACCATTGAGGGGAAGTCAAAGCAAGAACTCAGCTAGTCACATCATGTCCACAGTAAAGAACAGAGAGACAGAAACACATCCAGGCCTATTTGTTTGCTCTCTGCTAGCTTTTCGCTCTTTCATACTGTTCAGGACCCTCTGGCTAGGGAATGGTGTTGCTCACAATGCACTGGGTCTTCCTAAGTCAATTAGTGATCAAGATGATCCCCCACAGACAAATCTTATCTTGGTATTTCCTTACTGAGTCTCTCTTCCCAGGCGAATCTAGGTTGTGTCAAGTTGATAATGAACAGCATGGAGGCTAAGAATAGTTTGGATCTAAAGTTCTTTCTATTGATATTTGTAGAAATTCCTGCTAGAAGACCTGTGTTTGGCTTGCCCCTGCCAAAAAACTTTAACAAAACTTCAGATAATCTAAGAGAAAACTGAGATAAATGTGTTTCAGGGGCATATCAATATCCAGGATGTTACTTCCTGTGTCCCATGCCACATACATTGTAAACAAAGAAAGAAAGAATTAAAAACCTGTTGTGAATTCCGCAGATCCTCTCTGTTGAAATATATTTATAGGTAACTATATATTAATTTTTAGTTATACAATTTATATGCCTACATTTTCATTGCATAAGTTAGACATAACATATAAGGTTATAACTTCCTTCTTATCTTTTGATCTGAACCTTTATTCTAGGTTCTTCCCTTGAGGAAATCACTCTAAGTATCATGGTATAATTTCCTCTATACTCTTTTTCTGCCTCCCTAGACATACACGTGTGTGCCTACCTATATGTATTTGGTATTTTTTAATGTATAATACATATTATACATATATGTATGTATACTCTTCATATATATTGTTTGTTTTAACACAAGCTGTACTCTACTGTGTCTTGCACTAATATATTCTTGTTAACTCCTTTCTAATAAATCATGGTTTCATAGGTGCTTTAGCCATTTTTCTATTATATTTTCTTCCACATGTATAAAGAGTTAGGAAGGTTTGTTTTTGCTTTCTCAGCAAACTGTGAAGTTTTAAGAATGCTTGTGGCAAAAAAAGGGGGAAAAAAGAAAAGAAAAGAGAGAAAGACATAAAGAATATTTAAAAACAAAAGGTAATAAAAGAAAAAGGTTGAGTGACACACATCTGTAGTTCCACCAGCTTAGGGATCATGGTAAGATCCCATCTCAGAAACAAACAAAGCCATGCATGGTGGTGCATGCCTTTGGCAGGGAGATCTCTGTGAGTTTAAGGCCAGCCTGGTCTACAGCCAGACCAGATGGTGCTGACATATATTAATTGTATAACTAAAAATTAATATATAGTTACCTATTAACATAGTGAGACCCTGTTTCAAAATCAAACAAAAATTCTGTTGCTAGTCTGGGAGACTACAAGAAGACCAGGTGTGACCCTGGGTTCTGGTGGATAAAATACCTTCTGTGATATAAGTAAAGCTCATGTGTGCAAAAGAAGGGTGTGGAACCACACATTAGAGCATCCTGGGTTGAGATGATTGTAGAAAGCAAAGTACATCCTATGATTCCTAGCATACAATACACACACGTGAGTGTGTGTGTGTGTGCGCGCATATGTACAGACACACATGCCATGTGTATCAGAACATAGGAGAACAGAATGATAAGAAAACAGAAGCCAAATGCGCGCGCGCGCGCGCGCGCGCGCGCACACACACACACACACACACACACACAGAGAGAGAGAGAGAGAAAACGTTGGGTGATGTAAAATAAGTATGTTTAAATTAGCAAATAAGAGAAAATTGTAACAATGGAGTATAATGCTAAAAAGAAGAGAGAAAATATTTGAAAAAATAGTACAAAATTTTAGAAAGAAAAACTATAGCTGTTGAACAGAATTGTGCCTATAAATAAACACACATGATGAAAACTAAGATCTCATAATAATTAAGTACTGAGGACAAAGCAATAATGCATTTTAGACCATACCAATAGGCTGCCAATGAGTTGACTAGTCATGATTTCCCATTTATCTCATTTTAATAATACATTCTTATATAAATGATAAGCTAAGATGTGTAAGTAATAACTCCAAGCATAGAAATATAAATCAATCCACTATCTGTAGAAGTCTCTGGCCTGATGGCTTTAAGCCTTTCACTATTGACTTTAAGACTTCCGTTACAGGAAATGAGTCTGCCAGTAGGAAGGGTAGAACCATGTGAGCATAAAACACCTTGGAAGGCAGAAGGGAACTGCCTGTGCAGTGTGAACTCTGAGTCTCAGAAACTTCTGGTGTTCCTACAGAACATTGGAGAAAGTCTTGCTTTGCTCCTGGAATTTGGTATTGTTGTGGCTGAGGAGTGGGTGGTGTTTTGCCTTTGGCTTTGAAATTGTCCAACATACTCTGATAGCTAAGAGCTCCTAATTGATGAAGGTGCTGATGAAGCCATTACTTATAGTCCATGCTGAGGGGACAGTAGAGATCTGTAAATGGACCAAGTCCCAGGGACCTCTCTATGGTGCCAGGTTTCTGCCACCTTTGCTGGTGTAGGAACTATACCCTGATCCAGTGCTGAGATCTGGAATTTTCTTTAAGATTTCTAAGTGTTTTCTTGCTCTTTTAAAATAAGACAATGCTAGCAGGGCATGCTTGTAATCCAAGCACTTAGGAAACAGAGGTAGAATGGCTGTCATGAGTTCAAGACTAGCCTAGGGTAACTACATAGTGAGTGTCAGGCCAAACTGGGTCACACAGCAAGATCTAGTCTCAAAAACAAAACAACAAAACCCAACCAAGCAACAACTATAAAACTAAGCAAAAACAAAACAAAACAACAACAACAACAACAACAAAAAACAAACAAAAAACTAAGCCAAAAGGGGTATCCACCAAATATTTCTATTTTTAGTCCTACAACATCTGTAATGGTGAGTTACTAACTGAACAACAGAATGTGATTTGCAATGTATGAAGGAGTATTTATTAAGGTGGTAGCTCTTGCCTAGCCTTTCCAATCTATTTACTTTACGTAGGAATGTTTTTGTCTGTTAAAACTAGCTATTAATAGGAATAGCAGCAAATACAAATGATTTATTAAAATAAGACAGTAATACTGTAAATTCATTATCACAGAAAGATAACTTCTAGAGATCATAGGAGAGTGAATAATTTTTATTGGATGACTTTAGAATAAATCAATTTAATCCATTAGGGGAAAACACCCTCATATAATCAGTGGAGAGAAGGATGGTATGGAACTCAGAATTGAGAAATCTTGAGAAAGGGAGAATCTCCTATGAAATTCATGTGAGAACACTTGAAAGTAGACTATGGTCTCATCCAGTTATGGTAAACTCACAACTCGATTTTCGAATGTGTGCTTGGTCAAGATCATGGAGCCTGACCGTAAAGTCTGGAGAAGGGAGGTAGGGGTGGCTGCCTGGTTGAAAGGACTTAATTATAAATCATTTATTTGGGAACCTCTTTTGTTTCAGCAGAAGCTGAGATACATCATGGTGGTATGCACGTGATGCCCAAATATAATGCAGTCTGGTCGAAGAGGCCTCTCCACGGCTATGCCTCCTGTAAAAGTAAAAGTACACCATCTTTGGGATGGCGTACACCCACCTCCCCACCCACTTCCAGCTAGGGAAAGAATGCTATTTGGGGGCTGATGCTTTGGGGGGCTTCCTGGATCCATGTCTTGCTGTTGCTGGCTTTGTCCCTGCTGAGGTTTCTACTGCTTTTCTTTGTCCTTTTCATATAATCTTGACTTTTTCCTTTTCATATAATTCTTGACTTCTGTTTTCCTACTTTTTGAGCTCTCAAAGCTTTGCCCAAGGTCTCCTAAGTAAGAACTTAGAACTGTTCATCTAACCAAGTTGCCTTAGTTCTCACTCACACAGTGACAGAAATGATAATGGCAGAAAGAAAGCAAAGGAGAGTCATGTTCTCCCTCTGGTGACCACGAAGCCCCTCTTGGCAGAACTCCTAGACACGACCTTATCATGGGTTCTTCATTCTCTCTTTGGGGCCTGCATACTTTAGAGGGGTTCTTGGAACAGAAAGCTCTTTTGAAAGATGTCTGAATCTTGTGCTTCAGACCTCTGTGCACTATGAGGTGTGCTCTTTATTTATATCCTAGCCTATCCTAGCTCCTGTTACAGCAGGAGAATCACGGTGGACTTGCGAGATGGCTTTTAACTTTCCTTGATCAGATTCTTAGCAACACAAATGCTTAGGATAGCTCAAGATTTTAAACTTGCTTTTAGGAAAAGGAAAGTTGAAGATAAATTGGGAAGTGGGTATTACAGGGGACAAAGCTCTAGGGGAGTCAAATGATGAACCAAGGAAGAAAGAAGAACCAAGGAAACCCGCCTGGAAGTGCTCCAAGAAGAGTTGACTTCTTGTTGACTGATGCTGAGAAGGGCTAGAGGAAGAAGTTCCCGGGAGCCCTTGACCCTTCCTTTCCTTCCTTCTCTGCAGCTGTGAAAGGTGGGGAAGGAAGCCACTGACCACATCAAAGTGCTTTGGATTCATTTGTTTCCCGACAGCTACCTGCCACCTAGCTCTTACATCTTGATGCGTGTGTTTTCTGAGAGCCCCCAAAAGCCAGTGTGAAAACTGACCCCGGGAACAGTACCTGTCTGTTTCAGAGTTGAGATTGTTCTAAATGACCAGATGCTCTGATGGAAACAAATAGCATGTGTTGGAATAAAAGGTTTCAGATAGTTTGAGGGCAGAGTGTCATTTTAATTCATGATGTAGCCTAGCCCGAGGGTTGTAACACCCACAAGTGTAGAAATTGAGCAATCTCTTGTTCGCAGAAGGCTGACCACAACTGATTGTAGGTATAAGTGGTTGGCTGTCTTAGGTTTCTTTAATAGTTCAGATCTCCCATACATCTCCCTGATTGTCTTCACTTCAGTGGTTTTTTTTTTTTAAATTTCTAAATTGACTGCACTTAAAGTGTCTGAACTTAAGAAAAAAATAAGAAGTGCATTAAATGGGTAGAATCAAATACAAATGGTGCAATGCTGCATTACAAAGCCATATATTATTCTACTTAATGTACTAGATGTAGACTGTCACAGTTGGAGAAAGAACAGTAATTATATAGTTATTTTATAAATGTGGTTTCAAATAGTATAAGATTTTCATTATAGTGAGGGAGAAACAGATTGGAAGACTTTTTAGAGTGATCCTAATTTTGCTTATACATATATATATATATATATATATATATATATATATACACACACACACACATAAACAGATAGGTAGATACGAAATCAAGATTGAAGATGTTAATAAAGAAAGATAAGATTAATAGTGCTCATTCAAATTTTTGAATTGGGTATGAATTTAATTCTCTTTGTATCTTTTTTTGGGGGAGTGACTGCTTATATATTTTAATGAAGATTTTAATAAGAAAAATATCATAGAGAGCAGTCATATCATAGATTAAAATATAATCTAACTTTACAATCAAATGGCATCATGAAGTTAGGAAGCACCTGGTCCGTTGTGTTTGGGAAGAAGGTGTAGGAAGGTGGTCACAGGTTCAGATTCTGCATAGCTTTCTCTGAAGCATGAACATTTTTCTTTCTAAAAATGCATCCTTGGTGTGCTCTTCTGTGGGGAGACTATTTCTCCCACTTGTAGCATTCCTTAGTTGCCTGGTTATCCAATACCAAGCAGTGAGCACTGAAAACATGTATGCAAGTGACACTGTACAAACTGAGCAAGTTGTAGTTAAACACTTGGGAATATAGCTATGCATACACATATATGTATATGTGTAACAACAATTAAAGAAATAGAGGCCCTGTTTTCTAAGGCGAGCCAAGGGAAGGGGTGTAGAAGGGTTGGAAGGAGGAAAGGGAAGAAGAAAGTGCAATTATATTATAATCTCAAGGCACTAAAAGAATTATAGTAACTCGTCACTATAGAGCTGCCCGCTTTTAATCTCAGGATCGCAAGAAGAAACAATTTACTCCTGGCAAGGCTGCCTGGGTGATGTTTCATTTGCAAGGAGTTTTTTCTAGTGCTGCTGACTGGACAGACTGCTTTCTGGGCCATATCTAGCAGCACTCTGGTCTGCTGCTCCTTTCAGAAGCACCATTTCCTCTGTTGCACCGAAGAGTCACTCTGGAAGGCCCATCTGAACAGCACAATCTTCAGCTGTCCCAGGCTGCCCCTCTGGCCTCCTTCCAGCCCACCTCTTTTGTGTACCTGCACTCCTGGGCTGGAACCCAGGGACCCACGCCTAATGGGTGAGGACAGCACCCAACGCTGAGCTATGCCTCCATCCCTTCCCTTAAGCCTAAGCCCCCTCCAGATTCGAATATCACTTCATGCCAACCTGTAGCCAGGTCTCCTCTGTGGAATTCAGAGCCACAGCTTTCATGCTGAGACCAGGGACATTAGGCACATGGTGACACTGTGCTGAGGTTACCCCCAAAGGCTGGTCCCCAAAAAGAAATGTGCAGTTTGTCTCCTGCCTGGGCATGCTGGCCACACCCAGTGAAGTCTGCTTCTTATGTAAAGGAGGCTTGGCTGGCAAGCAACGATATGAGATTGAAACAAGAACACCTCCGTGTTTAGAGGATGGTGTTATGCTCTTTGGGTGTCTTCTGAGCCAAGATTGAAAAGAAGAAAAGAAACACATACTTTGCAAGGCAGCTGGTGAAGTGGTGTAGTTGTTTGGGTGAGAGAGCCTCCATCATAGATTCCAAGCACAAGTCACAGAAGGAGCTCAGTTCCGTTCCAGATAGGGTTTCCATGGAAGATAGAGTGTGTAAGTGCTTCACCGACAGAGTGACACTCGCAAGGGCTAGGTCTTCCTGCTTAGTTAAATCACTAGTCTGTGAGGCCATACCTCTCCTCAGTGTTATAGATGGTTTTTCTTATGGCAGCCATGCTGTTGTTTGTTGGACTAGAAAGCTCAGACAACATTCTCTCCATGCTGTGGAGGATGGGGAAAGGGGGGAGGAGTGTGGTAGAACATAATGATCTCGGATCCTGTTGTTTCTCGCTTCATATACAACTGTGCATCCAACTACTTGGAGGAAACTGCTCTTAAGAGGTGAACTTGTCTGGGGTTTTTCTGTCTATGACCAGAGACCTAGTGAGTTGGGTTTTTGTTGCAACAATCGATGGGTTCTTCATTCTCATTCTCTCTCTCTCTCTCTCTCTCTCTCTCTCTCTCTCTCTCTCTCTTTCTCTCTCTTTCTCTCTGACTCTCTCCCCCTCTCTCCTCTCCCTCCCTTTGCTCTCTTCTCTCTTCCCTCTCCTCTCTCCTCTCTTTTCCTCTTCCTTTCTCTCTCCTTCCTTTTCTCCTCCTCCTCTCTTCCCCTTCCCTCTTCTTTGTCTGTCTTTCTTCTAGGGATTTGGCAATGATCCACCACGGACAAGGTCAGAGCCCTGGAAAGATGAGAGCCTGCTATCGCTCTTCATTCCATCTGTGCGGGGTAACAGGGATTATCATGATGAAGTGGCTACATTCCTCCATTCATGTGGCTGTTATCTGGCAGTTGAAAGGCAGAACTCGAAGAACTGCACATACACAGACAGACAGCAAAGCTGCTTCTCTCAGCTTCTCCTCCGAGGTGGGAAGACCTGTTTGGGGAGGTTCCTCAACCCATTAGAGATGGAGACATGAACAGACTCTCCAGTTTTGTTAGAAAGCTGCCATTATATCATTTATTATTAAAACTGCTCCCCCCCCAAAAAAAAACACCCTGCTCCCCTCTCATTTCCTGTCACTAATTCCCCAAACTAGACTCTGAGATTCCTTCCCCCTTTCCTTTTCCCTCTTGTCCCTTCTATAGACTCCCACATTGTCTTCCATTCTGTACCCACAAAGTCTGGGGAGTGCAGCGGTTCTTACTTTTAGAATGGACGGAGAAGTGTATGGCTTGACACACTTAAGGTAGCAGTAGTGTGATAATTTTTGCACTACTGTGACAAAATGCCTGTCATAACCACAACCCAAGGGAGGGAGGGAGGGCTTGTCTGGGCTCACCATTTGAAGCACAGTCCATGGGGGAAGGGGCCTGGAGCAGCAGGTCATATTGCATCTGTAGTCAAGAGAGAGACAGGTGCTGGTGTTTAGCTCACTTCTTCCCTTTTATTTATCCTGGGGTTCAAGCTCCTGGAACAGTTCTGCCCATGTTGTACTGGACCTTCCCATCTCAGACACACCACCTGCTCATCTCCTAGGTGACTCCAGATCCCACTAACCTGACAACCAGGACCAACCACCACAGGTAGATGTGCACAGAAGGTGCTGAGTGAGGGAATATTGCCTTTCCATGTAAATTGTGTATTACTATCATGACTGTGTGGCTGTGGAGACAGATTATAGATGACAAATGGCAATAGACCTCTATATCGAAGCAGAGGTTAGTGGTTTCAGAAATTGAGGTGCTGGCTTCATAGCAGTCTTGTAGTCCACTAGAGCTTGAGCTCATTTCATTGCTTCAGTTGTCACAGCATGTTCAATAGTTAAACAAAACAAAAAACAAAACAAAAAAATAGAACCCAAATTTGTAGTTAGGACCATGACTTTGTGCTGTGGCCTAGTGGTGGTTTTGCCTACAGGTATTCACAAGGACCTGGATTTGATCACACACACACACACACACACACACACACACACACACACACACACACCTTAAAAAGTAATTCTGTACACAGTTTATAACTGTTAAGAATAGAGGTTGTCTATACACCACAATTGTGCACATTATAAAATTATGGTCAAGAACTGTGAAGCACCCAGTGGTCTTATGCAAGTTGTTGTTAAAACACAACCTTCAGTAATAGTTGGCTGATGGCCTCCTTGGAATTTTCTAGAGTCATGAAGACTGCAAGTTTCTAATTGTACTAGCAGTCAAACTTTAGATTGAGATTTTGAATCAATTTTTTTATAAAGCACCAAGCTTGGGCCAGTGCCAGGTTAATATCTGTTTTTTCCACTTTATATCTACTGGTACAAGATAGCTGCAGATCTTTGTACTATTTATAGAATTTTGAGATGCAGGTGATACCACAGAAGATAAACTTGTAAAAAGTATAGGAAATGAGGTGAAGAAATGAGTATTTTGTTTTGTTTTTATATAAAAGGAACATCATAGACAATTTACTAGTCTATCAGAAATTCATCTTACAATGAGGAAATTTGGGCTGAGAATTAGGAAGACTGTCAAGTCTTCACTTGCATGGAAGTACTTTATAACATATATCATGATGCTTACACCACACTAAGTTGTTTTGTTTTTTTTATGTGTTTGTTTTTAGAGGCAGGGTTTCTCTGTGTAGTCTATGCAAAGCTTTTAAATGATGCTGTGAAGTTGTTGTTGTGATTGCTGCTGGTGGTGGTGTGTGTATGATTATGTGGATGTGTATGAATGAGAGTGAGTGTATGAGTGTGTGTGTGTGTGTGTGTGTGTGTGTGTGTGTGTGTGTGTGTAAGCAAATGGTAAAGATTTCTACATTGTTTTCTGTGTTTATTTTACACAGTCCTTTGGACCATCTGAGAAACTCCAGTCTCTGAGACCATCATGCTGATTTCCTTTTACCTCCTTGGGTTGTTTATATGGTTATGTTGATGAGCACATATTTCTCCTGGAGTCTCCATCCAAGGGAGTTGTGGGCTTAGAGGGATGGCTCAGATAGCTGGTTTGTCTTTCTGAAACCTTATCTTTGCAGGAAGAGAAATCTATCTGGAGAAAGGATTCAGTCACGTGTTGACCCTGTTTAAAAATCTAAGTATCTACAGCCAAACAATAGCAACAAGAAGAGACAAACGGAGATAGGAAACTTCCTTCAGGGGTAACTTCAGACAGGGTAGTGACTTTTTAAGCTCTTTTCTTCCAGAAAGCTCTAATTTGATGGGGAACTAAAGATTCCAACATTTTATAGCAAAGCCCTTCACCAAGATATTTCTGAAGTACAAACTACTTAAAATGGGTAAAATGGGCAATTGTCTGGTTTTGCTTAATTCATGGACTCACATTTAGTGTGCCTTGAAGGGGAAAAATGATGAGATGCAGATGATCTGTCTTCTCACTGTTCCCTTTTCTTTAAGCTTGACAGGGACTAACCATCTTTGCCTTCTACTCTCAAGAGGAAGAAGGGACTGACAAATTTGCTAAATATTTTTTCACTCACTCCCAGCTCTGTCTTGTTCAGCCAGGTTGATTGTGAGATATTCGGAGAACACCACACAGAATAAATTCAATTCCTAATGTCTATGTCGAGTGTGAGATGATCCTTGGAGTCAAGAGGCATGGACTCAAGTTCCTGCAGCATTGTGGTGGGCGAGCTTTGGAAGTTACCGCCAGCTTTAAATACTGGTGGTTTTAAACCACCCACCCTTTGAAGTTGCAGATTTCTTATCAATAAAAATGACTGGGAAGGTGTTTTCCAGGTATGAATGCTTTCCTTTGCTGGACGGTTAAGAGCCTTAGATGAGTTCATTTGCACATAGTACTTAGGATAAGCCTTGGCTCACACAGTGCTGAGTGAGGGACTTTTCCATGTTTGTGAGTTTTGTACACATAGTCCAATCTCTTCTATATTTGTATTCTATACTTCATATAATTGTTTTGGGAGAACTAGTAGAGTTTAGTGAAAGCGCCTGGCTCCCAGTAGGATCTCAGGAATGAGTAGGAGTGACAAATGAGAGTGGCCTTTGGGTTTGGGGAGACACTAAATGTGGAACTTTACATTGCTAGCTTTTCATTAAATCCCCCATTGTCTACTGAAGGTAGGGAAATGATATAGAGTGTAGGACTCTGAGATACGTCACAGGGGCATGGCCCCGGGAAGGAAGGGCAAACATCCTTTAGAGAGTGAGGAGGACCTTTGGGAGAGAGTGGACATGGGGGTAGACTCATAGATCAGAGTTTTCTTAACTATCGGGGCCTGGAAGAAGTGGTCTAATATGCCAAGAAATGGGACTTCAAAGGTAAACAACTGCCATTTGTTCTTTTATTAGTGTCTATCATTTTTGAAAATATATTTTAAAAATTTCATATATGTATACTGTATTTACATGACCCCCATTCCAACCTCCCTCCACCCCCTCCTTTAGAACACACAGTAAGCAACAATGCTTGGGTACATTGCTGTGCATACAGCAGCTGTCCTCTTGTCTTCCTTGACAATAAAAATTTAGTTTTGATTAGACGACACCAGGCCCAGTTCCAGTAAGTGCTTATGATCGTCTGAATGAGTTATATAAGTATATCCAGTGACTGCTGTAGAAGTAGCTTGTGACTACTGTTCTGACCCAGAAAACATAAAGGCATTTTAATGGACTGTCATAACATGTGATGATCCCACACAGCTGTTCATGAACCTTAAACTCATCAGCAACATGCTTTGAACATCTCAGTGTGGCATGGCTTACCTCAGGTAATGTTTGCTGAATGTAGCTAATCTACAGTGCCTGGACTTTTGTTAATGTCTGTTATAGTAGGTGGTAGAGAAGCAGGTGGATCAGAGGTAAATACAGGACTTTTAGAGGAGGGTTAAATTCATTGAAATACCCTGCAAGAGAATATTTAGGGTATTTGTTACTAATAAGTGCATAGTAATGTCCCTGACATTACTGACTTCCTGAGTTGATAAGACCTTATTAATATAATCATCACTTACATTAAGATCCATTATTACCAATTCAATGTTTTGGTTACCAATCAAAATAGATGCTATTTTGACTATAGAAATGGTTCCAGGAGATTTTGTTCTTGTTGTTGTTGTTGTTAGGATTAAAGTAGGATTAAAATCCAATAGCTTACTGTATTACATTCAGAATTCTCTACTTTGTAATGACACAGGGTTAGGAAACAGATGACATATGAAAGTTCTGAAGCAGAAAAATTTTCATGTGTTTAAATTTCATAGAAAATTTAGAGCAAGATGGGTGCCCCAGACCCTAGGAATAATGGTATGGAAACTATGGAAACATGTTTGTAACCACCAAAGAAAAGGAAACAGAGATGCAAGGTCTCTTGTTTACTGCTGTGTTTGCCAGGGTAACTGGCCAACAAGCTTCTGGGGATTCTCCTATCTCCACTCTTATCTTGCCTTTGGAGAGTTGGGATTACAGCCATGCATTACTATGTCCTTTTAGAAAATCACACTTATTTATCTTATGTGTGTACATGTGTGCATGCACACCGTGGCTTGTGAATGAAAGTCAGGGGGTGAATTCTTTCCTTCCTCCATGTGTATCCTGGAAACAAAACTCAGGTCAGACTTTTTACCCACTTGTCTGTCTCACCATCTCCAGTGTCTGGCTTTATGTGGTTCTGGGGATTCAAGCTCAGGTCCATTTGCTTGTGTTGTAGTAGTTTACCCATGGAACCATCCCATGTCTCTGAAACCAATATTTTCAGAGGGCAGAGTAAAGAGATGACATAGAAGGGAAAGTGGGGTAGCTTTTCTCTTGGAAGATGGTGAGGCCGATCATATGAAGATCACTGCCAATTCAGTGGCCTCCTCCCATGGCTTAAGGATGTTGTTTCTTTAGCCATTTGAAGTGGGTACAAGGTCAGTTTTGTACCCATTTGAGATTTACTGATAACTTATGTGTGGATTTGATTCTAGAAATCTTTTGTTCAAGTGTACTAATGTTGGCATCTCTGTTGTATGTGTTTGGAGAGATTTGATTCCATGACTGCTTTTGTTTCTTGCTAGAAAGACACTTTCTCCTAGATGGCACATCAAAAGAAGGCTTGGAAAAACATGCCTTGGGATAGAACATGCCACGAGATGGAAAAATACATGGAATGGAAGATGCATGAGTGTGTACTCAATTAGAGCATGCAGAGAATGGAAGATGCAAGAAACGGAACGTGCACATAATGGAACATGCATGGACTGGAACATGCATTGGACTGGAACATGCATATAATAGAATATGCATGACATAGAACATGTATGAGCTAGAATATACACTGGAATGGAACATGCATGAGCTAGAACATGTATTGGAACAGAACATGCACTGGAATGAGAGAGAAATACCATGGACTCATGCCAGCTATTTGCAAACATGAATGATTTGAATATGTACCAAGTTCATCCTTTTGCTTAGAGATTGGGTCAAGTATCAGGTGCAATATAAGTGCATAGCCCTTTAGGGCAAAGTCTATTGTAGAAGACCCAGGCAGTAGTAAGTTACAAACCCCTTCAAATATACAATGAGTGAAAGACAAGGCAAGTCATTTCTTTTCAACATGCAATCTACAGAACCCTAAGAACCCATCTGTAACCGTTTATGGCTAGAAGCATGTGGACACCAACTCTTGGAGTCATCTATGCAATGCATTCCAGAGCAGCAACGTTGTACTTTACCCTTAGTGAATAATGAATTATTATACAGTAAAGGGATGCCTGTTCCAAAGAACCACCCATTTGTGCTCAATGACAATAACTTTATTCTTGGATCTTAACCACCCCCAGTTTTCTTGGACTGTGCCTTTTCCCTCCAGATGTGCACAACATCTTACAAAGTAGGTTACAAAAAAATGAGGTGAAGGTTTGACACTTAAATGCTATTTTATAATACATGCTTGCTTATATCTGCTGTAGGGAGTATCTTAGTCGCATTCTATATTTTAATTACTGTGCCTTGGTTGTAGAATGTAATGCTCTGTGGGATATCTGGATCTCTAACTCCATTCCCACATTATTTTTTTCTAGTCTTCATAACACTTGAGAGTAACTTTAGTTCCATTTTCATAACTGGGGACTTGGACTGGGGTGACAGCTTAGTTGGTAAATTATCCCCTTGAAGCCTAAAGAGCTGATTTCAATCCCTGGAACACAATAAAGTATGTGGGAATGGGGGCCCATGTTTTTAATCTCAGTGCTGGGGAGGTCTCACAGTGAGGCAGAGCCCTGGGGTCTGGTGCTCAGCCAGCATATAGCCTATTTGGTAAGTTCCAGGCTGATGCAAGACCATATCTCAAAGCAAAACACTGCCTGAGAAATGATATTGAAGTTATCCTCTGGCTAACACACACACACACACACACACACACACACACACACACACACACACCACCACCACCACCACCACCATAATGCTATCACCATTACCAAAACAACTGGTATATTTGGGAGTGACAAGCAAAAATGATGCAGCAAGTATTACACACACACACACACACACACACACACACACACACACACACACACACACTACTTGATTGAGATTGAACAAATACAGATAAACAGTAGAATAAAAGACCCAAATGTGTGCATTTTTAAGACTGCATAGAATCAATAAGAAATTCTATATCTAGAGTAGGTTTCACTGAACCCCTTGGTGATCTCCTTTGTCCCTGTACCCATACCTCATCTGCTTATTTATTATTATTATTATTATTATTATTATTATTATTTCCCTTCACTCTACTGTTATAGAATCTTTGGAGGGAGTAAAGTATAGACGTGGAAAGACAGTGATTTTGACAGGGGTCAGGGGCATCTTGTTTTTCATGTGAAGTTACCATGTTATTGTGTGTGAGCAAGGGTGTTGGATACATAGTCTTGTTTCTGTCCCTAGGACGGAAGGTCACTGTTGTGTTATGCTAATAAAATTTCCTGATAAGGGTGGCACAGGGTGGAGGAGGGCTTCATAATTCTGGGTTACAGTCCATCATTGAGGGAAGTTAAGGCAGGAACTCAGGTGGCTGGTCATATCACATGCACAGCGAAGAGCAGAGAGAAATGAATGCACACATGCTTCCTGCTTGCTTGTGTTTCAGCCAGTCTCCTCTACCTTACCAGCACATTTTCCATGTCTTCTCTCAACTAAGCTATCTGACCATCTTCAATTCCTGTCATGAATTGTCTCTGCCGTACAATTCCATCCACTTCACATGACAAGGAGGAATCCGTCAACACAGGTAGATGAGAGCCACAGCTGCACAGTCTTTCTGCTAGCAGATGCTTACTTTGAAGAGTGACTTTACTACGATGTGATTTTTTAAAATTGGCATTTATTAGATAGGATATCAAGTGTAATGAACTAAATAATTCCCAGGGCTAGGGTGTGTCTCAATTGGCAGATGGCTTGCTTTGAATGCCTAAAGCCTCAAGTTTGATCCTGAGAAACTACAGGGTCTCCTGGCACAAGCCTGTAACCCCAGCACTCGAGGTGGAGGCAGGGGGATCAGAAGTCTAAAGGCATTTGAGGTTAGCCTGTGAAACAGGAGATCTCATTTAAAAACAAAAACAGTAAACAAACAAAACCCCAAACCCAACCCTTCATGACTAAAAAGAGTTCCTGATTTAATATGACAGGGAAGCATAAGTGGCAGGGACCAACAGTTTCCAGGGTGGCTGGTGGCTAGATTAAGATGGCCAATTCCCCTGTTTCTTCTGCTCCACAAAATTGCCTAAAGAGGAATCACAGAGCCATTTAACCCCGAGTTGATTCACCCAATAGTTTACACAGCCTGAGTCTTTTTATTCCTGCCCCTACAAACTGTCCTGCACTGTCTACCCAACTCCCTCAAAGCTCCTGAGTAAATCCACTCAACAATGACTTCTTCCACCAACTGAATTGGGGAGAGAGAGGGGAGAGAGAGGAGAGAAGAATGAGAGAAGAAATCTGTTCCACACAGGTGTATCCTGCCTCCAGCCTGAAGAAGGGCTGCCTGGCTGCATCCCATGGAACCGAGTTTTGCTCTCCCCACCCCCACCCCACTGCAATGTGAGGCTCCAGGTAATGCCACCAGTTTTCACACAGCCCAGTGTGAGGGTGCCGCAGCCACTCACTCTAAAGGTGACTATCTGTCTGTTGTTGTAATTACAAAAGCTAACTTCAAAACCTGAAACCTTGCTTGCTGGGAAACTGCCTACGGACACAAAGCACACAGACCCTATTGCTTCGGAATTCGGTCTTTTCCAAGCTTTTTTTTGTAAAGGAGTTTTTGTTTCTGAGTCTCCAGGATCGGAGAAAGAGCAGATCCAGGTTAGCAGATGGCTTGGAGCAAGCCCCTGGGGAAAGCTGTCGATGGAGGTTCCTATACAAGTATCTTAGAATTTTGCTTGGGAAAACTAGGTAAAATGACAGCTGTGCTCCAGTATGGATGGTGCGAGGCTGGAAAAGAAAAAGAGCAGGAGAGAGCATCCCACTAGAGTCCTTGAAGTAGGTGTTACCCTGTGCTCAATCTACTCTGCTGGTGCTCACCACCCTCTTGATCTGAGGGCTGAATACTATAATCACCAAGCAGAGAGTGTGGGGAGATGTTTATTTTTATCCCAACCGCCAACATCATCACAGCATGCGAGATCCAATTTTACACTGAGCATCTGCGCACCGTGTGGCCCTGCTGCCAGCCCAGCTGCTTTCCCCAAAGCTGAGCCGTGCTGAAATTGTGTTTTACCCCAACAGAGTATGTGCGAGGAAAAACGGAGGAGTGAAGCATACACTCACAGAAGCTGGCCTGACACTGTTCACTGGGAGACTGTGCCTGTGAACTGGGGCACAGCTACTAGAGACACAACTAATTCTCTCCCCGCTTTCTAACTAGCGGAAGTTGATTTCTGGGGTGGCTGTGTGTTCAGCTCAAAGGTCGAATTTCTCATGAGCGGGGTGTGGCCCTCTGACCAGGCTCTGGCTGATTAGAGTGTTCTGTGAGACTTCCAGGAAGGCTTCTTAGAAGGGAGGGCAAGCAGAGGGAGGGAATGTTGTCCTGGGTGCTCATTCTTCCTGCAGTGGCTGCGGAACAGATGGGAGGTTAGCACTCTGTGTAGTCTTGCTGCGTTCTGAGGCAGTTTTCAGATAAACTGCTACGCTCCAGGCACAGAGGTAAAGGGGATCTCAGGCCTTGTAAACTTGCTGAGTCATCCCTGCACCTAGTCTTGACCTGCCTGCTTTAAGATTGCCCTCCCTCCCTGCCTGCCTGCTGGCTTCCCTCCCTTCCTTTCTCCCTTCTTTCCTTTCCAGAGACAAAAATATCTTTGCGCACATAAGTCACCATTTTTCAGTTCTGTATCAGAGCAACCAAATGCAGTTTTCTAACTGTTGTATCAACCCAAGGTTTAATATTAACAGAGACTGGATTCAATGTGCCTGGCATTGAGCAAATGTACAAAAAGGCCAACTATTCATACCCTGGTAGGCAATTACTATATTTACCAATCACCTCTGAGTTCACACTCTGATGGAGAAATGTCCATTTTAATATGGCTTTGTGCTAGGTTTAAAAGACCTCTGTAAATTGAGCCCATGCCTGCTTGTCCTTGTTGATCTGTTTAATCTGTGGCAACTGAGCATGTATTCACTCGTGTCTTCCTTTATTCCTCCATGTCTGTTATGCATGAGGCACAGCTTATGATGCTGGTGGGGTCCTCAGAGAGAAATGAAAGGAAAATCATGACATTGAACTGATATGATAATAGCAGTACCAGCACGACCAGCAGTGTTGATAACTGTTCCTTGAAATAGGTGGTTCTCTTGCTTTCCTCATTATCCTAGCATAGCTAGAGATGTGCTAACAAATCAGCAACTGCTTTCAAGCGAAGAGTGAGCAACGAAGCTGCAGTTTTCCTAAGATGTGTTCACAGCTCTTGACCTCAAGATGGCAAGCAGAGAGTTTCATCATTTATTTGCAGGGCCCTATCCTGTGGTGTAGGGCAGCTCTCAAAGTTTGGTCCTCAGACAGGCAGCTGAGCATCACCTGGGGAAAAGTGGAAATGTTACCCTATTGGCCCCCTTGAGGGCAGGGCCCAGTAATCTGCATTTTAATCAGCTTTCTAGATGATTCTTCCATCCATGACAGTTTAGGAACTGGTGTTGTAGCTGATAAGCAAGTGAAACTTAACTTAGAATGAGGAACAAGCAAGCACAAACAGATAAAATATGTGTGCACAAAGTCTGAGTTTATTTTTTATTCTTCAAGAAAGCCAGGAAAACATGTTTTATTTGTCTTCACTAGTTACTTATTTGAATATTTTCAGAAATCTCATTATATTTGAAAATGAGCTTTGGGTTTGTTTCCTTGTATTCCAAGAATCTTCCAGTGTGTGTTATCATCGCTGAGAACTCACACGCTACTTCGAAGTGGATACGGTGGTCATGGCTAAAATGATACAAATAAGAGGCAGAGTCTCTTTGAACTTGCAAACCATTTTACAGTAGTGCACACTTTTTTATTTCACAGGTTTCTGAAGTGTGAAAGGTGGGTGTGTTTGAGTTATTGGGATTCAAGGGGTGGAACCAAGGTCCTCAGCCATTCCAGCATTCCTAGCCAGAGTCATCAAGTGTACACATTGCTCTCCTGCTCTGACCCAACCTCTCGTCCTCCCAGGTCTTTGCACAGGCTGCCAGGAAATCGGGTTCTGAGAGGAAATCTTTCAACTTCAAATAGAGAGGCACAATTTAGCTAAGAAAAAAAAAATAAACAAGCAAACATAAACCCCAGGGAAGGGAAAAAGAGGGTAGTTTCAGATTTGAAAAATAGGCTATATCTTGATCCACAAGCACAAGGCAGAGAGAGCTAAGTGGGAATTTCTTGAGCTTTTGAAACCTGAAAAACCACTCTTAATGACACATCTCCTCCAACAAAGACCACACCTCCTAATCCTTCCCAAACAGTTTCACCCACTGGTGACCAAGAATATATATAAGCCTATGGTGGTCACTCATTCAAACCCCATACCTGCTTTGTGTACAGCAATGTAAAGGTTTAAAACAAAGAAGGTTGCTTAATTCTTTCTCCTATTTTGATTTTTACCTCCGATAACTTTTTGTCACTATTTCTCAAACATGAAGGCTGCCTGGGGCCTGGTGGCTGTGGGATGCGGGTGGTGGTGTGGGTCACCCTAGGGTTGCAAGAGTGGTTATCTTTACTTGCCTCCTGGAAAGTCAAGGTCAGCTCAGATTCATTGAGGGCACTATCATAAAAGCTAAGCAAACAAAGGCAAAACGTTAAATAAACGTTGGAGCTTTTTGGTGCTAGGAAGCCAGGATCTGCTTCTCTGAGTGCTTGAATGCCTGGACTGTGGATGGCAGCTCCCACCACTGTGAAAAGGACACTCAACCTCAATAAGTCACTCCCCCACAAATGAAAAGGTTGGGGTTCAGTATCCACAACAAGAATACTTGGCTAACAAAACATCCATTTTAGTTATATTTTAAACCCATATTTTAAAAAACTTCTTTTGTGTGTGTGTCTGGGGTGTCTTCTGTGAAACAGCATTGCTACAAATTCCTGGCTGGCATGGAACTCATTAAGAACTTGCACTCCTCCTCCTCCTCCTGCCTTCCTAGTGCCAGGATTGCAGGCTTGTGACACCACCCCAGGCTGGGAAACAGTTTTTAAACTTCTTCTCTAAGGAGTTTGAGTGATGGAGAAATCGTCCCAAGTCATTTCAACAGTCTGGCTCTCTGAATTCTCATCTCGGGAACCAGACTGCCAGGCTTGGCCAAGAATAAATGGAACTTGGGTTTCAAAACCTTGCCCAGGCAGCCTTCGGTTCTGTGTCCTTTGAAGACGGAGATGTGAAGTTTAGCAAACCACAGGCAACATTTACCAACAATTGTTTTGGCATATTAGGCAAGAAAATTCTTCAAGGCCAGGATTCCCAGAACCTTCCCTTTCCTTGTCTGAACAGCCGGAACCAAATGGCCCTCTTATCTGCCCAGACGTTCTTTGATCCACCCACCTTAAAGAGAACAGGAACAGGGTTTGTTTGTAGGCACTGCCACACCCTATATGGAAACAGTTTAAGTTGTGTATTAGATTTGACAAATTAAAAACATCTAAAAATAACACCCCAGAACGTGTTGCTTATCATTTCTTTTGAATAAAATGTGAATTCTGGTTTGGGTTTGAAAACAACAACAACAACAACAAAAACAAAACAAAACAAAAAAAAACCCAAAACTTGACACAAATGATCTTGCTGAGAAAGCTCCTTCTCTGGCAATTTGAGATTTTTCTTTTTCCCTCCAATCTTTTCACATCCTCTTTGTTGTCATTTAAAATATAAACAACACACTGAAATTAACTAAATCTATTAAAATCTCCTTCTGGTAACAGTTACCATTCTTGTCATCTTAGAACTTGCAAATTGGCATCAGTTCTTTTGATACTGTAGGGTTTTTTGGTGGAGGGGGGTAAAGAGCTTTGATTCATCTGTAAGAAGAAATTAATTTCCACTTGTACTGTAATAAGAGAAAGCAAAATATATCCCTAAAGGAATGGTTATATATCTAATCATTTCCCTTGGAATGGAAAACAATAGCAAGGGCATCTGAACTTTTAGTCAGTCCATTGTCAGTTCCTCAATATGGGTATGATTCATTCTTGAAGAGAGAAGATGTTGGAACTTTTGGAACTTGTGGTAGTTAAACAAGACAAGCCTTTGTAGGCTCATATGTGTGAAGGCTTGTTCCATTGTTGGTGGAACTGTTTGGGAAGGATTAGGAGGTGTGGCCTCTTCTTGAAGGAGAGGTGTCCCTTGTGGAAGAGATGTGGTCTTGTTGAAGGAGGTGTGTTACTGGGGGTGGGCTTTGAGAATCTAGGAGCCTACACCATTTTCAGTTAATTCTTTCTTTTTCTGACTCTTGTTATTGTCTTATTATGTAAGCTCTTAGCTACTGTTCCAGTGCTTTGCCTGCCTACCTGCTGCCATGTTCCCAGCCATGACCATCATGAACTCACTCTCTGAAACTGTAAGTAAGCTCCCAAATAAATGCTTTCTTTTATGAATTGCATTGGTCATGTTGTCTCTTCACAGCAATAGAAAAGTAACTAAAATAGAGCTCAGTAATACTGGAAGTATTTTAATAAGTATACAGAAATGAAGAAATTGGGTTGAAATATATCATTTCTGGAAATGAATTCCAATTCAAACCACATGGGAAGCATGCAATCTAGTTTCTAGATGAAGACTCTCATAGTCTTACTTTGAAATTGGGACATAAGACCTTTTTTTTTTTTTTTTTTTTTTTTTTTTTTTTTTTTTTTTTTTAATCAAATGGGCACGTTAAAGAACCACCCCAATCAGCTGTTCTTTGATTGGAACCAAACTAAAGTTACTAAAGATGACAATGTATGGCCTAGAACAAGGTAGGTAGAATAGAGTATAAGTTGAAGTTAGATTCGTCAATATGACAAGCAAAAATATTTTTTTTTGTTTTTTGTTTTTTTTTTGTAGCTCTGTTAGAACTCTACATCAAAACTTGTGTTCTGTGGAATAATCCCTTTGTACACTGTGAAGATTCTTCACTGTGTTTGGTTTAATAAACAAGCTGACTGACCAATAGCTGAACAGAATATGGAGATACCAACTAGGAGAATGCTGGGAAGAAGAAGGACAAAGTCAGGAGTCGCCAGCCAGATGCAGAGTGAGCAGGAGATGAAACTGCCATGCTAATAAAGGTACCACCCTGTGGCAGAGCATAAATAAGGAATATGGGTTAACTTTAAAATGTAAAAGCTGGTTAGTAATAAGCCTTAGCTATTGGCTGAGAATTTGTAAGTAGCATTAAGCCTCTGAGTGATTATTTGAGAGCAGCTACAGGACAGAAAAACTCCACCTACACTTTTGTTACTATTTCTATTGGAAAAGAAGTTGTGACTTAGGTCATTGAGTGAGTATTGATGTTAATCTTGAACTAGAACCTTTGCTTTCATTCATTCTTAGGTTTGTGTCCATAAGCAGTGTCTCTAAAACCTAATTTCTTAGTTGTAAAATAGTTGAAACAATAGCCAATGTTGTGGTTTTTATGATGACTGAATGAGCAAGTAAGTGAATCACCTGCTAATAGAGGTCATTGTCTCACTGTGCTTAGTATAAAATCAGTAGCATTTTGTCACTCAGTGAACTTCTGCAAGTGTTCCAGGTGTTTTGTCTCTCCTGATTTATCATTTCTAACCCCCTTTCATCTGTGTCTTTCCAGCCCCATTCTTCTCTCCACTTTGGGCTTCTCTAGTCTACCTGACTTCATTTTTTTTTCTCCACAGCCTAATAACTTCTTGCTCCCAAACACTTTCTTATTGTCTGAAACGGTTCAGATATGTAGATTACCTATAAAACACCAGTATACAGCTATTTTTAAAGAAAAAAACCAAACAGTTCCCTTTAAGTTCCTGATAATATTTACTTTAAAAAATATGTATTCTGGGCTGGAGAAGTTGCTCAGTGGTTAAGAGCATTAGGGGCTCTGCTAGAGGACCCTGCTTTGATTTCTAACACCCACGTGGCAGCTCACAACCATATGTAACTCTTGTCACAGGGGATTTGATTATCTCTTCTGATCTCTTTAGACACCGCATGCACATGCTGCACAGACATGCATACAGGCAAACCACCCATACTCATAAAAGAAATAAATCTTTGAAAATATGCATTCACTATATAGAACTCTATATTCATTATATGGAATTATGAATAACTGTGTCCAGCTTTGATGATGTCCTCCTCCATGGGTACACCAGTTTCTCAAGGCCTCAGTTTCTTCATCTGTAAGATGGAGGCAGTTAGAGGACTTATTCTTGAGGTCCCTTCTAGTTTTGAAAACATCCTGTTGAGTAGTACCTCTACAAAAGGAAAATGTCCTTCTAGTACTGGTTAAGCATGGAGTGTAGCTGACCATGGATCGATATTCAGATTGTCTCCTTAGTTCCTCTTTGTAGAATGAACACAGCCTAATGCACAGCAGCATGGGTGGGAGCATTTCTGCTGGCAGGGGGCTGCCCTCTCCTCTGCCTTCTCTACTCCTTGGGCCTGTTGATCTTCAGCTACACAATGCTCTTAGATAACCCTATTGTGTGCCCCTGGTTGGCCTGTCCTTAAGTTTGTAAGGTGGCTGGGCAAAGGTAAATATTCAAGCTCTCGTCCTGGAAAAGAACAGATCTATGGTGTTAGAAGTAGACCATAGACTTCTCTCTGCTGTGGGGAAAATTGGGAGCAGGATCACCAGGAAAGCTGATCCAACCAACAGGTTTGTTAGCCTCCCAAGGGGTGGTTCAGGAACAGGCATGGATAGAGTAATGTTCTTATTTGTTCACTGTTGGATTTGCTTTTGAGAGTAGGAAAAAGGCATCTCATCCTCCTAATGACAGTGGTCTGAGGAGCTGGGACAGAAGATGCTGTTTTGAAAAGTTAATGTGAAGTCTCACTGTATGCTGAGCACTTAAGGCACAGCTAATGGGAACTTTCCAGGGAAAGGGGTGGGTGTTAGTAACATGAAAATATGTATGAGGATCCCTGAATGAAGGCTTTATGTGGTAGAGTTGGAAGGTTATAGGACCCCAGCTGCAGGGAGAGAGTGGGGAGGGGAGAGAAGGGGACTGGGAGGGTTAAAGAGAGAGAAGGGGTAGGGAAGAAAGCCTTTGTGGGCTGCTTGTTTGAAGGATCTAGAATGAAGGTTTGGGTTACTTAGCAAAATAAGAGAAGTCAGTGATGCACACAAAGAGTCCAAATTTAATTCTGAGTCTAAAGTTCAGCTATTTTCTTACATCAGAAGTTTGTATAGTAGAAAACATAAACGAGATGTTTTAGTAACTAAGGATCATGTTTGCATTATAAAGCTGGTGTTGGTTTAGTGAACTGACAAGAAACTGGACTCCTGGGTGGATGAGAGAAGTTGGGGTCCCACAAAGCCCAGGCAGATGCTGTTAAATGTTTGTTTAGAGAGCTGCTCTGAAGTTTGGCTTATGCCCCTTCACTCTTGGTAAGGCATGGAAGTTCAGTAAACAGAATTCCCCAATAAAGGGCAAACAGGATGGAGCAGACTATGAGGCCACCAAGTGCATCCGTTGTCAACTCTGATCAATGGCTATATACTTTTGGGGGTATGATGATAGTACGTAATTAAGAAGTTTCTATGTTCCTATCATGCTTGGCATTCTAATTTTAGCTCTAATCTTTCCACCTTGGCTATAACAGCTAGTTCAGTATTGCAATTCTAGATAAAACAGGTTAGTTTTAGGGGTCTACTATCACATCGTAATACAAAAGTGATAAAGACTGATACTATGGGATGCTTCACGGACTGAGTTCCAAATTGGTATGAGAGCATCCACCTACTGTCTGCATTTGTTATGCAGATTTCCCCCTTGCCTATCAGTCAGGGCGGTGATGACCTTTGTTACCTTCATATAATGCTAAAGTTTCATGGTGACTTGGCCTGAATCTGGTTTTGATTTTGGTTTTTAATAGTTTTTCCATTAAGTGTTCACTCATTGGCCTGAAGGTATTTTTAGTGTCTGTCTACTGTTTGCCTGAAGCAAAACAGAAAAGGAGCAGACTCAGTCACCGTGGCTGCCATGATGGGGTTTATTTCTGGGTGAGGGAATTATGGAGGGAGGGCGGTGTGGAGCATAGCTGGTCTAAGCACCTACTATGAGTATTGTGATAGGAGACAGATAAGAAAGTACAAGAGTTTCTGTCTTGCATGACCATGCAGGCTGTTCTTATGCCAACTTGGCACACAAACTAGAGTTATCTGAAAGGAGGGAACCTTGATTGAGAAAATGCCTCCATAAGATTAACTGTAAGGCATTTACTTAATTAGTGATTGATGGGGGATGGCCCAGCCCATTGTGGATGTTTCCATCCCTGGGCTAGTGGTCCTGGGTTTTATAAGAGAGCAGACTGAAGAAGTTATGGGAGCAAGCCAGTGAGCAGTACCCCTCCATGGCCTCTGCAGCAGCTCCTGCCTCCAGGTTCTTGCCCTGTTTGAGTTCCTGTCCTGACTTCCTTCCATGATGAACAATGATAAGGAAGTGTAAGCTAAACAAACATTTTCTGATCCAAGTTGCTTTTTGATCATGGTGTTTTATTGCAGATGTGGAAACCCTAATGAAGACCAATGACCTAAGAGTCTGACTAGTGAAGAACCGTGCACATATTGAGAGCAGAGAGGTCTCTATAAATTGCTCTGTGACTAGGGTCTGAATTCGTGATACATATATACGGTTCTAGGAAATCAAAGATAGGAGAGCATCTATCTCATAGAAGCTGCTGGGCTTAAGTATCCTATGAAGGATGAGTAGAAGACAGAAAGAAGATGAGAATACAGCAAGTGAACAGATTTCCAAGGGATGCTTTTTAAATACTTAACATCATCTGGAAATTGAGCTAAATAAGTTCATCCCATGGGAGGTGCCCAGTAGGAAGCAAGTCAAATCTTTGTGCACAGGGTCATTTAATTTCAAGAGGAAAATAGCCCGCCTCCTGTTCTGCTTTACCTGGTAATAGCATCACCTCCACATGGCTGAGGACTTGGGCTTTTTCTGAGGTTTCTGTTTACACTGTCCTACAGACAGAGTGGGAAATTGGAACTATTTCTGTGCACCTGACAGGCATACCCCGCCCCAGGATAGTTCTTCTGGAAATGATGCAATTTCTTTGTTATTCATGGATGGAAAACTATAGGTAGATGGCGTCTTTGAGAGTAATAGCAAGTTTATCTGAGAGAAGCTGTCCGTGAGTCTAACATCAAATTATCCCGATTTTGGGCTTTCATGCATAATATGCTTTTGTTGCCTACAGTTGTGTTTGCTCATCTCTTCTGAACCCCTCCCCAGGTGGTGGGGCTATCTTGGGTTTTTTCTTTCCTTCTATAATTTCATTTTCAGAAGACCTATCTCCAAATTGCCACTCACTTCATTTTTCTTCCTTTACCCGATGATATCTGATATTTCTCAACCTGGGATGATAATTGCCTGTGGATATTTTTGTAAGTATATATGTATGTTTTATGCATGCACACGTGTATGCATGTTCACATGTATGTGGGCACACATTCTTTGCCAAGGTCCCTGACGTCACCAGCACTGGAAAGATGGCTAGGTTTCTAGTCCCAGACCTGATTTCCTTTCTGTTGAGTCCAATTGGACAGCTGTTGGTTGTCACTGACATGTGAGTACTGGTCATTGTCATGGTTCATAGGTGTTACAGCTGGGTAGGACTGTTTAATGCTTCCCTCCATTGGTGGCCTGCATAGTATTTTCTGGAACCATGGGGTCTAGACTACAGAAAAGCAGCTTTCAGGTCAGACCCCGCTCAAATCATTTGAATTCTGTATCCTAATTGTAAGGTATCTTCAGCAATAGGGGCCCACCTTCAATCCCTGCAAGGCAATGACAAGCTACATTAATACATATATTATTTTAGGAGTCACTTGGACTACCCTGACCAACCATTTGAAAGGGGGTTTCTTGTGCTTAGTATTGAGAATTTGTCACCCTAAATGGTTTAACTTCCTTTAGGATAACACACACACACACACACACACACACACACACACACACACACACGCACACACACTGTGTACAATATTAGGTAAGTAGAAAATAATAGTTCCTTGAGGTTTTATCAAGCAAGCTTGGTATTATTTGTCCTTTGACCTTATCCTTTCCTGACTCTCTCCCTTCTTCCCTCCCTCCCTCCCTCCCTCCCTCCCTCCTCCCTCCCTGCTCTGACTAGGTTTTATAGCCCCTGCAGGGGCCTGCATATAGATTGCTGTTTTAAATTCGGCCTCCCCACCTGGAACTTCCTTGCTGGGTAACTGCCTCCAACAAGCAAGTGACTACTTTCCATCTCCTGTAGATTTCTGCTATGACTCATTCATTTCTCTAAGTTTTATCTTCTCTGTTATGGATTTCTTGGTTTTATTCATTTCTTTTTAGAGTTTCAAAATCCAAGAACACCACTGACTTGGAGAAATCTGGTAAAGCACTCCTGGATCAAATGTGAAAATTGCATTCTTATTCACATCCCTATATGAAGCCTTTCCCAAAGACCATATGGGACTTGTTTGTTTATTTACCTTTGCAATGCTGGAGATCAATTACTTGGGACCTTCTGCGTATGTGAAATTTCCTAACACAACTTTATTTCCTGAATAGTGTTAAGGCTCCATGTTTCTCAGCAACTGAAGTTTTTTAAAAGAAGATATTATGTTTTAGAAACTTGATTATAATAATGTTATAAGTTATGCAGCCCCAGGAAGAGATCACAAAGAGACTTGTCCAGTGCTAGAAGGGAACGGTAAGTCTATAACTGACCCTGGTATTTTGATCTCTTCATGGGCAGGTTCATTTAAAAATGTTTACAGAAGCTTACCAAGTATAGTTACCATTCCAGAACCCAATATGTTTTAGAGTGTAAGTGAAATAGTATATCCTATTTGCACGGTATTGGTATTGTCATGTCAGGTGGAGTGGTGTCATGAAGATGTGGGTGTAGCCTGTAAGTCTGTCTGGTGAGCTTGGGTGAAGACCCCAACTGCCCCAAGGAGGCTGGGAAGGGGTGGAATTTACTAGAGGAAAAAGGGGGGAATGGGCCAGTCTACACACAGCACAGAAAAACCCGATGGAACAGTGACAGGCCTTGGAACTTCCAGACTTTAGACTCCTAGACAGGTCCTCTGTGGAAGAAAGATAACTCTCTACTATTCCTTCTGAAGAAGAAGAGAGTTCTTGACTTGAGGAGAGGGAAGCAAAGCTCAGAAGGTTGGTGAACTGTGTTTGGGCACCAGCAGACTGGACTGTTTGGGGCATGGCAATATCAAGAGGACTTCTCTTTGGCATGGCTTCTCTAAATTCCAGCCTCAGAGTAAAGGAGAGCCACTCCCCTGAGCCACAAATGCCATCTGGGACAGATGGGCAACCATCCTAGTCTCCCTGGCTTCCAGGGTCTCGTAATTAACATCAAGAAGTTGGATTGAGCAGTGCTTTTTTCCAAGCTTTTGTTTTTTGGGAGTGGTTGAATTTTGGCTTTGTCATTGTTGTTTAGTTTTGGAACTGTGAAATCAAAAATCAAATATTTACATGGGAAAAACTAAAAGATAAGACCTAAATATTTCTAAGACCCTAGAAATTTCCCCTAGTTCTTAAGCTTGAATTCAATGTAACTTCTTTAACCACTCCACTCCCATAGGTTTCAGATTTTTTGGTAATCATTTCTGTGACTTTCTTATGGAGTTTTTTTTTTAATTATGTATGTGGGTATCTCTAAATAATGTCAGTTATTGTTGCTCACTCTCCTCTTGTTATAATATCCATATGCTTTCTTTCTCATGTCTTTCTTTTTTTTTTCATTCAACATTGTGTTTGCAAGACACATCCAAGCTGTGGCACACTAAAACTCTGGATCGATAATTTCCTTGCTGTATGGTTCTATGTTGTGTGATTTTGCCACAATGTAATGTGATGATCCATTGTGCCCTCAATAGACATTTAGGTCACTTCTGGTTTGGAGTCGTTGTGGACCAGAATAGTCAGCAAACATTCATATCCATACAAGCTGGGGCATATGTATACAGATTACTGGAGGATTAATAGCTGGGAACAGAAGCACTTAGGCTCATTCCTTACTGTTTTCCAAGTGGTTGGAGTGCCTGTTTTCTTCATGAACAATGCTCTACACGGAGGCTAGGAGCAATGGCAGCTATGCTGCTGTGTTTGGAGCAAGATGGAGTTTGAGTCTTCTCAGTGTTAAACGCACTGTCATGCTTTGTTTTCATCCACGTGTATCTTGTTATCTGGTAGTTTCCAGTGCTCTCATGCTGTATTGTAAAACAATGGATTTCAGTGATTTCTTCTTCCAAAGAGCAAAAGAGATCTTGACTTCCCGGCTCTCCAGCAGCATCTTTGCTGAGGTTGATTTTAATAGAGCAGTGCAAGCTTATGCTTTAAGCCAGATAGTTCCTTAAGGATGTTTTTATTACATAAAGAACTAGAGGACAAAAAAAAGAGACAAGCTATTTCCTCGTGGGCCTATCTGCCCTTTTTATGATACTGAATTAGCTTGACTTGGGTCTTGGTTGAAAGCAAGAAAGTTATATAAGAGGATAGCTGAAAGTGATTGGATTAAAGTATCTGACTGGTTTATATTAAAGAGGACAAATCAAAACATGGAGTGCTGTCTGAGCCATAAGGTGAACATTCTTCCATATGTGACATGCTTGGATGTTGACTGTCTTGTGGGCATGAGACCATAGTGAAGGGGTTTAGAGGGTCCTCGTGCTGTTAGGAGTTATCTCTGCCAAAGTGGCAAAATGTCAAAATGGAGACTTTCCACAATGTTGCCCTTTGCCAGAAGCAAAGACTGAAGCAAACGAGAGCTGGAAGAGCCTGGGCAGCCGACAGGCCAATGCATGTAATGCATATCATTAAAGATAGTTAGCACAAAGCAATGGTTGTTACTGTGCTGCATTTAAGTAGGACTTAATGGCTAATTAAGTAGAAGTGCCTTCTTTTTTCCCCATGGCCATATGCAGTTTTTAAATTTTTACACCACTAACTGTTTTAAAGAAGACGTTAAATGCAGAATGCATTGAGTTTGGTAGAGTTTAAAGGTCTGTATTTTCCCACCAAAGCTATTTAATATCAGCTGCAGAGTGGGTGTGTGTGTGTGTGGAAGGGTTGTGACCTCCCGTATTTTTACAACCATTGCCATGATTTCATAGTACTGGCAGCAGTCACCCAAAGTGAAGAAGTAGACTTTATTATAGTAATTATATGCCAGAATGTGGGTTTTAAAACAGAAATACTTCTCTATTGATAATTAAATGTCAAAGGAAAAATGACTTTACCCTTCATTGTGTTTTTAATGCACCAAATGGACTCAGTGAAGACAAGGTTTTATCCACAGGATAGAAGTTCAGATTCTATGTAGCCTTTGGCATTATTTTCAAGATGGTAAGTAGGGCAGCTGGAGAGCAGGGGCATGTTACAGCAAGTTAGGTTGATTGTGTGAGTCCACCCCCCCATGTAAAGTCACATACATATTAATTTGGGAAGATGTGGCTATTGGATCTGTAGACAGATTATGACCACCACTGAATTACACTGCTATTTCTGTTTTCTTGTGCTGCTGGGAATCAAACCCAGTGCCATAAATGCCAGGCTAGCACAATACCACTAAGTCATATCCCCATAAGTCATATCCCCAGACCATATTGGATCACTTCATCACTTTTCTCTAGTATGTTTTTAGACATTCGTGAGTTCTGGAAGAAAAAATATATAGCTGGAAAATTATCTTTAATATGGTAGTTTTCTGACTTATTTAAAAATGTAAAAGCTTAAAGAAGAAGGACCTCAGAAGGGTTGGATAAGCCGGACATTGGTGGTGCACACCTTTAATCCTAGCACTTGGGAGGCAGAGGCAGGCAGATCTCTGTGAGTTCAAGACTAGCCAGGTCTACAAGAGCTAGTTCCAGGACAGTCTCCAAAGCCACAGAGAAACCCTGTCTCAAAGCCCCTCCCAAATAGCCATATGCTAAAAAAATATGTTTGTGGCTGCTAAATTACACTCATCAAGCATTAACTGTGGATTTGCCAATACATCTCTGAGATAGCAAATATGATATATATGCCAAAAGACTGCATAAAGCCACATTTGTTTCACTCTGCAGTTGGGTTTGGTTCAAGCGCCAAAAAATTTATGAGTTTCTTGATCACCCCCAAATAGCTGAAGAGTATAGTCCTTTTTAGGTTTGAAGTTGGCACTTAGTTCAGTCTCTGATGTGCCAATTAGCTTGAGTGGATAAACAGAATATTCATAAAAAGTCAGCAGCAAAAGCCAGAAAAGATTTGGGATCTCAGTCTTCATCAAGTAACAGTCTAGAGATTGCACCCTTCTTGGGTTTTTGGCCAGTTGTTAAGCCATATGGACGATTTGAAAGTGATGTTGGATTTTTCTCAAATACCTGTGTTTAATCCTGGATACAAATACTTGAGGGTGTTTTTCAGTTTGAGGCTCATATTGTCTTCTTTTTGGTCACATGGAAGGACCCAGGTTCAGTATGTCTGGAAGTTAGTTGCTGGTGGATTCTGAACTGGGGAACACCTTCAGGGATCCCTAAGCTGGGAGGCATTGTTCATTCTGATTCACAAAGTCCTGGGTCCTTGCCACTGCCAGCAGCTTCATTGCTGGAAGTCCAGACTGGTCCCTAGATCACGACACTGATTCCTCTTCTGGGTTTCCTCTGTTCTCTACAGTGGGTTTGTCTTCAACAATGAGCTATTCATGGGGACTGAGTGAACTACCCAGGACAGAGGAGACGGCTGCAGACCCTGCGGGCACTTGGCCATGTTCCAGTCCAGATATTCTTGGGAATGTGGAATTATTTGAATCAAAGGGAAATAAATCTTTTGCAAATGTTAATACAAATGGCTGTGGGAAGAGCTTGGTGCTAAAAGAGTAGCTGAAAATTCTTGGTGCCTACTGAGTTATTTTTTTGGCAGGGAATTCTAGGTTGCTATGGGGATCATGAAGACACAATAATAGTCATATTTTAATGGTTGTTCTTACAGTGTTGTACTGTGTCTGCTTCAGCTGCACTGGGATGATAAAGCTCGTTCTTTGAATAATCTGCTACTCTTGTGTTTTGCATCTTTCTCGATTGCATCTGAACTTGAAAGCATATATCTGAGTCCATTCATGAGACCAGCTGTAGCAAATTTTCTTTGCACTAGCACATTTTGAGGTTTATATTGCTGACTGTAAGCTTCCTATATTATAAGTTAAATTGGAAGGGTGTATTCTAGGAGATCTGAAAGTTCATGTACTGTTCTGATATAATGGAGAGGGAAACTAATACACACCAAAGGCCTGTTGTTCTGGGCCATCTCTCCTTTGCCACACTTAGATATGTTACTGTGCGGAAGTCACTAAACTAGTTGCATTTGTAAAATAGAGATAGTTACATAACTGTTGTGGTGGTGTGAGATCTTCAGATCATGTACATAAAATTATAGCAAGGTAATCACAAGTAGCTCCCTCTCAAAAAATTAAAACTGGATCTACCATCCGACCCAGCTATCATACTCCTGGGTCTTAATTACCCAGAGGATATCAAGTCGACATAGCAAAGATGCTTGCACATCAGTGTTTGCCACAGCACTATAAAGAGCAGCTGTGGACCCAAACTTGGTGTTCATCAACAGAAGAACTGATGAAGAAAATGTGGTCTACTCAACAAGAGGGAAATCATGTTGGGTACTGGAAACCTAGCCTAACTCAGGGCTGATGAAGTCAGAGATCTTGGAGAATAGCCTGTAGCCATCACTTTACTAAACCAGCACCATTCCTAACTGCGTTCTAAAATAAAAGAAAAAAAAGGAAAGAAAATGTATTCTATATACATGGTAGGAGTTGTTCAGCCATAAAAATTAATGAAGTTATGTTGTATACAGGAAATGGATGGAACTGGAGATAATAAAATTAAACAAATTGAGCCAGACTCAGAAAGACAAATATCATGCTTTCTTTTACTTGTGGGTTCTAGATTTTATATAGCTACATAACATCATGTTTATATGATATGAAAGTAGAAACAAAACTCTCTAGGGGAACACAGAGAACTGATGCAAGGTGAGGAAGAAGAATGGAGAGAAGAGGGGGTGTTAAGGGAATATGATCAATATACAATATATACTTAAAATCTTCTCATATAGCATAGTACCATATACAATAAATATATACAATGAATATTAAACAACAAACAATTAAACAACAAAATTTAACGTCCTGTGTCTCCTGTTCAGCCTCCCTTTGGAATCATCAGTGTTGTGCTTGGCCTATTGGGAAGGCCTTCTATCTTTATCTTCATCTATCTTTTTGCCTTTCCTCCTTATCTCAGTGACCTCCAAACTTTGAAGTGTGCTAGGACCCACTTTTTCCTTTTTGTCTATTCTCACTAGGTGGTGTCATATGGTCTCATCACTTTCACTATTATCTGCATGTGAATGATACCAACATCCATGTCTCCAGGCTGGAGATGCATCTTCTTTGTGTATCCAACTGCAATCTTGAGACAGACCTCTAATAGGATGTGTCTGCTAATTATGTCAATCAATTTTATTAATTGGATGTCTAAGAGGCACATTTAGGACTGAACCCATGATTCATAATCTCCTGGAACCCAAATCCTCCTCTCCCAGCCTTTCTCATTCTTTTCTTTTCCTCATATTCCACACCAAACCCGCCAAGAAATCCAGTCAATTCTACTGCAGGGCTTATATCTTCTCACCAACTCTGCTGTTATTGTCACAGTCCAAGCCACTCCCTTATGAACCATCATCATCATAATCATTATATGACTATAATAGGTCAATAATATGTGGCAGCTGTTTCTCAACACAATGTTTTAAGTCAGTGGTTCTCAACTTGTGGGTCACAGCCCCATGGCAAACCTCTATCTCCAGAAATATTTACACAATGATTCATAACAGTAGCAAAAATAGTTATGAGATAGCAATGAAAATAATTTTATGGTTGGGAGGTCACTACAACATGAGGAACTGTACTAAAGGGTCACCACATTGGGAAGGTTGAGAACCACTGGTCTAAGGGGGACACAAATCTTTTATTCTACATCTTGCTCCCTCATTTCTTTCCACCTGCTATGAGTAAGACCATTGTCTGCACAATATGTAGTGATCACCCTTCTGTGTCACTGCAGCCTGGTGCCACTCTCTTGTTCTCTAATCTCTGTGGCACTTGTCAACATCTGACATATGTCTTTACCCTTCTGTAGTCTGTCTTTCTCATCAATACCGGATTTTAAAAGGCAAGAACTTTCTTCTCTGTGGTAGCTCCGGCACCTAGAAAGTTGTAGGCACATATTAACATTTAAATATTTGTCTAGCCATTAAATAAATGAAAAAATGGCCATGAAAATTTGTCACCAAGAGCAGGAGCTTGAAGTAAGCTTTGTAAGCCTTAATAGAGATGTTCTTATTGAAATCTTTTAATATCCTAATTTATTATTCATCCAAATTTATTTACACAGTTGCACATGGGAAGAAACTGGAGGTGCTAATTAAGTTACTGCTCAAGGTTGATGAGTCTTGGGTGGTTATAAAATACAAAGAGGTAGTTAAAACTGCCTGGCTATAATCTGGCTGGCTGAGTGCATACTCCAGTGAGCTCTGCTGGGGAGTTACTGCATTTCCAAGAGGGGTGCTAATCTCTTAAGGAAGTAAGTACCTTTAACCTGCACTGAAATAGTAACTTATATGCAAACAGAAAAGATACCAACTGACCATGTCAAGGAACAAACAGGTGATGGAGACAGGAAGGGACCAAAGCCATCTCTCTCCAGAGGATAAGTACATATGGAGTTAGTCCCACTAATAACTGTATGACTTCGGAATACTCACCTCATTTCCATTATCTGTGAAGTGAGAGGCTTGGAACATAGTATTTATAAGGCCAGTTCTCTCTCTCTCTCTCTCTCTCTCTCTCTCTCTCTCTCTCTCTCTCTCTCTCTCTCTCACACACACACACACACACACACACACCTGCCCAAGGATGCTAAGAAAGGTCTCACCTTGAGATTCTCAGATAAGATTTCTGTTAAGGGCTGGAGAGGTGGATTACTGGTTAAGAGCATTTATTAGTCTTTCAGAGAACCAGGGTTTGGTTCCTAACATCCACACACTAGACAACTCACAACTGCCTATCACTCCAGTTTCAGGAATCTGATTTCCTAGACTCCAGAGCATTTGATTGCACATGATGCACATAATCTTATGGTGGGACACAAACACACACACATACACACACATACACACACACACACACACACACACACACACACACACACACACATGTACGCACGCACGCACACACATGCATGTTTAAAAAAATATATCCTTTAGAACCTTCTATTAAATTAGAAATCTCCTTGAGGGCCAACTTCCTTCTCTGCAAAATGGAAAGGATGTTTTTGTCTAAGACAGATCTAAGGTTCCTGTTTGTGTGGGTTTTGATTTGCTTTGGTTTCTCCTTGTTCTCATTGTGCTTTTTTGATTCAGTCCCTCCCCCCACATGTAGCCATGGTGAAATTAAATCTCTTACCTCATCCCCTCTCTCTTCTGCTATTATTTTATTCTTTTGATTTGTTTATTTGAAGCTGTGGTCACACATATACACAGAAAATGTGGTCATGTCATATGCATTTGCAGACATACCATGTAAACTTTTGTCTAGGTGACTGCCGGCAATGCCTTGAAACTGTTGAGGAGCAGAGCCCACTCTTGAGAGCTAAGCTTGACAGTGGGGAGGACAGGAAATGGTCTATTGAGAAACCAATGGCATAAAAATGCTGAAATCTCTCTCCAGCCTCAGTGCTGGTCAGTTCACTTGAGAAAGAGCAGCACTTTCAAGCAAAGCGTCTGCTTCCCTGGTTCCTATGACATTTGTTATGGTTTCTAGGTGAGGATTCAGACTGGTAGCCTGTTCAGTTAGCTGACCACTCAAAGGGGCTGCTTACTCCTGTGCTCCTTGGGTTTAGAGGTGCAGAAACAGGGAGAAGAGAAGCATAGCTACCTCTTCTTGGTGCTGGGTTGGAGATATCTCGATCTATAAAAGCCTTCATGAAAGGGACTTCATGTTAATGTTTAACAAATGTGTATGGGCACTGGACTGAAGTGGGAGCAAGTTTCTAGAAAGATGTTTATCAAATTTATAGTCCTTTCATGTGTGTGTTTGCGTGTGTGTGTGTGTGTGTGTGTGTGTGTGTGTGTGTGTGTGTGTGTGTGTTTGTGTGTGCAGGTTCCTGTGCAGGCCAGAGGTAAACCTTGGGGTTATTCCTCAGGAGCCATCCACCTTAGTTTTTGAGATGTAGTCTCTCACTGGGACCTGGGGCTTGCCAATCAGGACAGGTTGGATGGTCAGTGGACCCCGAGGACCTGTCTGTCTCAACCCTCCCAGTATTGGGATCACAGATGCATGCCACCACACTTGGTTATTTATTTTACTTTTATGTGGACTTTGGAGAGCACTTAGGTCCTCAGACCTGTATAGTAAGCACTTTACTGACTGAACGTTCTCCATTCTCCTCAAAGTTGTAGCCTTTAAAATGGGCATAAGAAACAATCCCCTGAATAAACAAACTAGCTCAAAAACCCAAGTCAAAACAAAACAGCTGGGAACTATAGCTCTCTCTTAGAAGCATGGCTGAAGTCGGGTCAGGGGGACACCACAATGGCACAACTAAGTAACTGTGGCTCAAATCTGATCTTTCATCAATGCAACATGGCTCTAACTTTTCAACACAGGTTATAAATTTGACCTGATAGACGTATGAACTAGCTTTTTTTTTTTTTTTCAAAGTTTTTCACCCACTCAAAGTCACAAAGGTGGGATTTGGACCTAAGTGTTCCACCCACTTCTGTCTTCTTGATTGAATCCATCTTGTGACAGTCACATGGTATGGTGAAAGACACTGGCAAACATTAGCTGCTTGTATGAAGACCAGTGTGAGTTTTCCCCCAGAGCATAGAGTTTACCATTGAAAGCATTTTCATATTTAAAGGTTTTAGAGAGAAGTAATCAATTTGGGAAAGAACAAAGAATGTGTTTGAGATCTTAAAGGGAAGGGATCACAAAAATTAATATTTCAGGGACACACACTGTGTGTGTATGTGTGTGTGTGTGTGTGTGTGTGTGTGAGAGAGAGAGAGAGAGAGAGAGAGAGAGAGAGAGAGAGAGAGAGAGAGAGAGAGAGAGTTGGTGTGTATGTTTGTGCCTTACCATGTTTAGTTTTGCCTGTTTAGGAATTTTGTGCTTTCTTGTGCATAAGGATTCTTTGACTTGACATAATATTTTTGAGATGCCCGTTTTTAACAAGCTGAAATAATATCAATCAATCTTTAGAGATACTTGGGTTAACAACTTCCTTTAAAAGCATCAGGAAAAAAAAAAAAACCCTTTTTTCTTCTTTTTTAACTGAGGTGGAGAAGATGGTGGGGAAGAGATGAAAATGACCTTAATGACAGCTACTTTGGCTTCTTAATTTTCTGATGAAGAAAATTGAGGGCCAGTCCTTGTCAAGGTCATGCAGGTTGAGCTGAAACTGGAACCCGGGTCTCCTGACCCACTCTTGAAACAATGAGCCAGGCAGCTGAGTGTGGTGGTTGTTTTGAGCCGATGCCATGTGAGACTAGAGAGTTTCGACAGAGCTTTGCTTTAGAGGATGTGAAACAACACTAACCTCATGTGACAAGAAATCCTTGGAGGCCTTGGTGTGGGGCCAGGAGGGGAAGTCTGACATGGCTTTTGGTTACAACTCCACCTCTGAACCCACTGGCCTGGGGTGACTTACCGTGAACCTTCTCATTTGCAGTAATGAGACATGGGGCAGGGAAAACTTTTCTACCCTTGCATGCATAAGGCAGGGCACTGCTAAAAAAGGGGGAGGGGATTATAAAAGGCACCTTCAGCTGCATGTCTCTCCCAGAGCAGAGGACCTGGAGCTGAAAACAAAACCCTTGGGAGGGAGCGATGCTGTGGTTACAGACACAGCCTTTTTGTTCTTGTATGCATGTTCCAATTCAGCCCCAGATGACAATGACCTGGTAGTTCCTGCCTGCCAGCTGTTGGCTGGCCTTTGTGAAAGTCCCCAATCTTTGAGCCAATGCCTTGTGGGCAGGTATCCATATCATGAGGCCAACTGGCACTGTTGGCACCTTTGTTGGTGAGATGAGCACAGTGACTTGGTATAGTGGTGGCTGATCCACGCTCCCCTCTCCCTACCAGCTGGCAGGTGGGAGCCTGTGGGCAGGTGCCCTAGGAAGAGAGAGAGAGAGAGAGAGAGAGAGAGAGAGAGAGAGAGAGAGAGAGAAGAGAGAGAGAGAGAGAGAGAGAATTCCTGTTGCCATGGTAACAGTTAGGAAAAAGGTTTCCTCCCAAGGTTAGTTTGGTCTCTTTTCTACCAGGGGAGGAACTGGAGCTGCAGCAGCCGGGCTGTGTATATTAACGTATGCCTCATCTGGTTTGAGTCATTAAATCTAATTGGATCTATTATTAGTGTCTGGGAGTATCTGAGGATTGGTGGATCAGTTGGGGGGATGTCAGTGTAGTGAAGACCAGGTCACCAGAGAAGTCCCTGAAGAATCATTCTGGCGTATGCAAGCAGAGCTGGACAAAGGCCTTTTTTTTTTTTTTTTTTTTTTTTCTTAAGGCAGACAGGCAGGTTGGACAAGTTCTCTGGGCTATTCCGGGATATGGAGATTAGTCACCCTAGATGTCCTTTGGCCAAACTGTCCTGGGCACAGGGGTGAAGGGACCCTTGTCCACTTGCTGGGGCTGGCAAGTTTTCCACAGTGAATTCGTTGTAAAGGCTCACACATTCTCAGCACTGCTGCCTGCCCTGTAAATGTCCAACATATACCTTTACCTTGGACAGATTTTCTGGCTTTAATAGGAAACTCAAGCTTCTCCATCTTGCTATTTCTGTATCGCACTTGTGATGAAAGCTGTTCTCACCCAGGTCACTGGGTTGGGTGTCAGCGATTTTCCTGGTCAGCCTCTCCTATGTGTGTTGGTATAATGAGCCTCCATTACAGGCCCTGAGATGCCTGCTGGGAGAAGTATTAGCATTGTGTTTGTTCAGGGACTTCTGAATTCCTGGGGGAACTGTGCTCTGTTCTCCCTACTGATATCTTATGAAAAGCTCTTGGATGGGCTAGTAAGTACCTACGAATGGGAAATACTAATTGTTCTGAGTGAGCCCTGGCCACCTTGCCTGCAAGGACACAGCCATCAACTATCTAATGCATCAAGTGAAAAGATTGGAATAGGTCATCTCACTGCCCTCTGCAGCTGGTGTTGGAGACTGGATTTTTATATACATATAAAGAAAAGCCCTCATTATAGTTACCAATCAACAGATTGAACTTGCAAACTTTTTAAAAAACTTTACTCTTTGTGTCTTTCACATCATGCATCTCAATCCCATTCATTTCCCTATCCCTTTGTATGCACCCTCTGCCCTTGCAACTTTCCTGCAAAAAGAAAAGAAAATTTAAAAGAAAAAAAGAAGAAGGGGAGGGGGATCAGTCTCATTATAGAAGCTGTAGTGTGACAAGTGAGACATTCAGTGAACTCTTTTATCCATATATCTTTACTTGCAAGTGTTCATTGCAGAGAGTCATTGACCTGGTTTGAGGCCTCTGGTTTCTACCACACTATCAATGTTGGGCCCTCACTGGAACTCCTCTTGGTTATCCTGCTGTTGCTTAGTGTTGTGGAGATCCTGCAACTCTGTATCTGCATGATGGGTCTCCTCACGTGCTCCAGCAGATCACAGATGGGGTGGACGCTGGGGTGTGCCAACCCATAACCCTGGTTCTGGGCCTGAGTAGTTGCAGCATTGGTTATCCTGCTCAACTTGCAAACTTTTGTACTGGGTCCTGGTGCTCAGTAAATATTTAGAATTTGTCTAGTAAACCAAGATGCTGGGGATCCAGGGATACACACAAGGCATTGTTTTTCCACCCTGATGAGGGAGATTACAAGAGAAGGTTCTCACAACTGTGGGAACTTGAAGGCAAAGTTTCACTGGCCCCGTGAGAATTTTCTCTGTGTGATAGAGGGTGGAGGGGACCTGGGAAGCCTAACTCCCTTTCTTATATAGTCCCAGTGACAAATCCAAGTTCACTTCACCAGAGCTCAGTACTGGAGTTGCATACAGAGGTTGGGTTACAAAGAAGGGACATCTGTGGCACTAAAACAGGCACACTTGAAGGTTTGCACCCAGAATGGTTGATGGCTTCCTATGGATACCTAAATGGGCCCCCTCCCTTGTCTTTCCAAGCCTATATACACCTAACCCTCTATGAGGCTATGTGCTGTTAGGACAGAATTGTGTATAACTGATTGGGAAGAGTAGAAGGATACTCCCATGAGGGTCCCATGACCCTCCTTCTGTGAGAGACTGCCAATAATCAACACACCCAGCTGTGATTGTCTTTTGCAGTAGGCACAGCTGTTCTCATGAAGATGATGGCAGGTTGGGTCAGAGGTCAGTTTTGTAATAACTTGAGAAAATAATTTGTTATTATTTGGGTTGGAAGAGCACTATAATAACCACATCTAATATAGAAATATGAGTCATTTCTTCTAACCTTCCTCAATTAGGAGGGCCAGTATTAAGGAGAAACATAATTTTTCTGGGTGTAACTTTAAGTGGGGAATGGAAAAACAAAACAAAAAACCTAACTCCGCTCAAAAAACCCAAACTCAATGATCAAGATAAGTAATATCATAATTATAAAAAATGAATGAAGAAATCCATGATGAACAAAGTATGAAAAGTTTAAATAAGGAGAACATTTGACCCCACATGTATATGTCCTTGCCTCATTTCCTCACCTTGATTCCAACAAAACTATAAAATTTGCCAAAAGTTTAGACAATGAAAAACTACCAGAATTTTGGTTTATAGGGATTAGCATTAGAAGAAATTGTCAAGGGAATAAGATGGGGGTTCCTAGAAGATGAGACCATATTGAAGACCCTCCTTCTTCATGGTGGAGAATAAAAAGATACTTGTAAAAATATTTTCCAAGTGGTTCATTATTCTACATTGCAGCTCATCTCCCTTCGCCTGCTATCCTTTAGTCATAGGTCCATTTCATAGCATATCCCTTCCATTCATGCTGACTTGAGGGAAAGGAAGGAAGAAAGTGAGGATGAAGTGGAATGGAAGGAAGTAGTCTGGTGAGGGAAAAATGTAGGGAGCAGGCAGGGGAAGCAGGGAGAGGCCAGGAGAAGCCTCACTGGAGTGACTTTCTGCTATGTGTTTGCAGTGTTAAAGGAAAAGCGAGGCCCTTGTATAACAGACACTGGGCAGTGCTGCTAGTCAACTCATGGTATGTTATAGTGCTTTGGGTTTGCCCTTCAGGTCCATTTACTACCTTTCCCCTACTTTTTTGCCATGGAAGTAGACCTGAGTGGACCACATCAAAGGGCTCCTTGCCCCTGGCTTCCAGCTGGATTGGAATAAGGAAGATCAGTGGCTAGGGTTGCCATTAGATCTTTTCCTGAGTGTTTGTTTGAGGTGACTACACTCTTCTCCCAAAGATTGCAGCTCCTAATCAGCATCCCTCTCCATTCCTAAGGACCCATGGGATCACTCTGTGGGCAGAGTTTTACATCTAGACCTCCTATCAGGATGATCGAAAGTTCTAGGTCATCCTCAGCTACAAAGCAAGTTCAAGGCCAGACTGGGCTATATGAAACTCTACCTCAAACACATAAACAGAACAAAGAACTGAAGGCCACCACACCATAAACTGATTTTTAAAAAATATTCTAGTAATGTTGGAAATTTATGTCATTTGTTTTTGTTTGCCCCAAAATTTAAGTCACAGCTAAAAGGCCTGACTATAGGGATAGCAGTGTTTCAGGACTGTGTAGGTTTTTTTTTCCCCTCTTCCCAGTCTTCTTTTTCTCCCTCTTCCCCATCCTCCCTCCTCTTCTTGAAGACTGCATTTTCCCTTGGTGAGTGAAGTGGAAACAGTACGAGGAAGTCCATTTGGAGCTCAGGCACACTACCTTGGGCAGGAAGAGTCCTCCACATACAGCCATTAGCAACAGTGATGCCCGGTGTTTTGTGTTCTGTCACAACTCCTTTCCAAGCCCTCAGTGGAAGTGTTGCGCATAACATGGCCTTACTTGGAGAATGCCTTATAGATGTGAAGGCAAGAACAGAAGAAGGGCTGAGAGCATGGCCAAAAAAGACAGGATTGATAATGAAGATCAGAAGGTTGTGGGTGGAGTGGAGTCACTGGCAACCTCACAGGAAGAATGTCCTGTGGCTGAGCCTCTGAAATATTGACACACTCCCCAGACTCCTACAGCTCAAGTAATTGTACTGACATAGCAAAAGAAAAGGTGACCCGGAGCCTGGGCAACTAGGATCTTATTGGAAGGAGCAAAGGAGGCGATGAATGGACAGCTACTATATGGGAAGGATTCGGCAACATTGTGTGGGGAAGTGATGGATTTAGAATAAATTAGGCAGGTAATACATTACCAGACCACTCCTGGAAGAGAGTGATAAGGCTACATTAGAATTAGGGATTTGGGAAGAAGGAGAGATAAGAACTCTTTCTGGAGGCTTCTAAGTTTTGGTTGGTCATGTTTGGGTTTTTGTTTGTTTTCTTTTAAGTCTGTGTCTCATTTCCTGTGATGGAGCAATCCTCCTATTTCAGCCTCTAGTTGCTGGGACAACAGGCTTGTGCCACCCAGCCCAGCTTAGAAAGCACTACTATATAGGGCTGAAAGGTGGCAAGGTGCACTAATCCAGTACATAGTTTGTAATAAGATCTTATAGGAAATGAATTAACATTGTGCTGGGCTTGAACTCCAAAAGCAATATGATTCCTTGGGTTTCCACTTGCACCATTTATCCCATAATTATAATAGTTCAAAATCTAAACTTAGCATGCATAACCTCTGTGTATATGTGTTAGAGAGGGGGAGACACAGAGATTGTATGGGTGTGTGAGCATTCAAGGATGTGAGCATGACATTAAGTGACATTCCCTCCCCCCACCCATTAAGCTCCAAATAAGCAACTTACTTATTCTCATGTTATTGTTCAATCCATTTTCCAGCTCCCACTCAACCTCCGTTTGTCAGGAAGCTGGGGAATGGCTGCGGCTAAACATCTGATGGAGACACACTTGCATTTTCACGTGACCTTGACAAATGGGATTTCTGTATTTAAACTGGACACTTTCCACTTTAAATGAAGTCAAGAGCTGCCTTGACTTCATGTGCACAAATTTTATGGCCAAGGGAACCCACTGTCATGTGATGAGCACACGGGAGCAGGAAAACAGCACATGGAATCCCTTCCAGCTTCTACACATAACTTGGAGCGTGACTTTCTTTTCCCTGCAGGAAGCAGGTATCTCCGTAGAGAATTCTAGGGAAATATTGCACTAAAGATTTGGTGTGGATTTGAGGGTCATATTGGTTGGAAAGGCTTTGGTTTAGGAATTTGTCATGGGAAAGAGCACATGGAATCTGATAAGAAGGTTACAATAATAATAATAATAATAATAATAATAATAATACTTTGAAAGTCTGAAAGATAGCCATCTAATGCATAAGAGAAGTGAAAAATCAGTGGCCTCTGTGCCCACAGGTTCTATGTTCCCAGCACAGGAAAGAGCACTGAGTCATCCTCCCACCCAAGAGTCAAATTGCAAAACTGTCAAAATTTCAACCACCATTCTATGACCAACCATAAGGTGGTTTATATGCACTACATTCTGGGGTTGGGAAGTAGGATGGAAGTCTCCAGTGATGGACATTACTTTATGTTACCTGTTTAGAGGCTTGAACATGACATTACAGTGTGATTAGTCTTCTTTCTCAGTTTTACCTTCTCTCTTGTGAACAATTTGAATGAAATCAGAAGGCATTTGGGCAAGTCAGACAATGCATTTGGGAGAGTCCACTAGTTCTTTTGGTGTACCTAAAAGAGCCCCACAGGTTAGATGAACAGCCTGGCAAGAGACTAGAGTTAAAGGAGAAATGATTATTAGGCTTTAGGTTTTAAGAATATCAGCTGACTGGCTTAAGAGAAGTTCATGTGAAAAACCTCATGAGTTTTATCACTAAGAGAGTTCAGAGTCACATGATCAGAGTGAAGTCGTAGGGTGCACTGGAGCAAGGAGAGCCCTCCTTATCAAGGATGGCCCGGGTATGTGAATTTTAACCCAATCTTGCTTGCCTTGGCTGAGTTCCCTAAGTTTTAAAGGGTCCAAGATAGACAAATCAGTTTGGAGATAGCCAGGAGACACAGGACATGTAGCTATATCATCTAGGAAACTGAGAGGCAATAAACAGAAGGAGTCATAATTTGGCACTAAATGCAATTGTTTGGGAGGGGGGCAGGAGTGATTCCTGTGTGGAAATTTTTGTTTGAAAGGTTGAACGTTTAATGGAACTAAATGAAATGTGTCTTGCATTTGGTCAAGGCCAGGGTCCATGTGTGATCTCATAGGAGTGAATTCTCTAATGAGTAAGATTTGTTCAAAAGTGGCGTTAAACCCCATGCCTAGAACCCCAGAAGTCAGACAGCAGAAGGAAGAGGACCATGAATTCAAGGCCAACCTGGGCTACATAGCAACACCTTCTCAGGAAACAAACAACAAACAAAATGTCTGGGCTAGCAGCTGAGAGGCCCTTGGATCCTGAAGAAGAAGGTCAGACAAAAGCTTTCGATCAGGGAAGCTAACATGGTTGGAATTGGGAATGGTTCCACAGGATGGCTTGGGGGACTGTGTCTCCAGCTTGTGTTGCTATTTTGACTCTGTAGAGCCTTTAAGGAAGTGGAGCCCACGTGGTGGTAGTGTGTTACAAGGGGGCAGGCCTTTAGGTTATAACCATCCCTGGCTCTGATCTAGCTCCTTCCTTCCTGTTTGTTGCCAAGTGAATAGCCAGTGGCCCAGCTCCTGTTGCCACAGACTGAGCCAGTCCTGCTGAATCCTTTCTCTGGTGAGATTCTCTAAGGGGCTGATAGAATGGATGAGTGTGCTAAAGGGGAATGCATTAGTGTGGCTTGCAGGCTGAGGTCCGGGTAGTCCAATAATGGCTGTCTCTGAAAAGAAAGGCCAAGAATCCAGTAGTTATCCAGTCCCAGTCTGGTACCTGAGTCCCAGAAGATTCCTAGAAAGCTGCAGGTCTTCAATCTATATCAGAACACAGAAGAAATAGGTTATAATATCAGTGAACTAATGACTCAGCAGCAGGATGGATGAACTTGTCAGCAAGAGTGAGGGCAAGCGGACAAAAAGCAAAAGCTCCCTTCTTCCATGTCCTGGTATGTGGGTTGCCAATAGAAGATGAGCCAGAGACGTAGGGTGGTTCTTTCCTCACAGGCATGCTCAGCTGTTTAGGTTTTCATCCAGATTCCAGATGTTGTCAGGTTGACAGCCAAAATTAGCCGCCACACCTGGTGTGATGGACTGGGATTCTCTGAAACCACAAGCTAAAATAAATATTTCTTTCCATATCGTAACTAGTTTCTGTCTGCCAGGTGGTTTTTAATTTTTTTTTGAGATTTTAATTTAATTATAACATTTCTCCCTTCCCTCTCCTCCCTCCAAACCTTCCCACATACTCCTCCCTGATCTCCTTTAAATTCTTGGCCTCTTTTTTCATGGTTATTGTATGCATAAATGTGTATGTATATGCATATGCACATACACGCCTAAATACAGCCTGTTCCCTCTGTATAATGCTACTTGTATGTGTGTGTTTTAGGGTTGAACATTTGATGCTGGACAACCAATTGGTGTGCTCTTCCCTGGGGAAGGCCACAGCTTTCCTCAGCTTTCCTCAGTTGCCTGTAGTTCTTTGTGTAGGGCTGAGGTCTCTGTTCTTTTCCAGTTTGGCATGTTCTTGTGTGTCGTCATTGTTTGGCTCACATATGGGCAGTCATGTTATTGTATGTATATATGTATATGTGTATGTATATGCATATATACTCTTAAATACAACCTGTTCAGTCTGTATAGTAACTTTATGAATGTAGTAACTTTATGAACACAGCTTCTGATTTGTAACAATGACCAAAAAAAAAAAAAAAAAAAAAAAGAAAAGCTAACTAACAGAGGCAGTGAGAGCAGCAAGCGTGTAGCTGCACCAGCTCTCCTCTTCAGACTGTCCATTGCAAAGCATGCAGTCTACCTCCGAGCAGCCCCTTCCCTTCACGATGCCATCAACAAGAATGACCACGTGAATATTAATGGCATAAGTCTTCACATTTGGAGTCTGTTACACTTTGGTAAATTTTTACCAAGTAAATGTGCATGTCTGCCTGTGTGTGTGCATGCTTGTGTGTGTGTGTGTGTGTGTGTGTGTGTGTGTGTGTGTGTGTGTGTGTGCATGTGTGTGTGCATGTGTGTGTTTGTACATGTTTGTGTGTGTGTGCATGTGTGTGTGCATGTGTGTGTTTGTACATGTTTGTGTGTGTGTGTGTGCCTGTGGCCAGAAGTTGGAGTTTTTCCTCAATCACTTTCCATCCCTTCTCTTTACTTCTTGAGACAGGATCTCTCTCTGAACCTAGAACTCACCAATTTATCTAGGATGGCTGCCCAGGGAGCTGCTGGGATCTCCTTGTCTCCACCTCCCTAGTGCTGGGGTTGGAGGCTTGTGCTGCAATACTGTTTGTAGATACTGGGGATGGAAGGAAGGTCCTAGTGTTCTCATGGCAAACACTCTACTAACTAAGCCACCTTCCATCTCCCCAGCTCCACAAGGAGCCATATTTCTATTCCTGTAGACTACCATCTCTCATGGATTCCATCTGTAGTGAGGTCTTAAGGAGAGACTGAGGCAGGGGATTGACTTGTATCTTTTGGATGAAAGCACAAAGAAATCTCTGTGGAAGAGAGACATGGAAAAGACTGACCTTGTTTTGTCTAGGCAAAGGGGGTGCAATCAATTTTCCAGTGTCCAGTAGTTTTGTTCACAGTCTGGGCCAGGTCCTGGCAGGCAGCAGGTGTTGCACCTGAGCATTCTCGCTCACCAGTCAGAGTCAACACAATCCAGGTGCAGGAACTGGGGTGCCTCATAATCTTCTTTGGAGACTTTGGATCACTGTCAGGATCTGGCAGTCTGTCTGATATTATAAACTTTTAAATTAACATTTAAATGTCACATTCTGCAGGTCTCTGAAGCATTAGAGGTTTGTCTGTCTGTTTAGTATATTTCAGGAGACAAAAATTTGTCTTTAGTTACTTGCCTTAAGCACATAGGTGGCTAGGTGAGGCCTTATCCCTGCTGTATCCCTTGGAAGCAGAAAGTCAAGGATCATTCATGCTTACTGCTCTGAAAACTGAACTAGCTGGCTTCCTGTGAGTGACAGGAATTATCTCCAAAGGCCACAGGGGAAATGGTACAACTCTGCCTCTTGTTTTGTGGAAATGGGGACATGGTCCCTTTCTTGGTCCATTTTAGCTCAGCAGAGGAAGTAGACAATGAAGACAGAATATTTGGCTATGGTTGCATAGCTGTGATCTCAGGCTCTGAGAAAGATTAGTCCTCCCTTCTCTTGTCTCAGCTAGCTAGCAAGAAGGGTGGGGCAGGGCAGAGTATCTGAGCTGGGAGAAGACAGGAAACCAATTGAAGAGTTGCTACTTCAGGAGATGGAGGAAAGGCCTGGAAGGAAGGAGCAAACTGAGGAGTGTTTTTTTTCTTTCTTTCTTTCCCCTCTCATCTAGCAGGCCCCTGGAGACCTCTTTCAGAATCCGGTGTCCCTCACATTAGTCTCTTTGCAAGGATGTGCAGGGCCCTGAGGAGTTCCTGAGGAATCCTGCAGCTGTTGAGGCCTCAGAGGAGATGAGCAGTGTGTCTCCCAGTCCTTGTTAATCCCACAAATGGCCCATTGAGGGGAGTGGGAGAAGGGAGAGGCATCCAGGATTGCCCCTGCGGTCCCTCAATGGGGGTACTGTTCAGGCTTGGGTGGAGGCCAGCCCTGACCCCATGCTGGTTGTTAAGGCTCCATTCTTCCCCAGGAGGTGGCTGCGAAGGCAGTGAGCAGCTGACGCTCAGGGAAGGGACTTCTCTTGTTCCTCATAGGCCTGGCTGACAAATGAGGGGAAGTACTTCCTCCTTAATTATTTCTATTGTTCATTAATTTACATACCAGGCATCTTCCCCTTCCTTCTCATTCTTCTCTCACTACTCAAGACCTCAAAGTCATGGGTTTTTCCTTTCTCTCTCCAGTCTTTCATCAGACTAGAAACAATGCCATTTTCTTTTTTTCTCTGTTGTAGCAATCCCCTCAGGCAGCTGGCTTAAGAAGCAGAGTGGGAATGGCTGTAGTTTAGCTGTTTAGACACCATAGTGCCAGAGCCTGCTGGGTGAACATCTGTCGTTCTTACTGCCCACCACCCACATGTTTCTTTCTGGTGGCATTACCTTGGTTTCCTTTCATTTTAACACATCCAGCCAATGGGCTTTGGTGGCTTAGACGTGGTCCTGGGTTTAGAAGTAGACAAAACTCCTAAGTAGGTGAAAATTTCTTCTCTTGGATTTGCGTGGTGGATAGTTGGGACCACACTGGGCCAAGTCATTGGAATCTGGTAAGATTGTGCTGAAAGGGTTGAGAAAGAGGCCCTGTCTACTGAGGCTGCCAAATGGGTACAGTCTAACTGGGGAGCTGTGGTAATCACCTCTGTTACCACTGGAGAAAAGCCATTGTGAAAGAAAAGCTGGCTATTTTTCTGCCAACTTGACAGCTTCCCTCCTCATTTTGGAAGAGGGAACATCTAATGACAAAATGCCCCCCTTCCCCAGATTGTCGTGTGGGGCAAGCCTGGGGTGCACCTTCTTAACTAGTGATTGATGGGGAAGGGCCCAGCCCTCTGTGGGTGATGCCATACCTGGGCTGATGATTCTGGGTACTATAAGAAAGCACGATGAGCAAGCCAGTAAGCAGCACTCCCCCATGGCCTCTGCATCAGTTTCTGCATCCAGATTCCTGCCTTGAGTTCCTGTCCTGACTTCCCTCAGTGATAGACTGTTTCCTGGAAGTGTAAGATGAAACGAACCCTTTCCTCCCCAAGTAGCTTTTGATCATAGTGTTTTACCACAGCAATCGAAGTCCTAACTAAGGCATCCACAGAGGAAAACTGAGCCAAAGTGACAATTCTCAAGGTGGAGACAATGTTATACTATGGCTCAGGATGGGACTGAGGTGACTCCCGTGGTAGGGGACAAACATGTCAGGCAGACAGAGCTTAACTAGGAAGTTTTATTGGGGAGAAGGGAAGGGAGTGGAGAAAGGGAAGAGAGAGGGTGGAGAGAAGATAAAGAGAGGGAGAGACAGAGCGAAAGAGAGAGAGAGGAAGAAGAAGAAGAAGAAGAAGAAGAAGAAGAAGAAGAAGAAGAAGAAGAAGAAGAGAAAGAGATAGAGATAGATAGGAAAAGTCCTAAAGTCCTGTCTGCCCTTTCAGAGGAACAGCAGGAAATAGATAATGGAAGTGGGCAGAGTTTGCCTCTAAAAGGGACCTTTGTACCTGTGTATAGGCGACATAGTGATATAGCACCCATAGGACCCTGGGCTGGCCAGGGTACATGCCTGAGTGCATCCTGCAGATGACAGGGGCCAGGCCAGCATAATGCCTGAACCATAACAGACAGGATTCCTGAAGCCTGATTCCTGATTCCCGGCCCTTATGTTATGCTGGTCGGTATATCCCTTATTCCGTTGTCTCATTTGAGCTGAGTTTTCTTCCTTCTTCTCCCCACTTCTCTTGTTCTCCTCTGTTCTGTCTCCCTTCTTCCATCTTCCTTTTTTATTTTTGAGATAAGGCCATCTATGCAACTCAGCTGGGCTTGAACTTGTTATGTAGCCCAGGCTGTCTCTAAATTCATGACCTTCCTAACTCAGTCTTATCCACTGCACCTGAAACTATTATACCCGAGTGACAGGAGAGAAATTGTATTTTTTCCTGCTTCCAATTCCCCACTCAGGCTTACCTTATTACTTGCAGGACCAGAGAGAAGATGTATGAACATCATCCAAAATCTCAGACTTGATGGAAAGAAGATCAATCCATTTGATGCTTCTCTGGCTAGATGGGTATAGACAGAAGTTTCTGTCCTGCCTGGTCCTGCAGCTGTTCAGTACAAAATAAACACACAGAGGCTTATATTAATTATAAACTGCTTGGCCTATTGCTCAGGCTTATTAATAAAAAGCTCTTACAACTTAAATTAACCCATAATTCTTATCTATGTTTAGCCACTTGGCTTGGTACCTTTTCTCTGTAAGGCATTTGCATCTTACTTTCTCTGTATCTGGCTTGAAACTCTTCTCTGCATTTCCTCTTCCCAGAATTCTTCTAGTCTGGTAGTTCTGCCTATGCTTTCTGCCTGACTACTGGACAATCAGCATTTTATTAAGCCAATATGAGTGACAAATCTTTACAGTGAACAAGAACATTATCCCATATCCCTAGTAGACAGGCTCTACTAGGCCTCCTCTCTGTTTCCCAGGGTCTGTGGTCAGAACCCCAGCTTCACCCATACATTTAATAGTCACTTATTATTTGCTGACTGCATGGCATGAAATGGTCATATGCAGCTTTCCATTAAGCCTTGGAGAGGTATGGCAGGCACCATAATAAGAATTACCTCTTCTCCCATTGGAACTCCCACAGAGGGAGGGACTAGTCAGTAGGCTGAAGAAAGATCTTGAGATCTTTGACTGTATCTTCAAGGATGAATAGAGGTTTCTCAGGTGAAAAGGCTCAGTCCTGTGAATTAATACATCTGGCCATTATACCATGCTCTCTCGAGCACAGGAAGCTGTGGCTCCATGTACCCCCTCCTTTTTCCCTTTCTAAAACTCAGGAGATAACTCCTAAAGTCCTTTTTCTGATAAACAAGGCTGTACAGGTGCTGGAGTCAACCATGGTAGAGGCACTACATCCCATGTCCAGTCCACAGCCCAGTGAGTGCATCAATAACAGTATCCTTTTTATTTCTGGCTTCTTCTTCAGACCTTCAGTAGTTTTGTAAATGCTCCATCCCTATGCTTAATCCCTTTTGAGTTGATGCCCAGAGTAGGTTTTGTTGCCTATATCAAACCTCAGTGGCTACAGTGTTCATTCATTCTGAGGTAGGGTTTCCCTATATAACCTAGGCTGTCTTAAATCTCACAATAGAGCCCATTGCTGATGTAGGATGTCCTTCTGTATGCTGCGAATATGTGTTGCTTTTATTGGTTGATAAATAAACCTGATTTAGCCGATGGCCAGGGAGAATATAGCTAGGTGGGAAATCCAAACAAAGATGCATAGAAAAAATAGGCAGAGTCAGGGAGATGCCACATAGTTGCCAAAAGAGTAACATGCCAAAGCATTGCCAGTAAGCCACAGCCTTGTGGTAATATATAGATTAATAGAAATGGGTTAATTTATAAGAGAGAGCTAGCCAGTAATATGTCTGAGCCATTGGCCAAACAATTGTAATTGATATATTAGCCTCTGAGTGATTATAGTGACTGTGGGGACACTTTGGGCAGGAGAGAAACTTTCAACTGCATATTGCCTCAGCTTCCTGGTGCTGGGATCACAGGCATATACCACTAAACCTCATTGTAATTATTATTTTTAAATTTTCTCATATTTATTGTCTTAAAATGTTTGCTTTGCAGGGAGAAACTGACTTGCCCAAGACTAGAGAATTCTTGGAAGTAGCTCTTCTTTCATATGCAAATCAACTAACAGACCCACCATATTGATAATTTATCAACCCCTTTAACTGACACATGAAACCAGTATTCACCCAACCCTGAATGATGTGGTCCTGTGTCATGTCCTCTTCATGTGACACATCTCCACAGGGAATGTATTAAAACTGTTCCTTCTATGTCTTATTACTCAGACAACTGTAAGCTAAAATCTGTCACAACAGAGGAGGAGTTCTCCACTGTGGGGTTAGTATTCAGACCTAGTCAGTATTGTTCACCATCATGTCTCTTGTACCAAGCACAGAAGTGAGGAGTAATAGATTCTCAGTAGATGGTTTTTGAGTAGGCACAGGGACTTTAAAGTGAAGGCAAAAGGTCTTGGCATGATGTTTTTGAGTTTTGCCAAACCTAACATTGTGCTTGGAGCCCTCCTCTGCCCACCAGACCCCAAGCATTGCCTTGTCCTCATCCCATAGCCATATCAAACATATTTCCAAACCTTCTGGGAAGCCATACACCTAGCAGTAGCCTTCTGACCCTGCTTCAGAATAAGTGAGGCACAATCTGAGTTCAATCAGGTGACCTCTCCATGGAGAGAGTTTGTTCACAGTGTTGGCTGGCAGCCTCCTGTCCTCCTGAGCCCCGACAGCCACCTGTCCTCCTGAGCCCCCCACAACCTCTTGTCCTCCTGAGCCCGTACAGCCTCTTGTCCTCTTGAGCTCCCTCAGTGGGTGAAAGGTTTGGTGGACAAATCTGTCCATTACTCTTATATTTTTGATTGTGAGCCTAGACTTTAACGGCTGAGCCATCTCTCCAACCCTAAATCTTTCCATTGCTCATGGGTTACAAAGGCCTTGATGTAACTGAGAAGGTCTTGATCTGCTAGTCCCAAGCTGGTGAGCATTTTCAGAAGTACAGTGGCCTCATGAGTCCCTTTACATGGAAACCATCCCAACCAAGGCCATTTCTCCATTCAGAGTTCAACAATAAAGTGATTTATTTACTAGGTTTTAAAACACTTATTATGAGAAATTCACAGAATTGTGTGAAGTAAGTAAGCCATGTTTTACAACAACCTGTAGTTCTAACATCAGATTGTTTGTCAATCAAATCATTCAATGAGAGATACAGACCAAATAGAAGAGAGACAGCAAATGTCTCCAGAAGCTTTGCAAAACTTCAAACTGTCCTCAGACCATATTCAGGGCCAAAGATGGAGGGAGGACAGAGGCCAAAACTCTGTGACTTCTGATGTCTTGAAAGAAGGGAATTTAGAGGAATATCTGAAGAGACTATTTCCTGAGGATGGTGTTGTTTTTCTGTTCCTTGGATGTCACCTAGTTGATATAAGTCCTCTTTTCCTATTTAAACAAAGGCAGGTTTGGTCACTGGGGAGATTTCTAATTTTAGGGAAGAAGTATGAGAAGCCACAACTGTCACACTTGATATGCTGAGATCTCATTCTTTGAGATCTAACCTAACCCTCCATTGTATTGAACAAGTGGATTAAACATCTTAATCTTTCTAAGCTCCAGTTTCTGTACCAGTAATGTCTTCAGGGACTTGAGAAGGTTAATAAGAAACTTGTATACTGTTTAGTCCCAACGTTGCAGATTTCAGGAAGCATTAGTCACATTTATGTTATAGTTAACACATGTAAGTCCATGGCTTTAAAGGACCGTGGACAGATGAACTGCTGAGCCACACTAGACTAGAGATGACAAATCTTGACTATCTGTCTTTGGCTTGTTATGTAACCTCAGTTACCTGTGTATGTCTGGGAGTGGGGAGACTTTGGACTTGGCATGACAACAAGTCATAGGATAAGAGATTGGAAGGGATGTGGTTGACTGGAGGTTCTAGGACCTAGATAGGTGACTCACCTAAATGAAAAAGCCACTTACTTTGAGGCTGCATAGTTCTGTAGGGTCTATAATGAAAGGTAGAATGCTAGACTTTGAAAATAGTGACAAAGTAGAGGATGTTACAGGGTAGTGAAACTTTGGGGGATGGGAAGATAGATTTATAGTGTTTTGGAGAAGAGCAACTGATTCAAACTTGCAGCAATTTGAGGGTTGTTGTAAGAAAATATCTTAGACTACTAGGTGGAAGTTGTGAATAGGTATTTTTATCTCTCTTCCAGGTTGGGTTAGGGGTGGCAAAGACTTCTAGAAATGAATAGTGGGATGAGCTGCCACTCAGAGTTTCTAGACTTCTTTAGTCTGGCTGGGCTGGTTTCCAGGAATGCTAAAGAAGGGTCTTGCCCAGGAGCACAGGAAGTGGCTTGCTGTACAGCCACATGGGTGGGAATGATGGTTACAATAGAAGTTTCCCAACGACAAAGTCTCCAAGAAGAGTAGATATTAGGCAAGGTCCAGAGTTGGGCACAGAACAGAGCTTTGGTAACCATTAGTCACATTTATTATGAAGATTGTAAGGCCGTCATTTCAAAGGCTTATGGACAAGTGAATTGCTGAGCTATACTGACTGCATGGGAAATCAGAAATCTTGAAACATTTCCTGGGCTTTGCCCTGGCTTGTATAACTTCAGCCACTCGTGTAAGCCTGAAGTCTGGAGAGATGGGACAAGCTTTGGGGAGTGGGTAGAGATAAAACATATAGGGAAGGAGAGACCATGGCCAGTGCTGACAAATGAAAACAATTTTATTTAGTGTAGTAAGGTGTGACGAGAAACCAATGGAAAGAGACCAGACAACCTTTTGTTTTTATCTTGAGATAGGATCATATTCTGGGAGCTGTGGGAAGTCATGGAAGGATGTTAACTAAGGGAGTAACATGGCTAGAGAGTGGTGTGGAAGGATCACTCTCATTGCCTGAAGGGCCCACATAAAGGGAACAGAGAGGCAGCATATCCTGATAGCCTACTGTGACCTGGAACTTCATAGGAATGACAGCATACCACACTGCCAGCCGCCCATTGGATGGGTGATTGTCTCTATCTCATAAATGAACAAAGAAAACCAGAGATGAATACTTTCTTATCATCGTCTAGTTATTAAGCAGTGGAGTAATACTAAAGCCTATTGGGCCTGATTCTAAGGTCCGGATTTGTTTCAGCTCAATGAAAACAAAACCAAACACATCTTTTGAAAATATACAAAATTGAGTCTTTAGAACAATTAATGATTGCTTATGCATTGTCCCCATCACACTGAGGCATGTCATGCCATAGACCTTCTTTTCAGATGACCCACTGCTTCAAGTCCTCCTTCCTAAAACAATGAGGCCATAGAAAATCTAACATCTTTCCCCAGAATTTGAGGTTGGTGTTGTGTTTGGTGTTTCTGCACCAGACGGTTTGTCTTTTTTAGTAGCTGGACACTTGAGTGTTTTGGTTCATCCATTTCCACTGGTTAGTAGAGAAGCTAAGGGAGTAACTGCAGAGACAGAGGATATAGGAGATGGATAGGTAGAGAGGAAAGACAGAAAGTGTCTTGCCCAGGGCTCTCTAGTTCTCTTCATCTTCTGTCTGATGTTTTGCCTTTGTTGTAAATTAGATAGAGTTACTTTCTGTTGCTTTAGAAGAAGATAGAGGAGGTGGATTCATCAGCATTTGTGAGGGACTGAGAGAGGTAGACAGAAGGGAAACATGGACTGAAAATGATGGGGATCAGTTGTAAGCTGAGTCCTGTTATGTCTTCTCAAGTCTCCAGGGTTTTGCTGAGCTACACTGAATGCTACATGAGCCTGAGATTCTGGGAGAAATGGTGAAGTGGTGGCACAGGACCCTGTTGAGATTTAACGATGGAATGCAGAAGACAAGGAACAAAGATCATAAAACCTTGGGCAGGTGATGGACCTATCTCAAGCCTCAGAAGTAGGGTTCAGGCCAACGTTAATCAATTCAAGGGAATGAGAAGGCCTGAGAATACATCTGATTTATAATTGAATTCAGGTGCCTTGATCATCAAAGGTTGAAGAGTGAAATTCCAGGTGGAAGCTGGCTAAACCCTAAAGAGTCCAGTTCAGAATGAAGAGTTCTGGCACAGTAGACAAGACCTGTGGGGACAGTCCAGTCTTCCCTCCTCAGGATGCCAGGTTGCTAGTGAGATCTGGATCTTTCTATCTTAGCATACAAGTTCATCAAGCAGGATCTGTTATCACATAAAACATTCTTTAGATGAAGATGAAGGATGTTGCTATATGCTTTCTACTCCCACACATATGTATCATTCCCCATTATCAATGCCCCCATCAGAGTACCACACCTGGCACAGTTGGTGGTGGTCTTACAGTGCCACACCACTAACAGCCAGACACTATGGATCATATTACAGGTTGTAGGTAGACTTTTCTGTCCCACCATCCAGTTCCCCAATAACCACACAGATACTTCTTATTGATTATAAATGCTCGGTAAATAGCTTATGCTTATTACTAACTAGCTCCTACAACTTAAATTAACCCATGTTTCTTATCTACCCTCTGCCATGCGGCAGTACTTTCTTTCAGCACAGCATGTTCAGTGTTCATCTCCTGCTTCATCTGCATCTAGTTTGAGACTCCTCAGACTCTTCCCTTCTTCCCAGCATTCTCCTAGTGTGGCTCTCCTGCCCAATTGTAGGGGACACCATAACCACATGTGCATCCCTCACTCTTAAACCTTCCCTACGTCACCCTGAACATGGTCTTCGAAGGTGTGGTCAGGCACACCTGTAGCCAACCCCTAGCAGGCATGGATACAGTGTCCCCTACAGTAGGATATACAGGCAGAGGGAGGAAGGAGGAGGAGGAATCTAGGAACGAGATGGATGCAAGAAGACATGGAGGAAGCAGGATGGGTGGCACATGACAGAATACAGATGAACAGAAATTGGTTAATTTAAGTTATAAGGGCTAGTTAAAAACAAGCCTAAACTATGGCCAAGCTTTCATAATTAATAAGTCTCTGTGTGGTTATTTGGGAACTGGTGGGACAGAAAAGATTCATTGTAGTCATTGAGTCCTCCCGCCAAACTCCTCACTTTATTGTCCTGCAATGCTTCTCTTTCTGACAGTTTTTAATAGTACCTCCCCCCAGAAAGAGGCTTTTATAGATAAAATTTTTCAGTCATCTATCATTTTGATATACACCTTTCCATTCATTGAAGGTTTCTTTTGACTTGAAAGACTGCTTTGCCACTACCTATTTGTCATGGTAGAAAGACCACGTTCTTGGGTATAATAAAGGAGGAAAACCCAGCATGTTTGGCAAGAGCTTGTTGATTTATTGATCTTAAGATCAGTGTCTTAAAAATACACATGGTAAAAATTAAACAAGACAGAGGGGTCTGCTTGCCGGATCTGAACTTGGCAGCAGGATCCAATACACCTGGACACTGCCAAGGCCCCGGTGACACTGCCACTTTCATCCACCAGAAGAGGACAGACATCAGGGTATTGGAACTGCTTGCATCTACCAGAAAGGAACCTTGGCCCCCTACCCCCCAGGAGGAAGACACTCCTGCTACACCCACCAGAAGAAAAGATGAGAAAAGGACAATGTAAAAGCACATTCAACAACAGTAAACCCAATATGACACCACTGGAGACTAGGAACCATACACCAACAAGACCTGAACATCATAATGAAGATGAAGCAGAAGAGAATGACCTTAAACACATCTTCATGAAAATGATAGAGGCCCTCAAAGAGGACATGAGAAAACCCTTTAAAGAAATAAAAAACCAAAAAATACAAGATATCAACAAATCTCTCAAGGAAACAGTTCAAGACCTAAAAACTGAAATAGAGACAATAAAGAAAGCACAATCTGAGGGAATGCTGGAAATAGAAAAGCTGGGGAAATGATCAGGAACTACAGACACAAGCATAACCAACAGAATACAAGAAATGGAAGAGAGAATCTCAGGAGTTGAAGATACACTAGGAGAAATAGACTCATCAACCAAAGAAAATCTTAAGTCCAGCAAATCCCTAACACAAAACATCCAGGAAATATGGGATACCATGGAAAGACCAAACCTAAGAATAATAGGTATAGAAGAAGGTGAAGAAATCCAACTCAAAGGCCCAGAAAACATATTCAACAAAATCATAGAAGAAAACTTTCCCAATCTAAAGAAAGACATGCCAATGAAAATACAAGAAGCCTACAGAACACCAAATAGACTGAACCAAAAAAAGGTCTCCTTGCCACATAATAATCAAAGCAACAAACATATAGAATAAAGAGAAAATATTAAAAGCAGCAAAGGAAAAAGGTCAAGTAACATAAAGGCAAACCTATCAGAATTACACCTAACTATTCCATGGAAACTCTGAAAGCCAGAAGGTACTGGATAGATATTCTACCTACACTAAGAGACCACAGATGCTAGCCAGACTACTATATCTAGCAAAAGTTTTCAATCAATATAGATGAAGAAAATAAGATATTTCATGAAAAAACCAGATTCAAACAATACATATCTACCAATCCATCCCTACAGAAACTACAACCCAAGGATGTTAACAACAAGAAAAATATAGACAATCCCACTTTACCAATAGCCAAAAGGAAAAAGGGATAGAATCACACACATAATTTTGTCACCATCACCAAATCAAAAACAAACAAGAATGAACAATCAATGGTCATTAATATCCTTCAACATTAATGGTCTAAACTCACCTATAAAAGATTAGCAGAATGGATAAGAAGACAGAATCCATCCTTCTTCTGCATACCAGAAACACACCTCAACTTCAAAGACAGAAGATACCTAAGATAGGTTGGGAAAAGATTTTCTAATCAAATGGACCCAAGAAACAAGCAGGGGGTAGCAATCCTAATATCCAACAAATTGGACTTTAAACTAAAATCAATCAAAAGAGATGAAGGAGGTCACTTCCTACTTATCACAGGAGAAATCCATCAGGATGAAGTCTCAATTCTGAACATTTATGCCCCAAATACAAAGGCATCCACGTTTGTAAAAGAAACATTACTAAAACTCAAATCACACATAAAATCGCTCACACTTAGAGTGGGAGACTTCAACACCCCACTCTCACCACTGGACAGGAACACCAGACAGAAACTTAACAAAGAAACAAAGGAACTAACAGAAGTTATGGCACAATTGGACTTAACAGATATCTATATAGAACATTCCATCCAAACAAAAACAATTTACCTTCTCAGTGCCACATGGAACCTTCTCTAAAATTGACCACATATTGGCAAGATAGCAATCATCAACAGGTTAAAAAAAAATTGAAACAACCCCTTTAAAGACCACCATGCTTTAAAGTTAGAATTCAATAACAACACAAATTACAGAAAACCCACAAACTCAGGGAAATTAAGTAACACCCAATTGCCCAATTCCTGGTCCAGGAAGAAATAAAAAAAGAAATTAAAGATTTCCTAGAATTCAACGAGAATGTGGACACAACATACCCAAACCTATGGGACACTTTGAAAGCAGTGCTAAGAGGAAAGTTCATAGCGCTAAGTACTCCCATGAAGAAACAGGAGAATAATCACACTAGAGAATTAACAGCACAACTGAATTAGAATTCAAAGAAGCCAATACACCATAGAGGAGCAGAAGACAGGAAATAATCAAATTGAGGGCTGAAATCAATAAAATGGAAACTAGGAGAACAATACAAAGAATCAATATAAAGAAGAGTTGGTTCTTTGAGAAAATCAACAAGATAGACAAACCTTTATCCAAATTTACCAAACAGCAGAGTGTGAGCATGCAAATCAACAAAATCAGGAATGAGAAGGCAGACATAACAACAGACACAGAGGAAATCCAGAGAATCATTAGGCCATACTTCGAAAAATCTGTATTCCTCAAAATTCGAAAATCTAAAGGAAATGGACAATTTTCTGGAAAGATTTCACTGAATTAAATCAAGAACAGATAAGCAACTTAAATAGACCTATAACCCCTAATGAAATAGAAGCAGTCATCAGAAGTCTCCCAACCAAAAAAAGCCCAGGGCCAGATGGCTTCAGGGCAGAATTCTACCAGAAATTCAAAGAACAGCTAATACGAATTCTCCTCAAAGATTTCCACACAATAGAAGCAGAAGGGTCATTGCCAAACTCTTTATGAGGCTTCAATAACCTTGATACCCAAGCCACACAAAGACACAACTATGAAAGAGAACTACAGACCAATATCCCTCATGAACATTGATGCAACAATTCTCAATAAAATACTGGCAGCAAATCAATCCAAGAACACATCAGAGAAATTATCCACCATGATCAAGTAGGTTTCATCCCAGGGATGCAAGAATGGTTCAACATATGAAAATCCATCAATGTAATCCACCAATTAAACAGACTGAGGGAAAAAACCACATGATCATCTCACTAGATGCCGACAAAGCCTTTGACAAAATCCAACACTCCTTCATGATAAAGGTCTTGGAGAAATCAGGGATATCAGGATCATACCTCAACATAATAAAAGCAATATACAGCAAGCTGACAGCCAACATCAAATTAAACAGAGAGAAACTCAATGCAATTCCTCTAAAATCGGGGACAAGACAAGGCTGTACACTCTCTCCATACCTCTTCAATATTGTCCTTGAAGTTCTCGATAGAGCAATAAGACAACAAAAGGAGATCAAGGGAATACAAATCAGAAAGGAAGAAGTCAAACTCTCACTATTTGTAGATGATATGATAGTCTACATGAGTGACCCGAGAAACTCTACCAGGGAACTCCTACAGCTGTTAAACACCTTCAGCAAAGTGGCTGGATGCAAGATTAACTCAAAAAAAAAAAAAAATCTGTAGCCCTACTATATACCGAGGACACATTGGCGGAGAAAGAAATCAGAGAAACATCACTCTTAACAATTGCCACAAACAACAAAAAATACCTTGGGGTAACACTAACCAAAAAAATGAAAGACCTATACCGTAAGAATTTTGAATCTCTAAAGAAAGAAATTAAAGAAGATACCCGAAAATGGAAAGATCTCCCATACTCTTGGATAGGTAGGATCAACATATTAAAAATGGCAATCTTGCCAAAAGCAATCTACAGATTCAATGCAATCCCCATCAAAATCCCAACACAATTCTTCACAGACCTTGAAAGAACAATTCTCAACTTTATATGGAGAAACAAAAAACCCAAGATAGCCAAAACAACCCTGTAAAATAAAGGAACTTCTGGAGGCATCACCATGCCTGACTTCAAGCTCTATTACAGAGCTATATTCCTGAAAACAGCTTGGTATTGGCACAAAAATAGACAGGTAGACCAATGGAATCAAGTTGAAAACCCTGATATTAACCTACATATCTACAAACAACTGATTTTTGACAAACAATCCAAATTTATATGATGGAACAAAGAGGACATCTTCAACAAATGGTGCTAGCATAACTTTATGTGGACATGTAGAAGATTGCAGATAGATCCAAGCCTATCACCATGCACAAAACTTAACTCCAAATGGATCAAAAACCTCAACATAAATCCAGCCACATGAACTTATTAGAAGACAAAGTGGGAACTACCCTTGAATTAATTGGCACAGGAGACTGCTTCCTGAACGTAACACCAGTAGCACAGACACTAAGATCAACAATTGATAAATGGGACCTCCTGAAACTGAGAAGTTTCTGTAAGGCAAAAAAACACAGTCAGCAAGACAAAACGGCAGCCCACAGACTGGGAAAAGATATTCACCAACCCCACATCTGACAGAGGCCTGATCTCCAAAATATACAAACAACTCAAGAAGCTAGTCTCCAAAACACCAAACAGCCCAATTAAGAATGGGGTACAGAAATTAATAGAGAATTCTCAATAGAGGAATCTAAAATGGCTGAAAGACACATAAGAAAGTGTTCAACATCCTTAGCCATCAGGGAAATGCAAATCAAAACAATTCTGAGATACTATCTTATTCCTGTCAGAATGGCCAAAATCAAAAACACCAATGACAGTTTATGCTGGAGAGGATGTAGAGAAAGGGGAACACTCCTCCACTGCTGGTGGGAGTGCCAACTTGTACAGCCACTTTGGAAATCAGTATGGTGACTCCTCAAGAAAATGGGGATGAGTCTACCACAAGATCCAGCAATTCTACTCTTAGGCATATACCCAAAAGAAGCACATACAACAAGGACATATATTCAACCATGTTCATAGCAGCATTATTTGTAATATCCAGAACCTGGAAGCAACCTTGATGCCCCTCAACTGAAGAATGGATAGAGAAATTGTGGTACATTTATACAATGGAGTACTACTCAGCAGAAAAAAGCAATGGAATCTTGAAATTCGAAGGCAAATGGATGGAACTAGAAGAAACCATTCTGAGTGAGGTAACCCAATCACAAAAAGACAAACATGGTATGTACTCACTCATAATTGGATTTTAGACATAGAGTAAAGGATTACCAGCCTACAATCCACACTGCCAGAGAAGCTAGTAAACAAGGAGGACCCTAAGAGAGACAGACATGGTTCCCTGGAGAAGGGGAAAGGGTCAACATTTCCTGAGAAAATTGGGAGCATGTGAGGACGGGGGAGGGAACTAGGAGAATGAGAAGGGGAGAAGAGGAGGGGTGAGGAAGACATGAGGGAGCAGAAAGTTTCTGTCTGGGGAAAAATAGAAGATAGCAAGAATGGAGATACCATAATAGTGGGAGACATTTTAGGTTTACAGAGAAATCAGGCACTAGGGAAATGTCTGGAGATCTACAAAGATGATGCCAGCTAACAATCTAAGCAACAGAGGATAGGCTACCTTAAATGCCCTCCCCTGATAATGAGATTGATGACTGACTGATATGCCACCCGATAGCCCTCATCCAGCAGCTGGTGGAAGTAGAAGCAGACACCCACAACTTATCATTGAACTAAACTGGAACCCAGATGCAGAGAAGGACAAGTCAAGAGCTAAGGGGTTCAGACAGGCTGGTGAAACCCACAGACACAGCTGACCTGAACTTCGGGGAACTCTTGCTTCCCAGATTGATAGGTGGGATACCAGCATGGGGCTGATTCAGACCTCAGGAACATGGGTTTCAGTGAGGAAACCTTGGAAATCTACGGTACTTCCTGTAGAAGTTCAGTACTTATTCCTAGCATAGGTGTGGACTTTGGGAGCCCATTCCACATAGAGGAATACTGCCTGAGTCAAGACACAGGGGGTGTGGGTCTAGGCCCTATCCCAAAGGATACGATAGACTCTGATGATACCCTATGGAAGGCCTCACCATCCAGGGGAAGCAGAAAGGATATGTGATAGGTAGGGTTTTAGTTGGGGGGGGTAGGGGAGAAGGGGAGGGAGAGGGAACTGGGATTGTTATGTAAAACAATCTTGTTTCTAATTCAAATTAAAAAATGTAAAAAAAAAAACAAGACAAACAGTTTTAGATTAAAAAGAAAAAGACCCTCTTAGACTTCAGTCACATCTTTATCAGTTCCTTTAATATTACTCCAGGTTTTAAAAGTAAATTATATATATATATATATTATATAAAATATAAAATATATGTATATATATATAATATATGTGTGTGTGTGTGTGTGTGTGTGTGTGTGTGTAGTTGCAAGTTTTTCTCTGTTTTGTCTTGTCCCACTGGACTGCTTCCTCTCCTCCCCACTGGGTTTCTGTGTCTGCTTATAACACTGGGAGGCTTCATATCAATTACAGTTGTTTGGACAATAGCTCAAACATATTATTGGCTATCTCTTTCTTATAAATTAACTCATTTCTTTCTTTCTTTTTTTTTTTTTTTTTTTTTTTGGTTTTCCGAGATAGGGTTTCTCTCTGGCTTTGGAGGCTGTCCTGAAACTAGCTCTTGTAGACCAGGCTGTTCTCAAACTCACAGAGATCTGCCTGCCTCTGCCTCCCAAGTGCTGGGATTAAAGGTGTGAGCCACCACTGACCAGCCCCATTTCTATTAATCTATGCATTGCCATGAGGCTGTGGCTTACCAGCAATGTTCCAGTATGTTACTCCTTTGGTAGCTACATGGCTTCTCCCTGACTCTGCTTGCCTTCTCTAAGCATCTTTGTTTGGATGTCCCACCTAACTATATTATGTCTGGCCATTGGTCAAAACAACTTTATTCATCAACCAATAAAAGTAACACATATTTGCAGCATATAGAAGGACATCTCATATCAAGTATGTATGTGTGTATGTATGTATGTATGTATGTACAAATCAGATGTGTGCTCAGGCCTTCCTACTCCCTTGAATTAATTTACCTTGGCCCGAACTCCACTTCTGAGGTTTGAGATAGGTCTATCCTTTGCCCAAAGTTTTCTGGCCTTTGTTCCCTCATATATAAACCCCTTTTGTATTTTAATTGCAAAAGCTGTCATGGCCATCTCTGCATGTATCTTTGTGTACTTATACATATATGTAAATATTTGTAACATCAGAATTTCTGGATCAAACACATCAACTTTTCTAACGTTTCCAGACACTGCCAAACATACATGTACAAGCTGTACCTACTGAGACTTTTGCCAAAAGTAAATAGTAGCCTCTTTATTGAAATCCTCAACAGTGTTGCATCTGAGTGTGGGTATGGGCGAGGGGGAAACTGCAAGGCTAGGATGGCCACCAACATGGTGTCGATAATCTCTGACAAGTGTACCCTCCATTCCTTCTCCCTCCACTTCTACTTTTCTTTGAAGTTTAACCCTAACAAGGACCAAGAAAAAAAAATCACATCTGATTGAAGACACTCTTCCTTTGATCTAGATCCATGCTGAGAACTAGTGACCTTGGGATCCCTATAGATGGAGGCTGATGATTTTTGGAAAAGGAAGTTGAATGACAATGGCTCTCCTCTGCCACGCAGTTTTGTTAGGTGACCATTCCCTTTGTAATGCCTAGAAAAAGGCTTCCCTTGTTAGTGATATAGATGCTATGGGAATGAACCATTTGGAGTCCTGGCAAATCTTGTATTTGAGTCTGGTCCTTTCTTGCTCAGACCTTAGCACATCTGTCTGAGTGTCACTTAGGTGATTTGCTTCCTGTTGTTTCTAAAGAGTTGAGCATTGGGTATTTGCATCTCAGGCTCGCTTCTTAAACCAAGTCTGGCTTTCATTTGTTAATCATGAATGATTCATAACAATAACAAGTTAAAATCAATATCTCCAGGCAAGGTTTGGGGTTGTATTATCTAGTGTCTTCAGAGAAACAATGGGATATGAAGAAACCTATGGAAATAGATTTACTCTGTAAGTTGACTCCAGCAGTTATGGAACCTGCTAAGTTCCTCTACATAAGCAGGAGAAACAGAACAGTGGGTGGTATAGTGCCAGTTCAAGCCTGAAGAAGGAAGGAGGGGGTATGTTTGGGGATAGAAGACAGTAGGTAGGATAGCTCTGATGGGGGAGGTCCTTCTGTATATGTTTATCTTATTGGTTGTTGAATAAAGCACTGTTGGCCAATAGGGAAGCAAGATAGGTGGGACTAGGAGTCGAGGAGGATTCTGGGAAATGTAGTAAAAAGAAATTTTGTGATCTAGGCAGGAAGTGACATAGCAGGCAGACTCAGAATATGATCAGGGACAAGCAGGAAATCACTCTCTTCCTCCTCCTCTCTTTTCTGAAGTTGCCATGTGATCCCAGGAAGAGGACGCTTGTCCGTCATCCTCCATAAGATAAGTCTTTATAAAATATATAGATTAATGGTTATGGTTGATAATTAAGACTGATCTAGCAGATAAGAAATCCTAGTCATTGGCCAGCAGCATTGTACCTAATATAAGTCTCTGTATGTTATTTTGGGCACTCATGTGAAGGCGGGGCTCTGACGGATGGAGGAAAGATTTATCGTTACATAGCTCAAACAGGGAATGTGAATTCTCCTTTCCCTTTTTGCTCTATCTGTCAAGGGCTGAAGATATTTACATTGCATATTCAATAATGCTAGCCTGTGGAGGTGAGAGTGTCTTCTCTAGCTGGTCCATCAAATCAAATGCTGTCTTTTCTAGACATAGTGAGAATAACCTTTTTCCAACTCTCAGGGCATCTCTTAACCTAGTCAAGTTGACACATACAATTCTGGTCAAGCTTAGAAACAATGAGGGTATCTGGGAGAGGAGTGTCAGTTCCTAACTTGTCATCATGGTGGCTGTGGGGTTTAGAAGTTAAGGGTAGTGAATGAGGAAAAGCCTGCCCTGCTGGAGAGCAGGGAGGGAGGGCTGGGAGCAGGTTGTTGTGAGCATAACATCTCCATCCAGTCTGACTGAGTGGGATTAACTCCCCCATCTGGGATCTTACAATCTCCTGCTGCCCTCATCTCTCTAACCCTTGTTTTACCTCTTCAGAGCCTCCTGGAACCCTAAGGAATTTATTAATGAGGTCCAATTATGAGAAATTTCAGGGTTTTAATCAACTTTAAATGTATGGTTGAAGGGTCCCGGAGTGAATGCACATTAAACAGGATTTGCTATGAAGTAGAGAATTGATTTCCCTGCTGTTCCTTAATTTCAGTCCTACAGGCCCTTCCCCACCATCCATAGCACCCCCATGCTCCCTTTCTCCTCCTCCTCCTCCTTCAGCCCTGCTGTCACACAGCAGTGGATTTCAGCTACCTCTCACCCCCACCCCCAGCCCCACCCCCCATTTTGAAACTATGGACAAGCAGAAAGCTGTAGACTAGTAGCACTGGCTGGCTGCTGTCTCAGTCCTTTCCAACCTCACTTGTGCTTTTCAGCTAGGTGCTCTGGGAAGACTTTTCCTGGTCATTTCCATTGTGGTCTCTAGGGCAAATAGACTATTTCCTCTTCCGGGATATTTTTGAAGACAGATGAGAGGCTTAACAAAAACACTTGGAATAATTCTTTAAGAAGGTTTTTCCAAACTCCAATGTAAAGAAACAAAGACTTGAGTGAAAGAATCAGCCCGGAATACTGTTTTGTTGTCCATTCCTGATGCCTCAAGCCTTACAGAACAAACTGTAGTTTCCCGCCTGTGGAAACTACAGGTTTCCGGGGCGTGGTCTCCTGTGCCTCTCCTTGCCCCCGGAGTCACAGCCTTCCATCAGCTGCTGTGGGAATGCCACACGTGGTATTCCTGAGGCCACTTCCTCTCCTGGGAGAAGCCAGGGCTCCACCCTGTGCGGTTTCACAAAATGATGCTGGACTCCCAGGAGCCTGTGGCTGTGAGCTGCTAACATCCTCCCAGCTCCTGCAGGGCTCTTCTCAGCTGCTAAAACATTCTTCAAGGGAAGACTCTTAAAGGGACCATTGCACATTGTTGCCAGGTTTTTCACAGCTAAGCATTCTGTTTTTACAAGGTGGGAGGTGCAGCTTTTGCTTTGTATTTAAATGAAGCAAAACAGGTTAGAAGATTGGCTTTCAGAGATGGGAGTCTCAACACAGTTGTTAAATAATGTCATTTATTAAAACTAACACACACACACACAAATATATATATATATATATATATATATATATATATATATATATATATATTATGTTAGGCACAAAGGCAATAAGTACCAAAACATCACCAATTCCTCATGATTTCACTGTGTTTTGCCATTCTCTCCATTTCAGACTATTTATATCTACACTGGGTAGTGTGGATGCATTACAGGATGGTGCAGCCGTGCTTATTTATTTTTAAGGATATTGCTATCATGATGGAAGTTTGGTGTTGGCCATGGTGGAAACATTCCTACTTTTGAAATTGATAAATGCTGAAAATCAGGGCTTGACCTATTTATTAGACATATGTATAGGTTTTCTAGGAGTCTAAATTTAGGAAAATATGGAAAAAGAGTGGTAAAATGAAAGTTAAAACTTTATGTTTTAACTAGCACTTGGGATGCTGAGGCAGGATGAATGCAAATTCTCACCCAGCCTGGGCTGCATAGCAAAATCTCATCTAGAAAAAAATGTTTTAAGTCTAATGAAAGGAGGCTTTTAGAGAAGAGGAGGGGATCAGAAAGAAGATGGTGGTGAGGCAAGTGAGGATAATAGGAGATATGGGATAAGATCAAAATGTATTACATGCTTGTGTGACAATATCACAATAAAATACATTGTTCTGTGCCACTATCTTGTATTGCTTTAATTTGTATGTCTATAGTTGAGTAGCATGCAAAATTGAGAAAATATTAATTCTGTTCTCAAAAACTCCTGATTTAGCAAAGATATCAGTTGTATAGTTGAAAAGTGAGAAAAGTTTCAGCAAGTTCCAGGCTATGCTGATTGACTTTCTTCTTACATAAAGAAATCACCCAACAGCCACGTCAGAACTCTTCTTGGTTGTTAGACATTTCCCAGCCCTCCACTAAGTGAAACCATGGTCTTTGATGTCATTGGACTTCTTATCTCTTTTTCTGGTTGTCTCTCTGTGGGCGTATGTTCTTAAACCATGGTATTCCAAGAGGCTGAAGCCACAATGTACTTCAGAGGTCAGGCTGTCCAGGCTCCTTTTACCAGATGGTCTGGAGGTCTGGAAAAAAGATCTTTCTCTATTTAGTTCTGGCTGGAAGATGCCATGTCATGAAGAGCTCTAGTGTGACTTGTGTGACATGGCCAAGTGTGCAGATTTCTACCATGAGCTTACCGGCAGCACATAGTGGCTGTGTGTTTGTGCTGTGTGTGTACACTGACTGAGTTTATTTAAGACCATATCCTTGCTGGGCATGGTGGTGCACACCTTTAAACCTGGCACTTGGGAGGCAGAGGCAGGCAGATCTCTGTTAGTTCAAGGCCAGCCTGGTCTACACAGTGAGTGCCAAGATAATTAGGGCTGTTATACAGATAAATCCTGTCTCACAAACAAAAGTGTGTGTGTGTGTGTGTGTGTGTGTGTGTGTGTGTGTGTGTGTGTGTGTGTGTGGTGATCTCTTATCTTATGGGACTGAAGAGATGGTTTAGTGGTTGGGAGCTCTGGCTACTCTTCCAGAGGACCCAGGCTCAATTCCCAGCACCCACATGGTTCACAACCATCTGTAACTCTAATCCCCAACGATTTAACATGCTTTTCTGGCACCTGCAGGTATCAGCAGTACACATGGTGCACAGACATACCTGTAGGCAAAACACCCATACATGTAAAATACATACATACATAAAAAGACCATATTATTTTTTTCTTTTTTTAAATTTAAATTAGAAACAAGCTTCTTTTACATGTCAATCTCAGTTTCCTCTCCCTCCCATGCCCCCCACCGGCCCAGTATTCCAATCCCTTTCTGCTCCCCAGGGAGGGGAGGCCTTCCATGGGGATCTTCAAAAGTCTGTCATATCATTTGGAGCAGGGCCTAGACCCTCCCCAGTGTGTCTAGGCTGAGAGAGTATCCCTCCATTTGGAGAGGGCTCCCAAAGTTCATTCGTGAACTAGGGGTAAATACTGATCCACTACCAGTGGCCCCATAGATTGTCCAGACCTCCAAATTGACTTTCTCCTTCAGGGGGTCTGGAACAGACCTATGCTGGTGTCCCAGCTATCAATCTGGGGTCCATGAGCAACCCCTTGTTCAGGTCAGCTGTTTCTGTGGGTTTCTCCAGCCTGGTCTTGACCCCTTTGCTCATCACTCCTCCCTCTCTGCACCTGGATTCCGGAGTTCAGCTCAGTGTTTTGCTGTGGGTATAAAGACCATAGTCTTAATGAGGTGGGTGGGCTCACGTTGCTAAGAGAGAGAGGCGCTTGCTTAGCTGAAGTTCAAGTCTTTTTACCCTGTGAGTTTAGGCCCATCATTTTATCAACTTTCAGTGAAAATGCAGATAATGTAACCCATCTCCTAGGGTTCTTGAGACCATTAAGTAAAATAAGGTACATGTTTATCTTAGTTAGGGTTATTATTGGGGTGACAAAATGCCATGATCAAAGGCAACTAGAGGAGGAGAGGGTTTATTTCAGTTTACACTTCCATGTCCATCATTGAGAGAAGTCAGGCCAGGAAGTCAAATGAGTCAGGATCCTTGAGACTGGAGCTGATGCAGAGACCATGGTGGTATGGTGGTGTGTGTGCTGCTTACTGGCTTGCTCCCCATGGCTTGTTCAACCTGCTCTCTTATACCATTCAGGGCCTCCAGCCCAGGGGTGGCACCACCCACAGTGAGCTGGGCTCTTCCAAATCAATCATCAATCAACAAAAGGCACCACAGGCTTGCCCACAGGACAGTCTGGTGTGGGCATATGCTCTCTTCTTAAATTATTCTGGCTTATGTCAAGTTTACATAAACTAGACAGCACAATGTCGTATTTCACACACAGTGAATACCTCGATTATTGCTGTTATAGCATTAAGTTCAGTTGACATTTCCTAGAATGAAAGTTCTGATAGGGCAACTGTCTTCCCAATGTTTACATCACTTTTAGCATCTCATGCAGCTTTTTTTTTTTTAAAAAAATATAGTGTCAAAATTCCCATTTAAACACAGATATGTTTATGAAGGAGCTCCTATAAATCAATCATCCTCATTCCCTATTAACAGATAATGGAGATCACATTCTTGGTCCCACTTGTTACTAAGAAGTCCTGATGGATTATAAACGTCTTTGATTAGCAAGTAAGATTGTGTGGCTGGGAAACCCTGGTTTTTGTCTTCCAGACTATAGACCAAGCAACAGTGGAAAGAGCCCTTCCTCTTTGATCTTTCATCTAGGATGTACTTGCAAATAGTCCTTGCCTGAACATTTATCATTAATTTAATATTGAGAGATTTGTTGTCTTCCTTGCTTGTATTCTACTTAGTGGTAAGGAATCAATGGTTGGCCATTGTTTTATATTTATGTTCACCAGGGGACTGGAGAAAGCCACGGCCTGTTACTCTAGTCTTGGAGACCAGACTGGGCTTTTATCTCTAGTTAGTTCCACCCAGGTTCCTTAGCTCTGGGTGAGGCAGCTTTGGCTTCCATCCCTGGGGTTTGCTTTGTTTATTTTTGCTTCCATGCTCTGCAAGCAAATGTACAAGGCTCCATGTCTCCATTTATTTTTGTATCTCCTCTTGTCAAATTAGTGCAGAGTTTCTAACCCGACATGCAGAGGTCACTTTCCACAAATGCCCTTCTCTGAGTTGTCACAGCCAGCTCTGATTAGGGCCACTACCTTGCACCTAGCTTCTATCATTTAGGCTTCTGGCCAGTGTCATTCACTTAGGTTGTGTGTTATATTAGTTAATTTTCTTCTTGCTGACAGAATGCCTGAATCATACAACTTAAAGGAGGAAGAATGAATTTGGCTCACGGTTTCAGAGGTGTCTGTCACTCCTGGCTGGAAGGGTGTGGCAGAACAGAGCAGTTCATATCAAGGTGGGCATGACACAGAATCCCAGGGAATCCTTTCTAGATATGTCTCCTCTCCTTTCCTCTTTTATTCCATCCCAGCCCCTAGCCCACGGGGTGTGCTACTCACATTTAGGAGGGTCTTAGTTAATCCTCTTTAGAAGGAACTGTGCAGAAACACCCACAGGTAGACCTTATCAGTCTCCTAGAAGATTCTGGATAGCCAAAGATGACCTTGAGCTCCTGATTCTCCTACTTCCACCTCCCAAATGCTGGTGTGAGAGGAACATGCTACACTACCCACTTTTGATGGTGCTGGGGTTTGAACCTGGGACTTTATTTATATTGGAAAAGCACATTACCAACTGAACTAAATCCTCAGCCCTCCCAGGTGATAGTAATTTCAGTCAAGTTGCCAATGAAAATTAACTATAACTCTTATTTGTTTCTATTTATGTCCATGCTTTCCACTGGACCAAAAGCAACTCATTTTAGGGGTGGAATAGGCCTGTTCCTATAGAACCCCACCTTCTCATTAAGGCATTCCTAATGGGGGAAGTGCTTCTGTGTATGTGTTTGTCTTATTGGATGATAAATAAAGTAGTGTTTGGACAATGAGGCAGCAAGTTAGGCTGGACTAGGAGTCAAGGAAGATTCTGGGAAATGTAGTAAAGAAGTGGTAATCCAGGTAGGAAGTGACATAGCAGTGAGACTCATATATAAGCAAGGGCAGGAAGAAAGTCACAACCTTTTTCCCCTCTCTTTTCTTCCTGGTCTCTGCTCTGGAGTCATCATGTGATCTGCTGGCAAGAGAGGGTGCCAGCGGAAGGCATCCTCTATAAGACAAGTCTTATAGATTTATGATAATTAAGACTGAGCTAGCAGATGAGAAATCCTAGTCATTGGCCAAGCAGCATTTGTACCTAATATAAGTCTCTCTGTGTTACTTGGGACCTTAACATGGTGGCGGGGGAACTTGGGCAGCCTGGTGGAAAAGCACCCACGTGACAGCAGGGCTCGGGTGGCTGTGGCGGAAAGATTTATTGTTACACATTCCTTCTCAAGGATTCTACCTGCCTCCATCGGGAACCTCCTTGAAGGACAGCTGTTCCTTAGAAGGTGCCAGTGCTGCTGTGGAGTGTCAGGTCTTTGGAGTGGAACTGGCGGCAGACCCTATATAGGTCACATAGCCTTTAAAACTTTAAACTTTAAAAAATGCCTCCACTCTTTCATTCAAACTATTTAAAGAGTATAATAGACCCAGACATGGTGGTGCACACCATTAGTCTCAGCACTTGGGAAGCAGAGGCAGGCAGATCTCTGAGTCCAAAGCCAACCAGCTCGACAAAGTTCAAGGCAGCCAGAGATACACTAAGAAACCCTATCTTGAAAAACCAAAACAAAACAAACAAGGTTATCATGGTAAAAGAAGACCTTAAAAACTACAATTGTGTTCAAGTACACATCCCAAAGCCTTACTCTGCAAATATGTCCTTTTCCACCTTAAGTTCCCTTTAATCAGTTTTCCAGCTTTGTGCAAAGAAGCCACCAGTATATTTTAGATATCTGAGGGTTTCTTCTTCCTTTTCCTCTTTTTCTTTTCTCCATATGGGGGTTCTCTGTGTAACCTTGGCTCTCCTGGAACTTGCTCTGCAGCCCATACTGGCCTCAAACTCACAGAGATATGCCTATCTCTGCCTCCTGAGTGCTAGGATTAAAGGCGTGCACTACCACCCCACTATCTGGAGTTTTCCAAAGCTGTGCGTCTTTTCTTCTGAGAAATCTTTTTACTTTCAGGTATTTTCCAGCCTGTTTGATGCCTCTCACATGCTAGGCAAGTGCTTTGCTTCTAAGCCACACTCACTCTCCAGCCCTAAAGTTAGCTCCAGTTAAGGTTTTAACATGATGATTAGCAGAATCTATTAGTGTTGCCTGACTTGAATATTGAAATGGACACATACTTCAGAGAGAGAGAAAGAAGATGGCACTAATAGGTTTCCCAGTCCTAACTACTTTGTTAACCTTGCAAAAGAAAATGTAAGGAGTCCAAAATTCATCTTTGGGTCAAATAGGATGGTTCCACACACAATCTCAGTTTTCACTGTTTAAAAACACAGACAGTTCTCCTCTATAATGTTTTCAAACAATTCAGTCTAGTGAAGCTGGTTTCTCACTTATCTCAATGTCTGTTGAGATTATGACCAGGGATACTCTTTATGCCCTTTAGTTATATTCTTTATATTTCTCTTTTCTACTTCCAACCAAGATGTGAACTGGGGGTGGGGTGGGGTCAGGGCAATGACTGAGTTGGTTCTATGGCTTAATAGGTTGATAGGTATGAGTTCCCAGGCCTGATTGATCTGCTGATCATGGGAGAAATTGGAGTGAGAATCTTTCTAGAATTGTGGATAAGAGCAACTTTCATCTGAGAGACTGTTTGAGAACTCTCTTAGTAATACAGTTCCCACCATTCGACATCAATGTTTAGCACTTTTATCTATTCATTCCTACTCAGAAACTTGCCCTCTCCACTCTCTGCTCTTTCTTTCTCATCATTGGAATAGTTGGAACTGGCCAATGTTGTTAGATCAGTAAGTTCTGAGTATATGTGATGCTGTTGTTATAGCTGCCAAATCCATACGTTAAACATTGTTGTCAAATCAGGAAAATGGGGACTCATTATGACTTTATAGGTTTTGATTGATGAGTATTTTGACTGAATTTTTGGTAGTTATGGAAGAATTTAGCAGAATAAATGCATCCAAGCTGTATTATTTTGTTTTTAAATAGCTAAAAGGGATGAAGCATTTTCTTCCTAAAAAAATCAAACAAGTCCATAAAGAACAGTGAATAGAATCTAAAATATACAAGACAATTTCAAAAAATCATAGCAGCAAATAACTTTTTATTTATTTTAAAGATGATTTATTTATTTTAATTTTATGGATATGAGTGGTTGCTTACATGTGGGTATGTGCACTGCATATGTGCCTGGTACCCTTGGTAGTCTGAAGAGGGCACTTGAGATCCTGGAACTGGAGTTGTAGAAGGTTGTGAATCACCATGTAGGTGCTGGGAACTGAACCTTTGTTCTCTGCAAAAGCAGCCAGTCTCCTTAACCACTAAGCCATCTCTTCAATTCTAACTTTTTTTTGTTATTTAATGAAATGATACTATCCATAACAGCCCTTTGGTTATAAATGCAGAATGTGAGGGCAGATGGAGAATCAATCCAAGTATATATATTAAGAGAATGATAATAGTGCTTAAGGGTTTATTGTTATTGTTACTGTTGTTGTTGTGTTTTAAGACATGCTCATGCAGCCCTGTCTGGCTTTGAACTTGCTCTATATCCACGAATGACCTTGAACTCCTGATCATCCTGCCTCTACTTTTCAAGTACCTGGGTTACAGGCATGGACCACCATACCTGGCTTTAAAGCTTTATACTGTAGATTAGCCTTTACTTGCGATAATAATGGACATGATCTTATGGAAAAAAATCTAAGTTGGTTTGGGATATATACAGACGTCTTCTAAAGCAAAACATCTTCACTGATGTTTATTAGATGCTTCCTCTGGGCAGCATTCCCCTGTAAACCCTTAACTCAGTGTTGATCAGATACATCACTTAGCTTAAAGAGTTAATGAAGTTGACGATGGAAGGATAATACTGCTGTGTTCCCTAAGCAAAGACTGACAGCCAAAATGTATGTAACAGCTTATGTTCTTAACCCTAAAAGAGCAAATCAAGGCTCAGAAAGGCTAGATAATTTACAAACGCCAGAGCCAAGATGTGCAGTCTAATCCAACTCTAATGGTAGTTTCCTTTCCATCTCATTACTTACCACGTGGCTTCAAACAGAAGTGCCTTCATTGGTCTTTCAGGGGCTGGGGCAGTAATGATGGGGAGGGATGCCATCCATGATTACTCAGGAGGGAGACAGGAAGGCTCTGACTTCAGCAGTGGCCAAGATGCCTTGTGGGTGGGCATCCTACTCCCGGTTCACAGGAACCTGGAGACATTAGGGCCGGCATAAGCAAGAAGTGCTTTGAGCATCTTAGATGAAAGGCTCAGGGTGAGTATAAAGTGCTGCTATTAGAGCCCAGAATGTGATTTTATATAGAGGTGAGTGCTCACTAATTATAAGATAGATACTCATTTGTAGGTTTATTTTCCAGCTTAATCTCTCATTGGCATTATACTACAAGGACAAGAGAAATGCCCGCAGGTTTATGACCAAGATTCAAGAGTTAAGTTTACTCATCATGGTTAGCCCTATTTGCTTAAAATAAAATAATATAATTATGATAAAGTTTGTTCACACCTTGTCTTTGCTTGATTGGGTTCAGAGTCTCTTCGAAGATAGCCTTTGGCATCTACCTTGGTTCATTAGTCTATGACTTACATAAGAATCTGAGAACATCTTAGCAATACTGGGAACTGACAGGAGTTAATGAAGCATCCTCTCCATCTGGAGTATACCTGTTAGGGCTGAGAAGTAGGGAAAGCCAGATACTCTTAGACAATCTCCAACTGCCCTGAAGGTGGTTATTATAAGGTCCTTCCAGTTAATGTTCTCTTTGTCAGTGGTTTACTTTTCAATAACCCAGGCAGTGGCTTAGAAAGGAATGGCGACATATATGCCATTTTCCCATATCAAATGAGGGAGAGAGAGAGAGACAGAGACAGAGACAGACACACACAGAGAGACAGAGAGTCACACACACACACACACACACACACACACAGATAGACACACAGTGTGTGTGTGTGTGTGTGTGTGTGTGTGTGTGTGTGTGTGTGTGTGTGTGTGTGTTGGAGAGTGCTGGAGAGTCTGAGCTTGGAAAAGTAAAAAACCTTGTATAAAAATGTGATTGTTTAGATCTGTGCCTCACTCAGCCACAATCAGAGACACTTCCTTTTGCAGCAATGAGAATTAAGACAAAGATCTATAACTGGGCACTGTGCAGAGAGTGAGAAGTTTTGATGCACTTATTCATAAATGGGATGTCTTCATCAAATCCCTCACTCCAAGGCTCAAGGAATATGCAGAAAAGGAGGCAGAATGATTATAAGAACCAGAGGTGATGGAGGACACCAAGGAAAACCATGTCTTCCAGACACAACAGGGCAGACACACATCTGAACTCACAGAGACTGTGGCAGGATACACAGGGCTACAGGAGTCTGAACCAGTCAGGGTCCCAGGACTGAGAGGAGCAGGTGGACAGAGGGCTCCACTCCTAACCAAGAAGCGATCTACAATTGACACCACATGCAAAGGAACAATTAGTTTTCTCCAATGGATTCTCACTGGATCTATTAACCACACTAAGGGGCAGGTGCCATGTCCAGCAATAGATGGCCAACACAAAATGAACTCAGTAGTAGGTTTTGTAGACTTTTTGTCTCATATTGATTTGGGTTTTTTTTTTTGTTTGTTTGTTTTTTTGCTTTGTTGGTATTTTACTAATATATGTAATGGTTTTTGATTTTGTTGTTTATGTGTGTGTGCATCTTGTGTGTTTATCGTTGTTTTAATTTTTGTTTGCTTGTTTTCTAAAGAGAGAGATAAGGATGTGGAGCTGGGTGAGTGGGGAGGTGAGGAGGATCTAGGAGGAGACGGGGAGATTGTGGTTAAAATATATTGTATAAAAGTATTAGTCGAGTGTTGGTGGCACACACCTTTAATCTTAGTACTCTGAAGGCAGAGGCAGGCGGGTCTCTGTAAGTTGGAGGCCAGCCTGGTCTCTAGAGCGAGTGCCAGGATAGGCTCCAAAGCTACACAGAGAAACCCTGTCTCAAAACCCCCCCAAAAAAATTTTTTTTAGCAACAAAGTATTGCGATAAATCTTTCTGCCAAAAGCTGCCTGAGCCCCACTGCCACGTGTGCGCTTTGCGCCAGCCGCCTGCCCGAGTTAGGCCCAAATGAATACACAGAAACTTGTATTAGGTTCAAAGCTGCTTGGCCAATGACTAGGATTCTCATCTGTTAGCTCAGTCTTAACTATCATAAACCTATATATTTTATAAGACTTATCTTATCGGATGCCTTGTTGGCGTCCCTCCTGGTCAGTGGATCACATCATGCCACTGGAGCAGGAGCAGGGGGGAAAAGAGCACCCTTCCTGTTTCTCCTTCGCTTAAATATGAGTCTCCTTGCTATGTCACTTCCTGTCTGGATCAGCATTTCTCTACTACATTTCCCAGAATCCTCTTTGACTCCTAGTCCCATCTACTTGTTGTCTCATTGACCAAACAGTATTTTATTTAACAATCAAAAAGATAAACATACACAGTACATTCCCCATCAACAAAGAAAGACTAAAAATTTTTGATAATTGTTTTTCTTTTGTGGCTATTAATAGACACTAAGACAAGATTAAATGCCATGGTCAAGGTCATAGAATAGAGGCAGCAACTAAACAGTTGTGATGGATGGTAAGGTCCCGAGGTAGTGTGCTTTGTGAAAGAAAAATGTTAATTTTATTCTTGGGACAGGCTTTAAAATCAAGCATCCATCCCATTTATTATATTCTGCTCTCTTCTGCCTTTTTCTTCCCTTCCCTATAACTCCCTTTGCACCTCCCCAGCTCATTGTGCTGAGCTCATTAAAATGACAATAGCTGCTGTAATAAAATACTCTGATTGTACATGAGTTGGACACTATAGCATTGTGGGAGTTTGTTTTGTGCTGTTTGATTGTGGCTGGCATAAAGTTTAAACCAGATGTCTGGACTAACAGGGCTCTATTTTCCAGGTGGCCTTGAACCTGAGTATTGTTTGTCCTGCAGCTCTACCGAGTTCTATATGTGGCCTCCAGTGTTACCCTGGGCATGAGCACCCGGACTCCATACAGGAAAACAATATGGAGGAAGACAGGTAGGTTCAAGTGGCACATGAAACATCTACCCTGGAAGTGACTCCTGTCCTTCTGTTCGAATCACCTCAGCTGGAACCATGTCTCATGGCCACATCTTCATACAGGGCTACTGGCGGCTTCTCCAGGAAGAAGGAATGGATTTGTTAACTCTGCAGACTCCCTGCCTCAGGCACTTTCTCCAGCTTTGGTTTCTGTGGCTTATTTGCCTTTAGTTGGTTGTTCAGGAAGTCCTCATCCAGCCCCCACTGTCCTCTCTGTAGGTTGTGCAAAGCAGCCTTGCAGAGACTTTGGCTTGCTTCTTCACTTGCTCTTGCTCCAGCTCATTTTCCATGAGAGCTCCAGACCCCCAGCCTTTCCTGTCCATTAAACACTGGCATCTAGCTTCCCTCCCTCCTAGTTTCTGGACTACACTACCCAAGATAGAATGCCTGAGCCCTCTCAGTGCTCACCTCAGCCTCCCAAGTGCCCTGCTTTTCTCTTACCATGGGCTACTCCCTTTCAGTATCACCTAGCACAGTGGCTCTGGGCCTGACCTCAACACTGTGTATTCAGTTTTTCTGTCCCTTCTGCCCCTTCTCCTAGAACCCTTGCTCAAACCCTGATCATCACCTCTTCTAGCTTTCTAATCCCCAATTAGGCTTTAGGTTGAGCCATCTTGGCTCAAAAGATGGCACTTAAGCTTCTGCCAATGGTCTTGAAACTTCTCCACTTTTTCCTTTCGCCCCCTCTCTAGATAATTCCACATGCATGACCCTTCCTCCATACACTATGAAAGACAGGCATTGTTGGTACCATTTCACCTGCAAGCAAAAACAGCCAAGGAGCAAACTGACTTTCAGGCCATGGAATGTACACAGGATAGACTCAGTGCAAGCTAAACCAAACTTAGTCCAAAGCCCACGAAGCTTTCAAGTTTTTTCAAGCTCTCCATTTCTTTCCAGCTAAACTCCGTATCACTCATGGTTGTCCTTACTGTGCTGTTTCCCATTACTTCAGTTGCTCATCTCTGTTGCAGTCTCTGGACAGAAACCTTGAGTTCCTGCCTGCTAAGCTTGACCACTACCTGGAATGAAACACCCCCTGAAAAAATGTACACAGAGTGGCTCAAACTTTGAAATAATGAGGAGTTTTTTATTTTTATTTCTTTTTATGAATGCAATTAACCTCACTTTGGGAAGGGAGAAGGCCAGTGGTTGGGAATCCAATCTAGGGCCTTGCCCATGCTCCGTGAGTGTTCTACCACTATAACATATCTCCAGTCCCCAAAAGTTTTGTAGATTGACTTAAAAAAAAAAAGAAAAGAATTTGTTGGTGGAGTTTTCCTGTCCTGATCACCTGCTCCTAAATAACCAGCAGCCGCTTCCCAAATAATATAAATTATAAATGCTTAGCCAATAGCTCAGGCTTTAAGCCCTTAAAACTTAAACCGTTTCTATTCATCTATTTTTTTTATTTCATGTATAAGATATAGAGGTGAAGATGTCAAATAAATCAGTCAATAATGGCCAATGAAGCCAGCAGTATTCTTAGTCCCGGGCAGTTAAAAATTTGTGTTTGGACTCGTGAACCACACAAAGGATCAATGAAGGGGCTTTCTGTCAAGAAGCCTTGAAGTAGCAGGAGTGATGAGATCAGACAGTGGTGATCAAGCGGGGAGAATGACAAAGCCCACCTGTTACTTCAGATGACTGCTCTTAAGAACATACTTAGTTGGAGAAGCTGGAAGTGTGCAATTCATTAATATCATGACTAACTGACTGTTAACACATGCCATGGAGTGCCATATGTGTGATCCCCAGGTTTAGCTAATTTACTGTCCAGCAAGGGAGAAAGTCATCAAGTCCATGACTACGCAAATAATTATCTAATGATGGGAGAAATGGATATTGAGAAGGAGAAGTGTGAAATGTGAGGGCATGTATGATGGGGAGATGGTGAAAGATCTGAGCCAGAGAGATAGGCACTGACGGTACTGCTGCCACATCCCTTATCTGAAGAGGATGGCACCAAGAAGACGTCAAATTTTGAATATGCCTCCAGCAGGTTCTAGAAGACTTATCTATACATAATGAGATATCTTGGTCATAGGGGCCTAGACCTAAGCACACAATTCATCCGTGTGTGTGTGTATGTGTGTGTGTGTGTGTGTGTGTGTGTGTGTGTGTGTGTGTGTGTGTATGTGGTAATTTTGTTTTTGTTTTGTTTTTATTTTTTTAATTTTTATTTATTTATTTATTTATTTTGAGACAGGGTTTCTCTGTGTAGCTTTGGAGTCTTTCCTGGAACTCACTATGTAGACCAGGCTGGAGATCTACCTGCCTCTGCCTCCTGAGTGCTGGGATTAAAAGTTTCAGCCACCATTACCCAGCTATATATGGTAATTTTACACACTATTTTTAGTATGCTTGAGTTTTGACTGTAACCTGACACATGGAGGCAAATGTAGAATCACCCACTTCTGTTCACTCTTAGCTCTCTAAAGGCTTCCGATTTGGAGCATTTTGCATTTCAGGTTTCTGAATCAGGGGTGCTCACCTTCACTGAGAGACGGTTGATTGAAAGAAGAAAGCATGGGGGTATACAGCAAAGCAATGTAGGAAGAGAAGATGGGAAAGATAGATCAGGATGTGCTCTGGGAGGGTCTCCTTGGATGTCAGAAATCTGAACTTGACTTGTCAGGAAATAAGGAAAGCCATGAAGGTCAAGGTAGTCCGGACCCAGAACAAAGCCATGCAAGAAAGAATTACAGGACTTTGGTGTCTGTACCAAAATCCCTGTCAATCACTGTGACAGGCTGGAGGAGATGTGGTGAGCCAGGGAGCAGCTGGGCTCATGGTATCCATCTATGTAAGTGAGTGCTTTATGATTCTATGTCTTGGTTTGTTTGCTTATCTCATGTCTCACAAGGCACAAGTAAGAGTTTAGGAAGAGAACGGGTCAGGCAGCATAGAGAGGAAAGCCTCTTATGTCCTGTAGAACTTGCAGGTTAAAGCCAGGTGCTTCCCAGCACAGCCCAGTTGAGTGTGAAGAGCAAAGGAATGCAGTACTCAGCCAACAGGGCAGCAGCCAGGCCGTCCCATAGGTCCTGAGGCTTTCTCAGTCCTCATCCCCCTCACTGGCATGATTCAGCCAGGTTGAACTTCGTTGTGTTTTGGCACAGCTTACCCAGCAGTTTAGCAGTGAGACTCCCTGCAATATGAAGGAGTCTCACCCCACCAGAGCCAAAGGCTCCAGGCCTCCCTGGAGGTTCTTTCTAAATGTCTTTAGTAAGCTTACACGTGGCACACAGACCCTATTAGCCTCTTACCACATTTCTTACAAACCAAACCCACTGGTGGGCAGAACAGGAAGATGTCTGGCCGCCAGCCAGACAGTAAACAATAGAGGCAATTATTATGCAGCCATTAATCTTGTCAATTACACATTAACCCAGTCGGTGTGTATAAAGGGGGCACAATCTTCCTTTAAAAAATGTATGTATGTATGTATATATTTTACCTCGTCTCTTTCTTTGCTTTTTATTCACCATGAAAGAGAAAATTTAAAAAAGGACTATATTGCTATACTCAACCCAACTTCTCCATTTTTTGAAACAATCACACCAGCATGAAAATTCCTTTAGCAAGAGTGTTGATTGTATCTTTCAATGTTTCTCTGATGGCTGATAATGTAGTAGTGCTGAGTATTCAGGAAACTGATTTTGTTGCTTTCTGTAAACCCTTTCCTCTTTCACTTTGAGTGTTTCAGTCAAATGGGCTATATTAATATAAATGTTAGCTTGATTAGATGATATAATGATTGGCAGAATAAAGCAGAGTTTGAAATCTTTTTCTACTAGATATGTTTAAAACAACCTATTTTTTGTTCATCTTTGTCTGAGTAGGTGTTACCCAAAGACATCCTTGCCCATTTGAAAACCCAGAAGTTGGCTTTGTGGTCTAATAAAATAAAATAAAATAAATAAAAAATGCGCAGAGCAGTCTAGAAGCAGCTCAAACTAACCTTATTCAGGGTGGTGGTGAGGAGGCAGTTTCTCTTTGGAGACTCCAGTCTTTCTCCTCTGCTCACACCCCCGTTAGTGCCCTTGACCTTCCTATCCCTCCTTCTTTTCAAAACCAGTTCTAAGAAATGACCCATGTCAAGCCATTTATTTCTTCGAGGGCATTAATGAGCTTGGAGAATACTTGTTCTGGCTATGTTTATGTTGTAAGCCTTATCTTTCCTTGTGGAATGAGAAGAATTTCAGGTTTTGGATAATAACCCAAAGTTCAAGTTTTTTTTTTTAAGTTCTGCTCACATGGTGGTGAGACAAATAACTTGTTGTTGGCAGGAAGGGCAGTTCTCAGTGGGCACTCTTCACAGAGTTGAGTGGCTGCTTGTTGCTCTCCCTTTTGTGTAACTAACCACAAAGGACAGGGTATGAGGGCAGGGTGGACGGGGCAAGTGGAACAGAAGGAATCCAAAATGTTACTTTCTAAGACATCTGAGACCTATTTAAGTAGAGCCCTAATGCCTGGCAGGTCAGAGGACCCAGGGATGTGGAAAGACAGACATATCAATTGAAAGTGAACATCAGCTTCTTCCTTTTGATGGCAGGAGAGCAGCCTAGGAGACCTCTCATGTTCTAGGGGATTCAGGCATCTTAGAGTGAAGTCCTGCTCCATTAGCTGTCAGATTTGGTTCATGCATACAGGGTGGCATAATGTTTTCATTCAACTCATCTCAATCCTATCTCTAGCTCTAATAAATGTTAAGGCTTTCTCCCACAGCACCCCCAACTCAGTATTGGAAGAATGAGAGGGCTGACTCATCACTGAGGTTCCTTATAGCACTAAATTCCAATGATCTTGGATTAAGGAGTGTAACTTAATATGTTGTTATTCAAACGAAAATGCTTAGGGTCAGGACACTGGTGAAAGGTAAGAGGCCAGAATACAAGGGATAGCAGTCATTTTCCATGGCTTGTTTCCTCCTAAATTGGAGCAATTACAGAGTCAGGGGAAGAAGCAGAAGCTACTGGTGGCAGATCAATACTAACCGAATCACCAAGATGGTTCAGGGAAATGTGGTTCTGAGGGGTGGGAAAGAACAGAGTGAATCTGGGAGCGCCTATGGAGTGGTCAGTTTCTTCTGATAATAGTGAATTGATCTGAGAGAAAGTATGGGTTGTCCTTTCTTTGATCAGATGATTACATTTTTGAGTAACAGGAGAGTTCCTAAACAAATTGAGCCAGCAGCTCTGATCCGATCAGAGAGTGTTTATTTCACAGGCAGCTGGTTTCAGGACCTCAAGGGAAAGCTGTCCCTTAAGCACCAGCTCTCATAAATCAATGAAGGACAATAGAGAAGAATTTAGAGGACGATTCCAGAGTTCACTGTGGTTTTTTCCAGGCAGAATGTTTCTATCTTCAATAACGTTGTGGATACTTTCTCCAGTAACACATTTGGTGGAATAATAGCCTTGCCTGATGGGCCACTTATCTCTAATTCAGTGACAATTGACAACAATTCCTTGCATCCTTAATACTTTGCCAGGAGATACAGGACAGAAGAAGGACAATATGCACTCACAACCTTAGAGGAATTTGGAGCTTAGCAGAAAATGCACTAATGCACTTGTGGGTAACAGATGTGGAAATCTTTTAACCTTGTCGCTAAAGCCTGTGCCATTCGTCATTTCAGGAATGTGGGCCAGTAGAGACTGAGTGGATTAGCTGGACCACGATATACTCATCACTCCAAGTTTGTGAGTCTTTGCGCTCTTTGATGACTGCTATAATGTGGATCTCAAATGTCCTCCAAAGGTCCATGTTAAAGGCATGGTTTCCAAGTTGACATTACCTGTGGGTAGCATGGATTTTAAGAGGTGAAGCTTAGTAGGAAGTCTTTGGAGTGTGTTCTTAAAGAGAATGGTGGGACCTCAGCTGAATTCTTTTTTTTTCTTCACAAATTTTGTATTTTTATTGCATTTAAAATGGATTTTTTTTCATTTGTAACTGGTTTTTATTTTTATTTATTTTTTTCAGATTTTTTTATTTGAATTAGAAACAAGATTGTTTTACATGACAATCCCAGTTCCCTTCTCCCTCCCATCCTCCCCTCTGCCCTCCCCTAACTAAAACCCTACCTATCACATATCCTTTCTGCGTCCCCTGGATGGTGAGGCCTTCCATAGGGGGACATCAGAGTCTATCACATCCTTTGGGATAGGGCCTAGCCCCCCCCCCCCCCCTGGCCAGGGCTAGGGATAAGTACTGAACTACTACAGGAGGTCCCATAGATTTCTGAGGTTTCCTCAATGAAATCCATGTTCATGGGGTCTGGATCAGTCCCATGCTGGTATCCCAGCTATTAGTCTGGGGAGTAAGAGGTCCCCAATGTTCAGGTCAGTTGTTTCTGTGGGTTTCAGCAGCCTTGTCTGGACCCCTTCGTCCTTCTCTGCATCTGGATTCCAGTTCAGTTCAGTGATAAGTTGTGGGTGTCGGCTTCTACTTCCACCAGCTGCTGCCTGAGGACTATCGGGTGGCATATAAGTCAGTCATCAATCTCATTATCAGGGGAGGGCATTTAAGGTAGCCTCTCTTCTGTTGCTTAGATTGTTAGCTGTTGTCATCTTTGTAGATCTCCAGACATTTCCCTAGTAAACCTAAAATGTCTCCCTCTATTATGGTATCTCCATTCTTGTTATCTTCTATTCTTCCCCTGAGCTGAATTCTTTTTTTCCCTTTCACTTCCTGGCCATGATGTGTGATTTTTACCCTGCCATGTGCTATGGACTGTGTCACCACAGATCCCCAAACAATAATGTCAACTGGACAGGGACTGGGACCTTGTTGGCTAAAATAAGCCTTTTATCTTTATAAATTGATTATATTGCATTTAATATTTTGTTACATTTATTTAGTTATTATATGAGGGACACATGAGTGCTACAGTCTATGTGTGGAGGTCAGAGGACAACCTGAGGGAGTCTGTTCTCTCCTACCATGTGGGCCCAGGGATCAAACAGGTCATCAGGCTTAGTAGCAAGAGCCTGTACCTAATGAGATGTGCCAATATATACTGGCACATATTATTGAGTGTGCACACCTATGAATTTTCTGGAGCCGAAGTTATAGACATTTGCAAGCCTTCTGATGTAGGTTCTAGGAACTGAACTCTGGAAGAGCAACAACTGCTTTTAACTGTGGTGCTGCCTTTGCAGACCCATCCTCCCATATCTCAAATGAACAAAGATGAAGCAGGTCTTCAGTGGTGGATCTGTGATGAGAGTCTTTTCATTTGCTGTTTGTTAAAATCTCTTCTGTGAAAGACCTTGCACCAGTTTTCTGACTTCTTTTACTTTTATGATCGTCTAAGGATGACGAACCATGTATTAGATCCTTAGGAAACTCTATCCAACAATGTATATATTAAAAACAATTATCAGGTAAGAATTACATTCACAATATTCTGATGTGGGATAATGCTCTTGTTCACTGTGAAGATTTGTCACTCGTATTGGTTTAATAAAATGATGATTGGTCAGGCAGGAAGTATAGGCAGGGCTATCAGACTAGGGGAATTCTTGGAGGAAAAAAGGCAAAGACAAGTCACCAGCCAGATGCAGAGGAAGCAAGATGAGAATGCCTTACTGAGAAAAGGTACCAAGCCATGTACCTAAACATGGATAAGAATTATGATCAGTTTAAGTTGTAAGAGCTTTTTATTAATAAGCCCGAGCAATAGACCAAACAGTTTATCATTAATATTAGCCTCTGTGTGTTTATTTGGGACTTAAGGGCTGTGGAATCAGTCAGGAGAGAAACTTCCATCTACAGTGTTCAGTCTATTTGTGTTTGGCATATCCTGAGAAAATACTCTATTATCAGTTCTATCTTGATGAATCTAAAGTTTTATACCTAAACCACTTTTTTTCATAACTTGTTTTACCAACCAAAACTATCTTTTACCAACCAAAACATTTTCTTAGATAAACAACTTAAGCTTTTAAGTCTTTCAACCATATGCACTTTACATCTCTTTTATGAGTTTCATTTTGAATTTGGTAACAAGGAAAACTGTAACTATAACTATCTCATCTTCAATTCCACCAGAGACCTGGAAGGATATATTAGCTGAGTAAACAGAAAGTCCAGAGCAAACACCTTCCAGTACTAAAGAAATGACAGAGACAGCTGGCTGCCTAGACAGTCACCTACGTTTCTTCAGCCTACAGGCCTAGACTATCTGATAGACTTTTCTGTGAAGGAGAAGTTTTGATGGACTACTACCTTGTCTTGGCAAAGTTTTATATCCTGCTTGTCCAATTTGGACAGCATACTGTCAGAAGTCAAAGCAAGGGCAGTTTCTTGCCTAGAGGATAACTTTGCCACAATAAAAGCAAACTCCATATGTAGGTTCTTCAATGTCCATTATTCTTTTTTTTTTTAAGTATATTGGTGTTGCCAGGAGGACCAATTGTTAAGAAAAGTCTTATGTTATTAAAACATCTTTGAAGTGATTGATGACCACTTACCTATCTAAAATACATGTGTTTACCCTTGAAAATATGCCTGATATGACTACAAGTTTGATTGTTATAGATGACTAATTGGTAACCTGCATTTCTTAATTATCCTAAATAGTTTGTAATAATAGCTTTCAAGGACTAGAACTTTACATTACTTTTTTAAATAGCTGCAAATACCTTAAACAAGAGTAGAACATATATACAGTATAACAAAGTAACAAAAATAACCTTAAATTTGTATCAATAAGCAAAATTCATACTAATGTAAATATTTGAGACTAGTAGTTGCCTTTTAGTCTAAAATTAGATGCAATAATATATCCTTTTATACTATCATTCCCATACCCCTCCTTTTTTTCAGAAAGAAGTCCTTGAATCCCTTGCTTAGTTTTCTCTCTTACCAGTAACAACTTGTAACCAACCACAGTAAATGATGACAAATGTCTATAGCCCACTGAATAGACAAAAAACTACCCAACCCACCTCTTGGGAGTATGGACGTTGTGCCTTTAAGACATTAATCAGCTATTTTAACGTTTTTTTCTCTATGACCTTCAACTTGTGGTTCATCTCTGACTCTGTTCTCTTGGCTGTTTTTCTTTTGAGAGTGTGGCTTTAAAAATATAAATTATGGATCTTCTAACTTTCAAGTGATTATATGCATATGTAAAAGAATAAAGTCTGAAGTAAATACTTCTGACTAAATGTGAGCTGAGTCTTCTACTAAGGCATGTTGAGGAGAGTACTGTTTTTTAATCAATTTGAAGTCAGAAACTGAACTATGTTCAGTTTTTAATGTTGCCAGGCTGCCACCAGAATGTCACTGGCTCAAGTTTTCTCTAATATAATTTCATGCTTAGGCTAGAGAATCGATTAATGGAAGATTATTTTAAATGCTCTGTACCTCAGACAGGACTACTTTCTCTGCTTCTGATCCTCTTCCAGCAGTAAACTCTTGAATCAAGTGTCTAGCCTTGTGGAGGGACAGAGGGTTACTGACAGTCTGGTTTAGAGTTTGTCTTAGAGGATGCTGTGTATTTTGGGGATGATGTGAAAAGCATTTCTGTGTATAAAGTAATGTTCAACTGGTCTGACAAGTCAGCCAATAAACCTTTTCTACTAAGCTTAGAGAGACTACAGCTTGGGCATCGAGATGAGATGAACAAAAGGACTTTTCAACTAGTGTTTCTGCCCTTCTGTTGCTCATGTGGCTGCTGTGGGTGAACAGTCTGGGGGAATGCTGCACCACTCCATGGGAAAGCTTCACAGAACATGCAGTAGAAATGGCACCACCGAGGTTAAACAATACATTCGAGCGGGGTGGAGGAATATTCTAGACAGATGCTGGGTTTCAGGGAAGTTCACTGAAGGCTGTAACACACAGGAACATTACTGGATATTCAAGGCAATTGATTTCTAATTGTCTTGCAAGAGTAGGAAATGAGAGCTGATAAAAGAATGGACAAAAAAATTACTTAACAGCATTCATTTCTCCATTGAGATAAATCGATCTATAAGTGAAGTAACATTATTGTATGCAAAGCCTTATTATGACATTAAATGAGAAAATGACTGTCTATGGAGTCCTTAAATAGAAATGGTACCTAAAAGGTCCAGCAATCCATACCTATCCTTATTGATATTGTCATTATTATTTTGTAATTTGCCTGTTGTTTTTTTTTTAACTGGCCCTTATAGTTGGGAAGTTCTTTCTTTGTGTTGATAGCTCCTGCTGCAATAACTGATTTTCTCTTTGGTGTACCACACAGACATGTCATTCTCCTAGTTATGACAGTAATAAATTTAGTCCTCAGCACTCTTTCCTCCAAGTCAAATAATTTTAATTCCATTCATCTTTTCTTTTAGGTATGATACTTGGAGAAGGAACTTTCCAAAGTCCTTGTGTTGTTTTGATCTGAGCCCAGAGGCAACTGAATGGAGCCATCACCATGTACTAATTAGCGAATCCCATGCAGTTCTAATTTGTCCAGACATAAAGTGAACCACCCACACACTTTTCCCTGGAAAATCATAACTCCACATTAGTTCTTCCCTCTACTCTAAAGGGGCAGGCATGTCCTTGCACAGACCTTTCCATATAGGTTTTTAAAAGTACAGAGATGCAGGAGTTCTGGTTTGGTTGACTCTGGTCGCCTGACATTTTTATATCACCCTCCTCCACTGCATCTCAGCTTCTCCAGTTGTAAAGGGGACATGACAACTGAACATAGAATTGGTGGAATAATTCATTCCCAGAGTAGAAGCTATTACATTCCAGTGTGGTGGGAGGAATATTCCATCACTGACATAAAGACAGGGCCCTCAGATCCTGGGATTTCTTTGTTTCATTTAGATCCTACGAATGTAAAGCACTCTGGCTGCCCCAACTTTCCTTCTGTGCATGCTTGCATAGGCTATTGTTTGGCAACTGGTTTCTTTGATAGAGAACAGCGTTTTTTTTGTTTTTTGTTTTTTGTTTTTTTTTTCATTTAAGAAAGACACTCTAGATACCCCTAATGCATTCGAGAAATGATGACCTGAGAACACTTAGGAAATCACAACTTACTTACATCAGGGCAACTCCTGATGAAGTTAAGTAACACACCAGAAGAGAAGGGAAGGAGAGAGAGGGGGAGGGGAAGAGAAAGATAGAGAGAGGGCGGGATGAAGGATACACTCAATAGTAGAAACATTAAACAATTCACCATTACCTAATTTCTCCTCTCATTGCCGTAAATTTCAACCCACAAATGTAAAACTGACCCATTGCTGTGAACAGCCATTTTCCAGATGAGGAAACACAAATGACCCATAGATGTATGAGAATAACTTAAATTGTGTCTGGATAAGGCTTTAAAAATCCACAAAACTACAATGATATCTACATATACATCATATTAACAAAATTAAAACAAAAATAGCTAATATCAATTATCAACAAGAATATGGAACAGTAGAGGTTTTAAAATCACCTTGAGGTATGATAACATGCTTCAATCACTTTGTATAACAATTTATCAACTAGTGAAATTGAATATATGCACATATGTCCTATGCATTTCAGGGAAACTTCTATTCAAAACAGGAACATATTCATAGAAGCATTATTCCTATTAGTGAAAATCTATGTGCAATCCAAATACTCATCAACAGATGGCTAAAAAAAAAAAAAAAGATTACACATAGAATACTACAAAACAGCTAAAATGACAACTATTCTGTATTTCATCTATCAACCCAACTGTCTACCTACCCATGCATATCTGAACATCTAGGTGCATTACTTAACTTCATCAGGAGTTGCCCTGATAGGGTTTCTCTGTGTTGCTCTGGCTATCCTGGAACTACAGATCAGGCTGGCCTTAAACTCACAGCCTCTGCCTCCCGAGTGCTGAGATTAAAGATATGTGTCACTGCTGCCTCACTAGCATTATTAATAGGAGCTCTGTGTTTCCATTCATTTTTCCCTGTGGGTAGACGTGAGGGCATTGAAAGCACGGTCCTGTTCTATCTTATTCACTCGATATCTAACAACCAAGGGAGTACCTGCCACAAAAGAGGTGCCCAGTAATGAATATTCATTAAGTTCATACATATATGGCCAAATAAATGACTATAGACTTGCCATAGAATAGGCCTATGAGATAGTATAGGAAAGCAGAAAACAGAATCAAATAATTGAAACAACTGACTACATTACAACCCAATCCAAACCAATATATATATATATATATACATATATATATATATATTTATTATGGTAGATGAAATATATATATATATTACATATATATATATTATATATATTATGGTAGATGAAAGGTAATTGGCAAAGCGGGGGAGGGGGGATGCCGTAAAATATCAGATAAACTGTACAAGACCTGTGCAAGATCAGGCCAATCAACATTTCAGCATGGGGACGGGAGGAGCTTGGATCCCCTACCCCTAACTGAGAAGCTTTCAGTAGTCCATGAGTCAGTTTCTTTAAAAGTGTGGTTGCTGGCCCATTCCTGAGAGTACATGGCAGCACAAACTGAACTTATGTATATATGTATAATTTTATTTTATAATTTTTTTAAAAGAGGGCACAAGGTTTGAAAGGTCAGGGAGCCCTGGGATGGATCTGAGAAGAGTTGGTGGGGGTGAAGAAATGAGAGTGAATACGGCTAAAATATATTGTGTGTATGTATGAATTCTCAAAAATTAGTAAAAATATATTTAAAATGTCAGGTCAAGAGCTACAGTCCCTCATTGACAGGGGGCTCTTATAAATCTATGAAGGAAAAACAAAGATTCTGCATCTGCCAGCCCCACATATGCCATACTCTAAATAATCTATGGTTTTCTCTGCTGTGTTCAGATAGGTGGTTCTAGCTTAGAATCCTTACGCAGTTGCAGTTGCGGGCAAACGTTATCGAGGTGCACACTCCTGGTGAAGGCTTCCTCCATGGCCTGCAGCTGCTTCTGGAAGCTGCGTATGTACACAGGAAGGAATGGACAAGTGGCAGTTTATCTGTGGAGGCTGTCCCCTCTCCCGTCTACTTCTTGCTTTCTGTGCCACTCAGGAAACAGAGTCAGGTTACCTTTCCAGGAAGATACACATCTTTTGTACATCTTCTAAAACCCACTCAGTGTTTAGTGGCAGAGTAATTTATGCTCCACTAATGTGCTTTCTTTTTAAGTCATATGTATTGCTTTCAACAGCAGCTTGTTTCTGACAATAGATAGTGATCTGCCTTTTGTAAATGACTGACTTTGATGTGCATCTCCTACTTCATCTGGTAGCTTTTAAGAAACCATGCACAGGGCACTATCCCCTCCATTGTTGACTTGTACCCTGAAGTGACTGAGTTACAGGAAATAGTGTCATGGTCACTTGTAGTATTTGTGTGCATGATTGTGTGTATGTGTGCTCACAGGGTGGGGAGCAAGGTGCCACTGAGCTTTGGATTAGAAAGATGGCTTTTCGTTTATTTGAATGTTTGAGCAGCCCAAAGGGTTCTTGTGTACAAGCCCTGCCTTTGCTAACTCCTGTTATTATCTTGCTGCTCAGGTCATGCCAACTGCTTAATTACATGGAAAGTTATGAAACAGCTCGGGCAGCAGAACATTGCTCAGCTGTGGGTTCCTAAAAGGAAAACAAAACAAAATAAAACAAAACAAAACAAAAAACCCTCTTCTTGCAATGAGGATGGCTGCCAGCCCCAGGCATGTCTGTCTGTCCATGCCTGCATGTATAGCTCTTGTATAAAAGGGTGCCTATGGCTGGGCAGAGTCCTGGATTCACATTTCTAACAGAGCCATTGGTCATAGCACAATAGAACCATTTTAATCGGCAAGAGATTAAATCTGAGCACTCCAAGTCAGACTTTTCCTTTCATTGAATGTAAACAATTAAACCTCTCTATGGAGGTTTTCCTGCTCACTCTGTGGTGTACCCCAAAATAACCATCGGGAGCACTGAAAATGGGTGCTGTTTAAAGTTCATCTGACTCACCTGACCCTCAACCATCACCCTCAGGGGGAAATGATTGTTCATAATCTGAGTTTGTGCTGGGGAGGGCTCTTCTTTGGGTTCAGTCTCTTAGGTGCCCTGCTTGGCTTCCTGCTCACCTTCAAATTACACAGATTTTGGCCCTTTGCACATTGTGTTGCCTTATCTGCCCTTACAGAGAAGACTCCAATGGAGTCCTCTGGGTAATTCAAGGCTGAGAGACTTCTGTCCCGAAGAACCCTTTTCGAAGGAGCAAGTAGGATCATCTCTAACTCTTTGCTTCTACAGGAAACAGCTTGCCCACTGCAGAGGGGTGGGGTTCGCTCTGATTTCTCTGAAAACATTTGGAGAAAGAAAGAGCCAGGCCCCAAAGCCAAAAGACAACTTTAACCCTCCACTTGCAGAGCCCAAGGTCAACCAAAGGTCACACAGGCAGTACTGAGACGAGAGGGAGGGGTGGCCAGCTTTCTCCAGGCTGCCTCTGAGACTGCAGAAATCCATAGCAGGAATCCAGGCCCCAAACAGCTCACTTGCTGGCTCCAACACTGACTGGGCACCTGGGACTGGTGAAGCGGTGTGAGGTGCCCGACAGGGCACAGAGGAGACACTGATATAGACTCTAGCTCCCACGGCAGCCCCTCCCTTTCTTGGAATCTAATTTAGACCATATCAAAGTTTTCATACAGACATTCCTGATACCATTGTGCTGTAAATCCTGTCTGATCCGACCTTCAAATACTTATGCAAACTGAAATATGTCTGGAAAGAAATCAAAACAAAACAAATATGCCACACCATTGCTTTGCAGCAGTCACCTCCTTCCTCATTTGCATTTCAGCTCAGACCTCTCCAACCCACTCCCAACTGTTTAGGACAGTTAATTAGTCATAATTGCAGCGACTGTTTCTCTGCATGTGCTGATGGCCTTATGTCTGGAAGCCAGCTTAGCCCAGTTTTCAGCGTGTGTGAACTGCGTTGGTAGCATTATTTTTGTGGAAACTCATTACAGATAAGTGCAGTTAGTTTAGTCTCCGTCAAGACCTGCCATAGCAATAATTTGCTTTCTTCAAACATCTCCAGGTTGGTGCGTTCCAGGAGCTGTGACCTCTGCCTCCACTTTCGCTCTGTCATTACAGTGGGCTTTTTTACCCAGGAGCATTTTGGGTGAAGCACGCTAACTCAGTTTCGGATGCAGTTTGCTAATGATAATTTGCGTCACTTGCAAGTTGTAGCAACATCGAGATCTCATGGTCTATCTTTTGGATCATGACACCGTGTAATTAGAGAGAGTGGAAAATGGGAAAGTAGAGTGACTGTGAACTCATATTACTGTTCTGAAACCAAAGGGGAGAGAAGAGGAAGTGGCTATTTGTGTTAAGGATGAACTGCTCTTACACTCCTACAAAGGAACTTTGCAATCTTGCAAATTTAAAGTGGAAATAAATGGTCTTTGTTCTCATAAGGTTTGCTTGCCTAGATTATTAGTGGTTTTAATTTATTCAAGTGTATTGAATGCTAACACAGAGCTATGTTTAGAGAGATGAGAGTAAGTGGTTGGTAGTAGAGATCCTGTATACTGTAGGGTTGCATCCAAATACCACACCTCATTGGGTTTTATTCAGCCTTGTGAAATAGTCATGGTATGTACCCATTACTCCATTCAGCAGATGAGGAAATTGAAACCTGGAAAGGGTAATCAACTCACCAGCCTTTGGCCCCAAAGCTGGTGAGAGCCAAGATTAGGAACCAAGGATCTTTCTTCTTCATGTCTTAAAGACTGAAGGGTGAGGAAGTAAGACAAAATATGCCAGTAAAAAACAAAATGAATATATATATATATATATATATATATATATATATATATGTCCATACAAATATATTCATTTTATTCATTATATTATATCACATATATTCATTATATATTATTATATCATATATTCATATATATGTCTCAGGACTGAATAGAAATGTGAGATGGTGTCACCATTGTCCCCTGCACGCAGCTGCCTGCCAGTGCTCTTCAATGGGAATGCTAAGAAGAGGGTAGGGTGCAGTAAAGCAAGGGATGTGGGCAGCTTCAAGTGTGTTAGGCCAAAGCGATGAGGGGGATGACTGCTCTATGGCCAAAAGCAGGGCTGGCCTTCTAGGAGGATCACCAACTCAGTCATCAGTTGGAGCACCAAGCTTAGCAGGTTCTAGCTGTTGGATGAATGCTCTCCTTCTGCCATCTTGGAACTCTCCTCTTTTGAACAGCAGGCCCTATTTTTGTATTTTACACCTTGTAATGGTGTGGCAGGTCCTGGACAGGTGTTTTACTTTGTTTATTCAGCTTCTGTGCTTGAGTGCTAGTGTTAGGATAGTGTGAGCATTAGAGCAGAGTGAGGAATTATGGACATTAAACGGATGAACTGCCTGGAGATGGCAGGAGAGAAAAGGAAATTGTTTTCCTTATATTTCAGTTTACTTTAAAGAATTCCTTAGCTGATGGCTGAAAACATCCACAAGCCCACCCGGCACCGGTATGATAAGTGAATATTTGGTGGAGAAATGGGAGAGAAGGAGAAGTGGACATGTTCATGTGCCATGGGAAGAGGCAGAACCGAAGAAGTGAAGGGGTATAGAAAAGGCTGAGGTGGGTAGCCTGCTTGCCACCTGGGACCATGGTGACATCCAGGCCCAGGTTTCTGCCAAGGGCCATGTCTGGATTCGTGGTCCTACCCCAGGTAGGGTCTGTGTTGACATCCATGGCCCATGTTGCCACCTAAGGCCACACGGATGCCCAGGGTCTGGGCTGCCACCTGAGACCATGTTGGTGTCTGGCGCTTGTGCCGCCTCAAGGGCCATGTTGATCTGAGTGGCCTGCTCTGCCACCCAGTGCCATGCTGATATCTGAATCCAGGCTATAGCTGAGGGCCATGTCTGGGTCCATGATTGTACTGCAGCCAGGTCTATGCTGATGCCCACTGCTCCTGTTACCACCAAAGGGTATATAGACACCCGGCATCTAGCCTGCCACCTGAGGCTGTGTTTGTGCTTGAAAGCCGCACTGAAGCCGCACTGTGCCATACTGATCTGAGTACTCTGTACTGCCACCTGGGACCATGGTGACATCCAGGCCTGGGCTATTGCTGGGAACCATGACTGGGTCTATGTTGATGGCTATGGCCTGCGTTGCCATCAATGGCCACATGGATACCTGAGATCTGTGCCACCCCATGGCCATGCTGGTGTCTGAGGGCTGTGCCACCACTGGGGCCATGCCAATCTAGGTGTCCTGCACTGCCACTCAGGGCCATGGTGACATCTGGGCCCAAGGTGCTGCCAAAGGCCATGTCTGGGTCCATGGCCCTGCCTCAGCCAGAGTGTGAGTTCATGTCCATGTCTCCTGTTACCACTGAGGGCCAGGCAGATGCCCAGGGTCTGGCCAGCCACCTGAGACCATGTTGGTGTCAGAGGGCCATGCTGCTGCCAGGGCTATACTGATCTGGGTGGCCTGTGTTACCCTGGTGATGTCAGGACCTTAGCTGCTGCCAGTGATCATGTCTGGGTCCATGGTCCTGCTGCAGGTGGGTCTGTGTTGATCTCTGTGACCATGTTACCACAGGGACCTGTAAGAACAGAAGCCTGGCTCCCTAGATAATCCCTTCCCTGATCTGTACTGCTTCTCAGGGTCCTCCAGCTGATGGTAATTGCCAGTCAACAGAGATTTTAAAAGCTAAGGAGGTGAGAGAAAACAAATTTGAATAAATGTCTATGACAAATGTCCTTGAGTGCAGGCTTTGTAAGATGCCTGAGGAGCCACTCTCCCTTGTGAGGTTTGCTGTTCTAAAATGGAGGTTGAAGGGACACTAGCCCACTCAAGCATATGGCTCTGGCAGGCCTTGCCCTTCTCCCTAGTTTCCTCTGCATTCCTAAAGCCGGCCACCAATGTCCAGCTACCAAAGTATTGAAGTCCAGCAATCAGAAGTCCTCTTTGGTTCACCTGATTAACATGTCTGATCAAAATATACCACCACACAGATCTCTCCTTTTTCTCTTCTTAAAAATTACACCTGCAAGGTCATTTGTGGCAGTTGTCCGACTGAGTCAGAAAGCAGCCACCTTAGCATTTCTTCCCTATTTAATAAAGGAGCTCTGTGAAAACACGTACATGGGTGTGGTTTGTGCCTAACCCAGGGTCCAAGGGGAAGCCCTTGCTGTGCAGAGGTCTCCTTCAGAGGGACTTTCTGGGGAGGCTGGGTTACATTTCACCTAGCTACTCATGCCTGCAACTTTCATTCTTGTTGTCCCAAGGGAAAATTCTGTTTCCTCCGAGAGACTGGTTTGTTTACTGCACAAAGTAATAAGGTGAACAGTTTGATAAAACAGAGGGAGACTAGCAATTTGTCTCAGGTGGAGTTTCTGGAGGTAGACCTGAGATGAGGGTTTTTATGCAAGGGATTTAGTAGCAAAGCACTCTGAGAAGAAACGATTACAATAACGCTGGGGTACTAGCCAGCTCAGAGGAGAAAAAGAGCGATGGGTGATTTCAGGCAAGTGCTACTGGTAGCTGAGTTTGCAGACAATTATGAAGTCTTGATTGCATTGTGGACTGTGTCACCTCAGCAGAGAGAAGGAGCTGGGTTACCACCATACTACAGCATGGTTTGGCTACAACCATTAATCCTACTTGGCAAGAATAAGACCATTACCACAATTTTTGAGCCAAATTTGAGGCAAGCTTTATTAAATACTGGCCAGGATGGTGGACACTGGCCAGGTCCATACCTGGGATTCCAAGAGAATTGCTGCAAATCACATTTGTCATGTGCTTTTAAAGACAAACCCCACAAGGCCACATACTTCCTGCCCTTGTCCAACCTGGGGCAAGCATACATCTTGACATAATGCCTGCCTGAGAACCTCCTGCTGAGGTGTGATCAAGCACATCTTGTACAGTTGGGGTAACAAACCTTGTTTACAGAAGTGAAAACATGCGGCTTGTTATCTTACATGAACAACAGCCCCCGAATTCCAGGAAGTTATCTGTCCTTGGGCAACTGGGGCTTATAGATCAGAGGCATTTTTGTTTTATAGATCTCTTAAGCACAGTAATTTAAACCTAAAACATAACTTTAGCCCTCACATGACATCTGTATGGTGTGAATGCAGAGCCCCAGATGCTTCCTGCCCTGGGTGCTCCCAGCCCACATAACTCTGACAACTCAAGACCAGTTACTTCAGAAGGCTACAGTGAGAAGCTGGCATGAGTTATTTGAGGATACTGCCATGACAACTCTACTGTGTAGTTTCACTTCTGGTTTTAGAGAGTGGTGTGTTCATCAACTGGTTCCTCAACACAAAGGATCAATGAAGAGGTCCTGTGATGTGATATTTTGTTTATGATCTAACAAACCTTGCTTATAGATCAGAATGCAGTCACTAGTTAGCTGTAGAGGACAGGCATTGGTGGCCACTCCTTTAATCCCAGCACTCGGTTGACAGAGGCAGAGGGAGCTCTGTGAGTTCAAGGCCACCCTGGGCTAACAGAGCTCTCTGATTCCCACTTGGGATGACACACATTTAATCCCAGAACTAGAGAAGAATATAAGGCAGGAGCTCAGGACAGTGGAGTCTGAGAGTTCATGGAGATAGGAGGAGCTTAGGTTTTGTGGTCAGTGGAACTTTGACGCAGAGCACCCAGGCCACTTAGTGATTTGTGGCAAACTCCTCAGACTTGACCATGAGGCCATCTGTAAGGTGGAGGAAGCCGATATTTAACCCTTTCAGGGCTCTTGTAATCTCAGATACTGACCTGGAAGCAGTTGATACATTCTTGGCTTTCCATAAATCACACATTATTATTTTATTCTTACTTATCCCAAAATGTTTGGAGGATATGGAAAAGGAGATATACCAGACTTGGTTTCAAATGTCAGAGACAAGAGCATATCTCTTTATGGAGGAAGGGCAAGCCCCTGTGACCTAGGGTCTGTCTCTACTATATTGTTCTGTGGTGTTGTCAAGATATACCAGGCAGGTGGTTACAGAGCAGCCTGGGCTGTAGTACTGAGACCTCACATTTTGCCATGCGCTGGGCTTTGATATATTTTTCTCTTCCAGAAGTCATACAATTTCCCCCTGAACCTTGATACACCCCCACCCCACCCCCATCCCAGCATAGTGACTCCTTATGTAGAAACATCTTGGGGTAGAGGACTTGTGTAGATTGGCCATAGTACTCCAGGGTTTCTTTGCAGGAGCTAGGAGAGAAACCCAGGAGTATTCCCACCCAATGTTCTTGACTGTGAGAACAATGACCAGAGCAGGGAGTTCTAGTCTGTCACCACAGAACAGACCCACACAGCCCTGCCCCTATCAATACCCATCTGCCTCTAACTTTTGAGAAGATGGCAAACGAGAGCATGCCCATGGATGGACCTGAGTGACCTGGAGGTGCAGTTGCTGCTTCTGAGTCTGGTTTGGATTGTGACAGCTGAAAGGGTAGGGAAAATAAGATCTGGATGAAATGAAGGAATCTTTCACCTCCTTTTCACTCTTCTCCATCTACCATTCTCCAGGACCGGGTGTAGGATCCCAGTCCTGAGTCTCCTTGCAGACTCCTGGAGCTCATAATGCTCACCCTTCTTTCTGTGCCCTTTTCCATGCCTCTCCTTTCTTCCCCTCATCTCAAGTTGATTCACAGAATGTCTTCCAGATCTAAGAAACTAATTGTGAAATACCTTTGTGATTATAGTTTATACATTTAATTAGAAGCTGGGAATTAAGCCTCCAAATACCACAAAATGAAAGCTTGAGATTCTCCCAGCAGAACCCTGGCTTTCCATGAATGTGGGCTGAGTCACGAATCTGTTGTCTGTTCTTACCCCCTGCACCCCAGCCCTTGTCTTTCATGTTGGAGTTATCCACCTTCCACACCTGGATTTAGAAAATTGCTGATCTCATTTTGCCTCATTCCACTGTTGTCCTTCCAGGGTGAGGCCACAAAGAATGGCTGCCTTGTGGGGGTGGCAGGAAAAGACCATGCTCATTGAGTGAGGGGGCTTCACACATCAGTTAACAACTCATATCTACACCCGGGAACAGGCTGTACAATCATGATCAAATAAAGCTGTGGGAGAAATATCTTGCTCTTGTGACGCCATTATGAAGGTTTCTAGGCCGAGCGATATTGAAATTCATGGCTCATTTCCTTTTATGGATTGAGATAAAATGGTTGTCATTTTCTTGCTGTTTCCTAGCTCTGGGGCCTTGTGAAAGAATGTTTCCTTTCTTGCTTTTGCTGGGAAGTGGATATTTGTTGGGTTGGTGTGTGTTGAGAATATTTTGGCACTGGAAGAGTATACCCATAGTCTGCTGCCTCTGGTCAGGGTCAATCTCTTCTCCTGGCTCTTACCCAACTATGGCACTTGTCATGTTTCCTTTCTCTTTGTACTGACCTGCATTTCTGCTTGTGTCCTATATCATGTCAAAAGCATGTGAAGTCGGAGAAGATGGCTCAATCGATAAAGTGGGACCTGAGTTTGATCCCGCACTCTTGTAACTCCTGTGTGTGGCAGTGCATATTGCCAATTTCGGCACTAGGGAAGTGGGTACAACAGTGGGTATGGGATGATCCCTGGGCCTTGGAGGCCAGTCAGTCTAGCCAAATCTGTGAGGTTTAGGTTTAGTGGGAGACCCTGTTGAAAAGGTAAGGTTGAAGGAGACTGAAGAATATATCTAATGTTGACCTGCTGTCTCCTTACATATATACACATTTCTCTCTCTCTCTCTCTCTCTTTCTCTCTCTCTCTCTCTCTCTCTCTCTCTCTCTCTCTCTCACACACACACACACACACACACACACACACACACAGAGGCAACACACACAGAGGTGTGCACACACAGGTACACACACACAGGCAACACACACAGAGGTGTGCACACACACACACACATAGGTACACACACACACACACACACACACACACACACACACACCACACAGGCATGCACACATACACACACAGAGGCATGTACACACACAGAGGTATACACACACACACACACACACACACACACACACACACACACACACACGCAAAGCTCTGCATGATAATGGACTGTCATTCACATTTTTGTATTTGCCCCAGCCTGCTCTATTCTGTATGGCAGGCACTTGATACATGTCAAAGCTAGATTCTGGAAGACCACACACAGAGGACAACTAAGGAGCTGCAATGGCTGCCCTTGGAGCAGGGACGGCTGTTGACCCATTTGTGTTCCCTTGGCCACCCCCCAGGGTTCAAATATAGACTAAGCAAGCCCTGCTTCTCTGCCTAAGGTCATTCCTGACCATTGGTGTGAGCTGAGACTATCAGTGAGAAGAGGAGTTAATATCACCCGTGCTCCTTAAAGGAAGGAAGTGGGAGAGTGGAGAAGGAAGCAGCCTTCTGTTGCTAAGCTTGTGAATTGGACGGAGTGAAGCTTGGCCATCAGCAGGGCAATAAGGATGGTTCCTTGAGGAAAAGCCCAAAGCAAGTAAGTCAAAGGGCAAGCCTCCAAGAGCACTCGAGGGAACTTGATGAGGACCAGACCCATCAATGTCACAGACAATCCAGACAAATTAGAGGAGACTGTGAAGTGGAGGAAAGAGTATCTGGGCCTCAGCCATGGTGATCTTCAGTAGAAGAGAAGAAGATTCCAACCCCCAGGCATTGAGAATGAGAGCCTGACTGCAATGGGGCACATCCTAGAGGCCAGTCAGGGCCAGGAGATGAGGTGAGCCTCCACTACCAACGTAGCCCATAAGGAATGCAATGTCAGGCTTGGATCTAAGCCCCAGGGATTTAGGACTTATCTACTCTTAGCAGCTTTATATTAAACTCTTAGTTAAACCATGTATGTGCCCACCTGTGATGAGGCCCCCACAGGTGCTGCTTGTCCAACTGACACAGACTAGAACACTAGTAAACCCATTCTTTCCCTCTCTGCATAACTAACACAGAATTTTAGTATATCCTCAGCCTCAACCATGGTGGCTGGGTGTGACAGACTCCTAGAGTGAGGGGGCCTGTGACAGTGAGGGGACAGAGGCCAGCAGGAGGGTGGAAGGCATGTGTTGCATACATAGCTATACTTGGACTTCGCTGAGGTCCAGATCCACTGCTGGGATCACCTTCATGGCATTCTGCATTTGGTGACTTAACAGAAGCACAATCAATGCACTGATTTGAAAATTAACCATTCTTTCCCATGGGTTTGACAACTTGGTAGCTTGCAGGCAGGCTCCATTTAGAAAGAAAGCCTGGGACCTACACAGAATACAGGAAAGCCAACAGGTATCATCTACAGACTTGTGTGCGGGAGTGGATGGGAGGTGCTGGGAGACCAGGGTCTGAGTAAGTCCTTTCAACACGTGCCTGTTTCTTATCTGTAGGACAAGGACAGCGCAAAGGAGTTCGCCATTACTACAGTTTTGATGTTCTGGTGACACTTCTCACCAGTGCTATGGTTTTGGTGTTCTGGTGATGCTGCTTGGGTGATGAGGCTGCATTGCCTGCTGGGAAGAGTCTGCCCATGCAGCAAGTTCAGCAGGTAAAGTGTGTGTTCAGGGTGCCAGGTTGACTTCTGTAGAGACCGAATGTGAGAGTTGGAAGCCCTTGCCATCAACCCTGTTTGAGGTCTGACTCCAGAGTCATGTGTGCATTTTTCCTTTTTTTCTTAATTGATTTTTTCCCCTGTAGTCCCCACCCCCAAATATTCACCTTTGTTCAGGACTAAGTGGATTTCTTTGGTTTCAGGAGAGTTTTCCCTTTTAAGATTGGTTTACAAACCCCATGCTGCAGAGAGCAGCTGAAAAGGAGAGGGTTTGGGACAGGAGAGTGAGCTTGTGTGAACGCCATGGGTTTGACTTGAACCATCCTCAGCTTTCCATGTCATGGAGGCTTACTCAGTGCTGTTATAAATTCTAGTACTCGGATATAGTTCTGTCCTTCCTAGTGGTCTTCTCACACATGTAGTTGAGCTTCTCTGTTGGCCACTGCAGGGTAGACAGACTTCTCATAGAGACTGGTTTTGTGTGTGTGTGTGTGTGAGTGTGTGTGTGTGTGTGTGTGTGTGTGTGTGTGTGTGTGTGTGTGTGAAGTACACATGTGTGAGGGTGCACGAACCCATGTGTGAGCACTGAGGCCAGAAGAGGATATCCTGTGTCTTGCTCTGTTAGTGTCTGCTTTAATCTTTTGAGACAGAGTCTCTCAGTGAACCTGGACGTATGTTGGCAGCCAACAAGTCACAGTGATCTGCCTGCCACTGTAGAAGGCTACAGTGCTGGAATCACAGGCACTGTGGGTTGTGGGGATTTGAGATTTGGTCCTCATGTCTATGCAGCCAGCACTCTTTCACACTGAACTCTTTTCCCCAGACCCCTGCTGGGTCTAGTCTGGAGCTGGGTTCTCAAAGTAAAAGTCCATATCACATAGCTACATGTAGAGGAACTCATTTATGGCCCACTTGGCTGATGCTGTCAACCAGACTCTTTTCCCAGGTCTCCAACAACTGTGGGAGGTGCCTGGATAAATAGGTGTGACTGCTTGTTTTGGCTGTCATGGATCCTGTTTTGTTGTGATAACCATGGTGGTGGTGGTGATAGCCATGCTGCTGCTCCTGCTGGTGGTGGAGGTCAATTCATGAATGAGTGTGAGTGTGCCCTGAGAGAGTTGACATACATACCATGCAGATTAGGAAAACATAGAGGAAAGAATTTAAGATACCTCTTAAAGATACAAAAACAAAAAGGAATGTCATCATCTTACCTTCCTTAGAAAACAATGCAGTGGAGGCTGCCATGTGTTTGGGGCCACTGTGCTGTCTCTGCATGAGGTGGAATCTGACAGTGAATTCTCCTTCTATTGAAGTTTTACACCCTTGAAGCTGGCTTGAGACTTAGGCCCAAGTTCAAAGTTCTAGAGTCTTGAGGTTAAGTACTGATTCTTTTTTTTGGAGGGGGCAGGGGGGGTGTCTGGGTAAAACATGACCATCATGAAAGTACCTAAGAAGAAATTGTCTGGTGTAGGTGGTGTTGAGGTGGCTCACTGGGTAGAGATGCATGCCACCAAGCTTGATACTCGAGTTTGATCCCCAGAACCCACAGGGTAGAAAGAGAGAATTGACTTCAGCAAGTTATCCTCTGACTTCCATACATTTGCCATGGCATGTGCACGCACGCACGCTCGCATGCATGCACGCGCGCGCGCGCGCGCACACACACACACACACACACACACACACACACACACAAGTTTGTAAAATTTAAAAAGAATTGCTTAGAGAGGAAGGATGGGAGAGCCTCTATGGTTGTGGTCTATGGTAAATCACTGCAAGATTTGCCTACTAACATTACATAAGACATTGACTAATCATAGCTGCTAAGATGTATGGTTGCATCCTGTTGTGGTGGTGTATGCTGGCAATCCCAGCACCCATGAGGCTGAGACTGTCAGATCGTGAGTTTAAACTCAGCCTGGATTATGCATGGAGCCCCTGTCTTAACCTCTCCCAACTATCCCTCAAAAAAACAAAACAAAAACCCAAATGTAATTCCAGACCAGTTTTCCCACCAACAGTGATAGCAGCCGCTTAGTCCCAACCCCCCCCTTCCCCGCCCCATGGAATGGTGGGACACCCAATAAGTCTGTGTCAGCATTATGCTCTGGGTACCAGGCCCACACACATGCTTAGAACACACCTGCCTCGTGAGGAAAGCCACCTGCTTTTTCTTCTGTGCTAAGTTTTAGGGAATTTAGGAGACAGAGTTTCTGGGTGGGGTTACTGTTTATGTAGCAGGTGGCATTGCTAGTAGGGATCTAGTGGTTCTCCCAGAGAACCATAATTATCCTAATATTCATATCTGCATAATGATTTGCAATTTAGAAAGATATTGTGCCTGTTCAATTTCATTTAATTGTCACAGCAGTCCTGTGAGATCAGTGAGAGGCCAGAGAGGATGCTTAGCCCTAATTTATAGAGGCAGGAAGTAGAGGCAAGTCCCAAACACTCATGACTCTCCTAATTAGTCTTTGTACCATTCAAGATCTTTCGGAAGACTGAGGACTCCACTGTGAACTCATTATTGGTCAGAACTTGTGTTGGGTACCCCAAGGCCCCTTTCCCCCTGCCCCTGAAGCTTCTAGTATGATGTCTGGCATACATCAGATAATGATTTAGGATTGTTCAATGAAATGAAAATAATCCCTTGGCTGGAAGATGGCTCGTTTGATAAAGTGCTGCGATGTGAGCATGAGAACCCGAGTTGGATCTCCAGAACCTATGTCAAAAAGGTGTGGAGAGGAGCAGTTGTAACCCCACTGCAGGGGAGGTGGGGGTGGGCAAATCCTTGGGACTCACTGGCTAGCCAGCCTAGCCTGCTTGGTGAGCTTCAGTCCACTGAGAGTCTATCTTAAAAAGAAAAAGTGAGTGGTGTTTGAGGAAAAGTTTTCAAGTTTGTCTTTCACCTCCACATGTGTACAAAATGCATGCATACTGGCACATGTGTGCATGTGTATGCATGTGCACACATGACTGAAATCCCTCTCAAGGGAAAAAAAATAAAGAGAAGTTCACCTCCTTATTTCTACTTTAAATTCATCCTACTTTGTTCTCACCTCCATCCTGTGGAGAATTATACCCACATACCTTTCAGGATGCAAGGCTTATTTCCCAACAGTTCCACCATTCCTGGGTGGACAGTAGCCTGGAAACTGAAACCACTGAATTTGAAAGCCTGTTCACTTGGTTGGAACCTGTCAGTCTCATGACAACTTTGAGAAGTCCTGTGGATAGTTTGGACTTTGTGACTATACCAGATACAAGCCAAATAGAGATTTAATAACCTTTCAGTGAGGGTCATAAAGCAGGGGGGGGGGATATGGGCTACAGAGATAAGTCAGATAGTTGTCTTCAATTCGGGACTTAGGGGAAATGATCCTGTTGTTCCCATCTCCTGGAATAATCTCCAGAAGAGGAGAATTTGTAATAGACTAAAACAAGCACTTGCTCTAATCATGGTTGCTTAGTTTAAGAGATCTTGTGTAGGCCCAAGCAGGTGACATTTGACAGCTTTGTACCGTGTGAATTTTAGTTTCTCTCGAAGGTCAACAGGCAAGAAGCCGAAAGTGTCTCTGGATGCTCGTTGACCTGAGCCACCCAACTAGTATTCAGCAAGCACAAAATCTATTTCAGTTCAGTCCCTGCTCCCACTCTGCCCTGTCAGCAGGGAAGAAAGGGGACAATTATTTGGTGATAATTACTCTGACGGCAGTAGTCTCTGGCAGCTGCTAGAGAGGAGTGGTAATTGCCTCCTACCACCCCCTAACCTTTTCCAACGGAGCTCTGAAAACTGGCTAAGAGGGGCTGAAATAACTCTCTGTCCACTTCCATCACTCAGGCTTTAATTAAACACAATTCATACCTCTTCAGAAACTTGAGATGATTCACGGTAAGGAGGGTTGTAAATGAGGGGCAGGGCTGTACAAATGGCACATGCTGTTGTACATTGTTCAGTTCTCCTTATCGGAGTTAGGAGTCTTTCAAGTCTGCTGCCCCCATAGCCTATGCTTTCTTCTTGACGGGGGATAGTGGTGGTGCAAGGGAGCAATTGGAGAAAAAGGCAGATTTTTCTTCTGGGAATTTTGAGAGAGAACTTTGGACTGGAAGATATGTGTGTGAATATGGAAAGTAAAATATAGACAAATGACAAACGGTGTCATGACTTAGCGTCTTTCATTGCATGGAAATGAACTCTATAGAAAGAATTACTACAGGCCTTCTAAAAAGGTTGTTTGTTTTTTGCTTGTTTTTGTCTCTAACCACAGCATTCTGTGGTATTTAACTTCTCTCTCCACAGTAGGACTTGGAGGTAGAAAGATGTGCATTCGGTTGAACAGTGTGATTTTTCTGGCTGTTCCCTGAGAGACAGAGAACAATGGGGGCAAACAAAGATAGTTCAAGGAAGATTGCTGTCTACATAGATGGAGCTGGTTCACTTTCACATTATAAATAACCATGCCTATTCTTATCCATTACACACAGACTTTGGATGCATTAAAATGAAAAAAAAGTCTGATAAAAATGTTCTAGTATGGAAGCTTCTCTATCCATTTTAAACTGGTCCATTAAACACACTAATCATAGACTGTCAGAGTGTTGAGAAATTCAAAAGGCCCTAGGAGCCCAGCCAAATGTATCTCATGGAAGCCCGAGACCAGCTTGTCATTGGTAACCCCTCTTCGGATTTCTTCATCCCTGCCATAAGCCTGCGATTCCATGTGTCATGCTGGTTGTGATTGCTGGGCATGTTGTGAAATTCTACTCCCTTTCCTCTCCTGGTCTTTGTCTATGTCTCGGGTTTATGGATATTGCATAATCAGTTATCCTGGACTCTCCAGCACTCCCCTGCTGTGATGCTGCTGTGGGGTGAGGGTCAATGAGAATGGCCCTAAAGAAAGAGGACAGGACCAAGATGAACTTACCACCCCACAGGCCTTGTGAGACTGAGACACATTAGTAGGCTGTCTGCAGAGGTCACATGTCTTTCTGGGTACTCTTGATGAGAATGCTTTGTTCCTGCCTGGAGTTCACCTCTGGGTTGTGACTATCAACTTATCTGAGTAGGGATGTTTCAGGAGTCCATCACGCTGCATGACACTATTCCTGGGGAGATGTAAACAAACGTCTACTCACCCCAGATAGGGATCTAATGACAGGCCATTGTAAAGATGCCACCAAAGTCCAACTTGGTGAACCAGTGAGTTTATCAGGGTTAGTTATAAAACTGTGAGTCAGGGGTTACTTTCAGGAACAAGAATGATTCAAAGACAGATGCCTCACCGAAAGTCCACCCCAGTATGAGTGACAGCTGTCAGAGAATCTCTCTTCTAAGCAGCTCAGTTGGTCTGGGCCTCTTCAAGGAAGCTTGGTTGGTCTCTCAGCCTCTTTCATGTAACTCAGCTGTTCTGAGAGTGCCTCTCAACAGTCTTTATTACTTATATAAGCCAGGGTGGGGTGAGGGGGCTAATTCATCTGGTCCATTTCAGGGACTTCCTAAAACTTGTGAGTTGTTTATTTCCTGAGTTTTCAGGACCCTCCTTTAGAATGTAAGAGCTTCCCTACAGTGTGGAAGGAATGTTTCACCTACCTATAGAATATCCTGAACCTGAAGGTGCTTCACTCTAACTTGGAACATTTTATTTCAAAGGAAATTAGTACACAACATTGAACAAAGGCACTCTTTTCTTTCCCTTGTGAGCAATGTTTTTAATTTTTTGACCATATGAAATGCAGTTATTTTAGAACATATTTTTTAGGCTAGGTCTTATTGAACACTTTTATGGGTTAGCACATTTAAATGTCAAGATATGCCATTTCTTAACATGATCATCTTCTTCACCTTGTTAATATATTGAGTACAAGTGTCATCAGTCCACAGCATGGGCTATCTTACCTGGGAAACACTCATAGATTTAATGATTAACAATACTGTTCTTTTGGTACTGAGAGTGAATTCATCAAAGTAGGTCTGTGGTTGTCATCGGTTTACACTGTGTGTGATGGTGTTCAGCCAGACCTCTCAGCATCTGGTTACCCCTGGCTATATGGTACCATCACTATCTTCTTTTTAAAGGGATGGGTATGTTTCATATAATTGTCCTTTTTGTTTCTTCCCGAATCCTGAGTCTATATCTTTATGAGAATCAGTGGAATTGACTTCTAGCAATTTCATGTTAAATAGAAGAAAGCCAGCTGATTTGCCTTGTCCCCGTGCCTTATGCAGAAGTATGCTTTTCATCTCTTTTCCTCCTTCCCTCCCTCCTTTTCTTCCTTCTCAGAAGCTGATGGCTTAGTCTGTGGAGAAAGGAGTCACCACCTCTTCCTCTTCATTTCTTTCTAATCTTTCTTGCTCACCCTACCTTACCTGGAGAAGGTGAGGAGAAGCCCTGCAAGGCTGCTATGGAGGTAGAGAAGGTTTATTTCATTTCCAGGCAGTCTTTGCTTCCTGTGGTTTATAGTAACTGTGGAGTAGAGGCTAGGTGGTCACTGTGGCTAGAGTGAGAGAGGGTGTAGGCTGTTATTTCTACACGGAAAGGCTAGAAGTATGGACACCTTAAGCTAGCAGTTTGAGGAAGGTGAGCCTCGAGCTGTCACCATTATAAGTTGCCTTTGGAATGAGGCTTTATGGTCTTGAGTGGTTGGAGATATTGTCTTCAGTGAGGAGCCTTCGTGTTCCTCATGCCCCACCTAAAGAGCCTTGCTTACAATGGATCCATGTGGCTGGCTACATAGCCCCACCATCCAGGAAAGACTGCACTGAAAAAAAGGCAAAGTAAAATGGTTGCTACCCTGAAGGGCTAAGTGGCAAAGCCAAGATTTCAACTGAAGCCTGTCTGGCTCTAAATCCTTTGAAATCCAGTCCTGTAAAACAGAGCATTGTAGGAACTATTAAGACCTGTTGTAAACCAAGGTAGGCAACAGGATGGCAAGCTGGCTCAGAGTCTGATGCCAAAATTGGATCCTGTTAGTTTACACTACTTTAAAATCTACATTTGATGAACACACATGCCAGCAATTGAGAGACTTGTCTCCTCAGAATGCTAACTAAGCATCCTTTGGAGTTCCTTCTGTACTATGTGGAAATGGATTCCTAACTGCTACCTGGTCTACGTCTAGTTAACATGGTACCTCCCAGGTGTGCAAGGAGCCGGTGATCGTGTGTTGATGCTGGAGGCCAGAAGATCCCCCACAAGATGTCTTAGAGGAGATCATAGAAGTCAGATCAGTTTCCTTGTGGCAAAACCACAAATTGCTAAGGTTTCCTTGAAGTCCTAGAATTCCAAAGAGCGTAGGCCCACCCAGCAGAAGAATGCTGAGCTCGGCAAAACTCTACAGGGAGACACCGAAGCCACAGAAGGGAACTCTGGCACGACTTGAATTCCTTTAGTGTTCACTTGGAGAACTAGAATGTACAGGTACAGGTGTGGTCTACACGGTCACAGTTAAACCTCTAAGTAGGCATCAGTGTAGAGTGTGGTTTCCTACGTCTCAGGTAGCACTTGAGATTCTCAGTGTGAGGAGAGCTCCCAGCTGATATCGAGGCTGCTGGCCCAGGGACTACTCTGAGTAGAAAGGATCTTCACTGTTCTATCTTCCTCCATCTTTATCACTTCTCTTCCACAAGCTCCTTGGAGAACCACTTTGTGGTGATTGTATTTAGGGAAGCAGGACATATAGGACTCGGGACAGCACAGAGTCTTCTGAGGAGATTATCTCTGTATGCTTCACTGCTGCATATTTTGGGTGTGTGAGATGGTGTGGGAACACTGACAAAGCTGTGGGACAGTTTGTGATCAGAAAAACTCTGGACAGAAAGCTTCAGGGTTTCTTTATTTCACTGCCTTTTAATTAGCTTTTAATTGGTTAATCCGTGTGGTGATGTTCATATGTTTAAAGAATAAAATGTTTGGAAGGCTGTCTGGAGAGCATGGTGTTCACTGAAGCTGGCTGCTTCATACATGACATAGGGAGTCACCGAAGAGAAAGAAGGGTAAATGTGAAATAGTTCTCACTCTACACGATCAGAGTCATTCTGAGATAAACCGACTTTTAGAAAAGAAGACTGGAGTGGAGGGATGGATTAACTAACTGGGGCTTCCTAAAGGTAGAGATGTCTGCCTTATAATTTAGGGGTCAGAGGAGTCATATAAGTGGACGAGGGAATGCTAAGAGAACAGACATGGTAAGATCAACAGGGCAGGGTAGGTAAGGCAGGAGCCACTTAGAAGGTGCTAGTGTGTGGGAAGCAGTTTGCCACAGGGCTTAGCCATGAGGCTGAAAGGGCCAGAATGAGAAGAAACTGAAAAAGTCAGAGCAGTGTAATTTCTAAGAGATGGTGGCCAATTATTGCTTCTAGATATCCACCAACTGAGCCCCTTTCTCTGGGGGCCAGACTTGGGTTTTCTTGGGCTACTTCTGTGGCTGAATTGTGGGTCCATGAGCCTGGAGTGTACCTGCTAGAAGTGGTTCTCCTGAACTCTGAAGCAGAACAAAAACAGACACCGGACAGATAGGCAGGAGAGCAGTGGTGCCCAGTTTGGTTTCCAGGGCAACAGGGACTGCAAGTCCATGGCAAGCACCCAGTGTCCAGTGCTGACTGTGCACATTTGCTGGCGGCTGGGTCAGTGCCCAGGAGTGATGGCAGTATCTTCCCTGGCCCAGCTCAGTTCTGATTTGAGGCTTTGTCCTGGTGGAGCCACTAATCCTGGCTCTGCACCGTCCTAGATTCTCCAAACTGCAAATGCTTTTTATAATTTCTTGTTCTTAAAAATACGTGGTGACTTCTGTTCTTTGTAGCTTAGGACCCGACAGGCATAGAGAATAAATGAGAGTGCTTGTGGCTCATCTTCAGAGAGCCACAAAGAATGTTTGTAATCCTCAGGGTGGGTGATAGGCTTCATGAAGGAAGAAAGTCTGTACAGTCAGGGCTAAGGTCAAAGACACTGAGTTCAGGTGACAAGAGAAGTAAAAATTTAATGTCATGGAGTGAGCTCCCAGAAACCACTAGGTAGTTGCTGTTGTCTGCACCTCTTACACTTATCTTGTGATAAAACAATGTGCTACATAATGGCATTTCAGTCAACAAGAAACTGTATATCTTGGAAGGTGTGTGGCTATTCCATCTAGATTGAACCCAGGGTCTCCTGTGTGCTAAGGAAGCACTCTACTACTGAGCCTAGCCCCTATATCTCCAGCTGGATTCAAATAAGCATGCACTATGAGGCACCCACAATGGCAAAGATGACCTATGGGTATATTTCTCAGAGTCTCTCCCAGTCAATAAACAATGTGTGGCTGTATTATTATTATTATTATTATTATTATTATTATTATTTTATTTTATTATTATTTTGTGGCAGGGGAAACTGAGATACAGGAACCAATTAATTGTACATGTCATAAACATTAGAACTAGAATTCTGTGCAAGAACTAACTCCAATTACTGCTCCATCAGGCTTTGTCTCAGTGGCCTGGCCTACAGGTCTCTGTGGAACACTTTCTGTGTGTCAGGCATGATAATGGTCATGAGTGACAACTGCCTTTGTGATGGTTAAGATCTGCTGTCAGAGGTAAACATTACTAAATTAAGAGCTATGAGATGGGGATTTGTGGGAGTAAGAACAGCCAAGACCCTCTGTGTGCAGAGGGGAGATGCTTTCTCCTCTGGAGATGTCTGTTCTGGGGAAGTTCCAGCACTGGGCAGGGGGCAGCCAGGTTGGATAGGGAAAGGGAGAGAGCTGTTTAAGCTGGGAGAATTAAGCACAGGAAGGCACACTAAGATCAGTTTGCCTCCACAGAATCCTGTCAATGTGGTAGCTTTGCATTGTGGCTTCATTGTCCGTCTTCTCTATTAACTACAAATGAAAAATGATGCAAAGCCAAGTTCAGAGTTCTAAAATCATGGTGGAAACAGACAGCTGACATGTGCTTAGGGACAGGCGGTCCTGGAGCCACCCATCTGCTTAGGGCCAGTCTTTCTCTGTGCTGGGAAATAAGTTCCCTTCTGGTTTCTGGATGGTAACTGAGGAGGAGAGTCAACCAAGAGGCTGTCTCCTGCTGGGATGGCAGGTGGACCACCAACGAGTGAGGGCAAAGAGGATGCGGTTCAACACACATGACACCACTACTCATTTTCACATGGGCTTAGTGTCAGCCAATCCAGACTCCTGGATTTTGTGTTCCAGGACACTGTCTTTTTCTTTCTTGGTCCCTTTGGAGATTTTCCTTCCCAAGGGAAAAGCACCAGAATGATGTTGAAAATGTTATTCCTACGTTTGTAGCAAAAATCAAGACTAAGGTAAAAATGCAAATATAAGACATTAAAATGGGCTTTTTAGTGTTTTGGGCTTTTTGCTCCCCCCCCCCCACAGAAAGGGTCTTATGTAACTCAGATTAGCCTCAAATTCACCATGTAGCTGAGGACAACCCTGAACTTCTGGTCCTACTGCCTCTACCTCCTAATTACTGGAATTATAGGCAAGAAACTGCCATGCCCAGTTTATATGGTGCTAGGGACTGAAACTAGCCAGGATTTTACACATACCAGACAATCATTCTACTAAGTGGGCTACATCCCATTTCCGTCTTATCAAATTCCACATGACTGTGAAGGCCAAGCTTTCAAGTCCCTCTGAGAAGTCTTCCTTGACCATGCCAAAGAGAAGTGAGCCCCATCTTGCATCTCTAACAACCTGCAGGTCCTTTTTGCTGGGACTCGGGACACAGCGGCTTTGCTTTGTACAGTCAACACTGGGGCCAAGGACTCCCACCTCACAGTAGACAAACAAAATAGGAAGCCCGAACCTAGAGCACAGGAATGGCTGGTGTGTTTGCTCAAAGCAGGTACTTTCCAAACATGTTTGTAAATAGTGACATCTGAAGATCAAGTTTTAGCTAAAGATCCCCTTTCCATTCTATTGGAGTGTTTATCATGTTTGTTTTATATTTAGAATACTATTGTTAGATCCAACAACACATTTTTGAGACACAAGGAGAAGAAGAACAACAACAACAAAAGACAAACAAACAACAACAACAAAGAAAAACAGGACACGGTTACTCTTATGTACTGAACTGTGTCTCTCTTCCTCAAAATGTATGATTGATGTCCCCAAACCCTGCAACTCCACATATGACTATATTTGGACAAAGGGCCTTTAAATAGGTAATTAGCATTAGGTGAAGTCACTAGGGTAGCCCCCAGTCTGACGTGAGTAGTGTCCTTTTCAGATAAGGATGTGACTGGCGTGTGAGTCAGTTGGTAGAGTCTTGCCCGGCACGAACAAAACCCTGGGTTCCGAACAGCATAAACAGGGCATGGTGGTACACGCCTGTAATCCTGGAGGTGGAGGTGGAGGCAGAGGCATCACAAGTTTACAGTCATCCTTGTCTACTAGGATTTGAGGTCAGCCTAGAATATACGAGACAGTCTCAAAAAAAAAAAAAAAAGTTAGGCTGTAATGGCAAATGCACACCCTTAATCCTTGTACTCTGGAAGCACAGGTAGGCATATCTCTGTGAGTTCAAGGACAGCCAGGGCTGTTACAGAGAGAAACCCTGTCTCAAAAAACCAAAAAAAAAAAAAAAAAGTTTTGATATAGACATAGTATCTACAGGCCAAAGACAGGGAGGGGCCTCCCGAACCAACCCAGTCTAAGTCTTTAATCTGGGATTTTGAGCCTCCAGAATCTGGAGAAAATACTTCCTGTTATTAGTTATCCTGGTTGTGGTACTGGGTCGTGACAGTCCCATGAACTAAAAAGTACTCTAAGTTCATGAACTGATTATAATAACCAAGGACAAGTGAGGGCCCTGTAGGTAGGTCTTCAGTGAAGCTGAGAAATGTGGACTAGAACACGTGCATCACTCTCTTGTCCTGTCTACTGAGAGATCCCAGACAAGTCACTTACCTCTCGGAAGCTTTATTCTCTCATTAGGAACATGTGGAAAGTGCAGTATTGAACTTGTGGGTTTGTGGGGAGATCACACAAGACACATAAGATCATCCTCCCTTCGTGAGGATTGTTCCCCTGAAAAGGTCCCAACAGAGTGGAAGGAAGGAAGTCCACCTCCCTACCCAGAGCCTCAGTCTTCCTGCTGTGTCCTCAGAGAGAAAAACGAAGTCAGCCATTTTTGTTGTTTGTTTTTGTGTTTACTTTTCCTCAGAGTGAGCGTCTGTGGTAACTGATATCCATTGGTGGGTTAACAGACAAAGCAAGGCATCCATTTCCTAGTTGCTGTCAAAACTATCAGTTGTCATAAATTACCACAGCCAATTGTCTTCCAAAAGATGGGCCTTTGCTACATGGAATGAGAAACCAATATCCTTAGGATAGTCCTAAGATAGAAAGTATTAGGATAGTATCCACATCCTGGTGTGATTGGGTATAAACTCTGTGGTCACTTGCGACCACTCCTTGAGCTGCCTGCTAAGGCTATTTGTGGAAAGCAGCTTGCCCAGAATAAAGTGCACCCCAGTGTAAAGTGCACCCCACAGTCATTGCATAATGCCTGCATAAGGCATTCTGCAGTCTCCCAGGAGTGCCTGGATTTCAGGACTCATACATGACCAGTACAGCTAAGTTAGCTAGGCTCTGAGGGCTGTTACTGCTCAGTGAGAGAGAGTGGTCAGGCTCTGAGTTTTGGGACGATGGAAAAGGGAAAAGACAAAGATGCTGCCGTTGGTTAGGGAGCCAGGCTGTGGTGTGAAGGGGCTTTCTGCAGCAGCTGTTGTTTCTGTTTCTGTGGCAACCAGCAGAGAAATAGACGCACCCAGTGCAGGTGCACAAGAGTTGAGCACAGGGCTGGTTTCCTCCAAACAGCCCTGGCCAGCCAGAGTTGACGACCTCAGGCTCCTCCCAGGATGCAAATTGAAAGTTTCAATGTGTGGACATGGACATGTGGAAACTCTGAATTTCACGGGCTTTGATTACAGGAGCTGTAGCAGTGCCTGAGTTGTGCCTTCTCTGTTGGCACAGCAGAGTGGAGCCTGGCTTGGAAGGACCTCCAGGGTCTGCCGCCTGGCCTTGCTCAGTGTTCCTGCCTCTGGTAACTACATCACTAAGTCTACTGAGAAAACTTGTTGCTGGGCCAGATCTGGGACTCACGACTCCCCATCACAGTTCTGACGAGAAGCAGGAGATACCAGTAAATATCTCAGGGCTCCCCCATCTTGGTGCCTGTCCTTACCAAGCAACTCTGCTATGCATATACCCAGGCTCTCTTGCTGCAAGAGCCCCGCCTCTGGCAGACGCGGTTCAGAACTCAATCCCTGCCCCCATCACTTTCTTACATGTCTTTTTCTCACTCCTACTGCAGTCAAGACTTAACATATCCAGTAAGCCCCACCCTAGGACACTTGCATGTGCCTATTTCTCTGCCTGGGATGTTCTTCCCTTTGTGTCTTTACCATTTGTGTCTCAATTGCCTCAGCTATCTGTCCCTTTGGTGGGGGTTTTCCTGATCGGCTGTGAGAAATGTCATTCCCAATCTCCATCACTTCCTAGTTCCCTGCTTTCTTTTCTTCATGTCTCACGTAATGATATGTACATTTATCATATCAAAATGTCAGCCTCATGGGGGCAGGGGATTTGGTTTCTTCCTCTTAAAGTCCCAGTGTCTAAAATTGCTTGGCCACTAATAGTGAATGCTCAATGGACATACGTTGAATACATGACTGACTGACTAGGCTGGGAGAAAGGACATATTATGCACACATACTTAAGTCTACATCAAGTGGATATTTTCACATATTTAGTCATCTTTACACGTGGTTTCTTTAGGGCTGTTTCTTGGGAAACTTCTGCTTTTCTTTGCTTCTGGCCACGAGCCTTTTCTGTTGTACTTCAGCACTGGGGTGCCTGCCTTGGACCTGTCCATAAGTGATGACAGAACACTCTCGAGGCATTGGCTTGGGAACAAGCATTGGTATGGGGGTCTGGGGAGGCTTTTCCAGAGGGAGGCTGTCATTGACAGTCTGCCCTTCCTGAGGGCTATGTTTATATTTATTGAGTGTGGATGACTGAGCAGGGTGTGGTAGAAACAGTGGCTCTTGATAGGAAAATGGAAGGGAAGTAATCAAAATAATTATTATTTGTGGGACCAAAGTTCCTAGCTTCCCACTGAGAGGCAAGTCAGAGGCACCCTGGGAAGGGAAACACCTTCAGTCAGGACATGCTCACATGGCCTGGCAGCTTCCTGCCAGATGGCGGTTGTCCCCAGTGACACTCTGGGTCCTTTGTCCTGTCTCTGTATTTTTCTTTAAAACACTCTATAGAGATAAGAGTTGCTTTTGACTAATGTCAGAAAACTATGGAATGGGAGATCATGGAAATGCTGCCAGCAGCCAGAAAGCCTCAGTGTGTAATCTCCTCAGAGGACACACTATGAGTCGGTGGCCACACAGGCCCAATGTGGAGGTCCCTCAAAACACCTGACAGGAACCATCGCCTCTGTGAAATGTGAAAAGAAGCTCCCACCCAATTATGAAGAGGCTGCTAAAAGGAAAGAAAAGGTTTGCACAGCTAACACAACACAGGGCTTGCCAAAATCACCCTGCCCTAATTCTCCTGTCAGCAGAGACACTTTTCTGAAGAGCCAGTGACTCGTGACTTGCTTGCTTGATGCTTCCCACCACTCCGGATACACACCCCCATTCCACTCAGGTCCTCTGCCCACAGCACCCATTTTCTGTGTTTTCTCTTGAAGGGTATTCCCCAGGGCTCAACATCTCAGAAATTCTGTTGAGAGCACAACAATCTACACTCCTGATGGCCGCAAATGTTGTATCACTTATCTCATTTTGGGCAGCACTTAGTAGCTTCTGGCCCTTAAAGGAGGAGGTAGCTCAGGCCTCTGAGAATTGCTCTGTGCAAAGCCGATTCAAGAGTGAGAAAGGGACAAACCCCATCTGATGTCTTTGCTGCAGAGATCATTCCACATCCTTCCTAGGGAAGGAAGAGCAGGTGACTGGGACACCAAACACTTGGCAAGCCCGTGGCTTTCCTGCTCTGGCATGCTTTGCCGGGGTTTTCATGAACAATGACCTTTGCAAAAGCACAATGACCTTTGCAGAGATGGCCAAACCCTGGCAACCTCTCAGCAAGCTCAGATCTAAAAGAGCTCCTTCTGCTTTTCCCGACAGAACTGAACAATCAGGAAGAAAGACTTTTAAAAGCAGTCACCATAGACTCTGGCCAAGGTTTAGAGCTCTCTCCCTGACCTGTGATGACAGCATGAGTAAACAGTGAAGGATATCAAATTGCAGTTTGCATCCCTAGCAGGTGCCCTGCTGGAGATGCTGTGTGCAAGTCTGTGCCTTGAGTCAAAAGGACATCCTCTTGGGGGTGGGGGTGGGGGTGGGGCGTGCACTGCTCTGGGTTCCCTGGTATGAACGTTAAGACCCAGGAATTTGGAGGTGAGTGACAGAAAAGGGCCATTATGTGAAGTAAAAAACTTTCTTTGTCCTTCAAAGTTGCTTCTGCTGCACCCACTGAACTCTCATGTTTGGAAGTCATTGCCTGTCTTGTCTGCCTCACCTTGAAGAAACTTGTGGCTTGAAGCAGTCCCAGGCGTAGTTTCTTCCTGCAGAATATAATGCATGCGACAATTAGGGCTCAGACAGTCATAGTCTGACTCCTGCTTCTGTCATTCACCAGGAGCAACCCTGACAATGGCTTCCCATCTGAAAATTTTAGTTTCTTGGTGAGAGAGAGAGAGAAAGAGAGAGAGAGAGAGAGAGAGAGAGAGAGAGAGAGAGAGAGAGAGAAGTTATGCCACACTGGGTGATAATGCTTCCCTCAAGAGCCATAGACTACCTAACAAAAAATATACAAACAAAAGCAAAACAAAACCTTCACTTCCAATTGTTGGTCAGCAGAGTTCAAGAGACACCCCAATTGTCATTGCCTTTGGTTGCCTCCCCAAACTTGAAAGTTAGATCCATGGTTGCAGAAATTGCACATTTTCGGTATTCGACTTGGAGGGATCAAGCTGGAACTGACCTGGAAATCTCGCCATGAGAACTAGCTACCATAGTATCTTTCCAAGGAAGTTGTGCAAGCTACCAAGGGGGGAGGTGATAAATGGTCCTGCCCAGCTTTAAGGCCTTAACAATAATGACTAGCCCAGCAAGAATCCCCAGTGGTGTAATAGTGGCACTTCTCCCCTGGGGTAACAAAGAGCGGTCTAATTGAACTGAAGGCCTGCTCAATGGGATAGAATTCATGCCTGGTACTATAAACCTAGCCAAACACTCATGGCTGGAGGGGTCACTGGCCCCATAGGAGAACTTAACTACTGCCATTTTTGAAAACCAATGTAATTTCTAACTGTATTGTAAATACTTTTGCTTATATCCACAGGTAGATGTAGTTCGCAGGCCTCATCAGAGAAACTTCATTTTGTAACAGATGGAAACTACTAGAGAGATCTATAGAGAATTCAGAAAATTCAGAGAATAAGATCCAGGTCTAATTGCCACATTTACAGTGCAACTGCTATAACTAAGGCTCAGGGAATATTGCCAAAGAGGGGACGGAACAGTTGTGGGAGCCAGAAGGCAGGTTCTCTGCTGCTAGATAGCATCTTCCAGACATGACATGGGAGCTATAACCATGGCAGCCTCACCAAGATCTGCACAGGCCTGGAAGCCCCAGTAGTATCTAAAGAAAAATCTAGGAAATTATGACCTTGATGCACGTCTGGCTGCATCTGGTTGAGAAGAAGTGAATTTGAAACAGCAGTAAAGTGCCCAGTGAGTCAGGGCTCCAGGCACCTCAATTTTCTTCCCATATCTAAAGCCAAGTCATTTGCTGTTACTATTTTCAATATTAAGAATGTTAGTAAAGGCATTCTTTACCTCCTTTTAGGATTTAAAGGGAACCAGCAGAAAAATGTAACCCCGATTATAGTTTTAGGCACTCCGTTTTCCTGAGCAAATGGTTCATTTTCAATAGATAAACACAGGGAATGAAGTGTTTCCTTTCTCGGTGCCGGTAACCCCAAAATCAGAGCCAATTTTGACTTATTCTGAAGTGAGTTGGTCAGGCTCCATGATGTGTATTTTGCAAACTGAGCCTGATATGCCTGTGTCCAGCTTACTTTCTTGTTTACCTTCCAATTTCAAAGTACTTTTCTTTCCTTATTAGTTAAAGCATTTTAAAATGTAAATAATTTCTAAAAATATGTGTATAGTCAGAATTCAAAAGGTTTCTATTCTTGCCTGTAAACTATGTGACCCCTGCCTTTCCCTGGAGACAGCTGCTGACAGCAGCTTGCATCTTTCTCTAGAGGTGTTCTCTGAGAAGGTAAATACCTGTGTGCAGGTGTGAGTTCACTTTATGCGTGGCAGTGTGCAATGCAGATTTGTAAGAAATTTGCAGATGCTCTGGAGTTGGGCAATATATGTGACAAGTGTCCCCATATCTGCTCTTTAATGACTCTTAAAATTTAGTTCCTTTACTTTGAGCAAGTAAGCTGATAATTGAGCTGCTCTAGTCAGTTTCACTTTAAAAGAATGAACTAGAATAAAATCAAAACATGCCTCTCCTTTTTCCTTGCCTTGGTGGATCTTAGCGCCTGTATCCGGAGCACCACTGTAGGTAGGCTTCCTCAGGCTCATAGCCTGCTTCTTCAGATCCTCCACCCCCACGATTTTCTCCACTTCTCTCAGGCCCAGGTGCCTGGGGATTTTTGGCCTGCAGCTTTCTACCCTTACAGCACCAGAGCCTCTTTATCTACAGATGTAGAGATCTAGGAGTGTCTGGATTCCTTTCCCCTCCCCTTTCTTCCACAGCCAGTGACTGGAAGAGGACAGAAGCCTAGCATCTGGGGGCTGAGCCCAGGCTGAGCCCAGGCTGCCTGAAACCCCACTCCTGTTTGTTTCTTCTGCTCAGCCCTATTTCCCTTGCTCTTATCCCAGATTCTCCGAGCACACTTCCTTAATGTCACAAATTGACTACAAAGAATGGATCCTCATTTCAGGGTCTACCTCTCAGGGACCAAATAGGACAATAGATATTCAAATACCAGCCCTCTCACAGGATGCTGTTGAAAAGGGTAATGGCTCTCATCTCAGAGCCTGCTCTCCTGGCTAGGTCTCAAGCCTTGCAAAGTCACTGTCATTTCATTCCCGTCCCTCCCTTCTTCTTATTATCAAGTTTTTATTAATATATCATATACAAGGACAGCATTTCTGTTATTTACATTCTGTTGGGTAAACAATGTCCACATTGTTCCAGCTGTTTCCCCTTAATGCATTGGGTGAGATGTCCAAAATACACAGCAATTCCTTCCCTGGGACCTTCCTAGTCATCCTGCCCTAGGATAGTATTTGTTTTCTGCAGCTTCCTGGGATAAAAAGGTAGGTGTGTGTGTGTGTGTGTGTGTGTGTGTGTAGGTAGGTAAATGTGTATAGGTGCTAGAGTGTGTATGGGATTTTCAAATGACCTCAACCTTAATTTCTGAAACAGGGTCTCTCCGAGTCTAGAGCCAACTGGCCACGTATCCCGGAGATCTTCTGTCACCACCTCCCCAGTTCTAGGATTACAGAAGTATACATACCACAGCACCTGTCCTTGACATGGGTTCTGGGGATCGAACCCAGGTCCTCCTGCTTTTCCAGTGAACACTTTAGCCACTGAGCCTTCTCCCCAACTCCACATACCTGACAGATGATTATTTTTTGAAATGTAGTGGTAGTGACTGATAAAGCTGCTCCAGAGAAGACGGTTTGGGCCAGCTCTGTAGGGGACAGCTGATGCTTTAGCCAGGACCAGCTTACCCTGGGGTTACCCTCAAGGATGGTCTGAAGAACCTTTGAACTGTAACACTCAACTGCTTCATTGTGGGGCTCTTTCTTTTAAGATGTCAGTTTCTATATTTTGTCATCTAGCCTCTTCTTTAGTTGCCATTTTCTTCTCTAAATGTTTTTGGATTGTTTTGTTATTGTTTGGCCATTTTCAGCACTTGCCTTGTTTTTCTCACCATGACCTCCAGGCCTCTTCTTGTGTTTCTGTGAAAGAATAGTTTACTAACCACTGCATCCAATGGGAACCTCATGTTCCTAAGGCTATGATTCTATTTTTTACTCCCTTCATCCCCCAATTCTGTCAGTTCTTGTTTCATCTACTCTCGTCTTGGTATATTTCCCTTAGCACTGTATGTCTACTCTGAATTATATATTTTAGCGGCAACTATGTCTATTTTTTTCTTGCTGAAGAGCTGTGTCATCCCCTCTCTCTCTTAGTTCTCAGGGGTCTCTCTCATAGCTAAACTTCCTGATGGTGTTGTATGTAATGATTTCCATGTCATCCTGGAGCGGCTGGCTTACAAGTTGGTTTGTTTTTTAATGTTATTATTATTGTTACATCTTGACTCTGCTTTGTACAGACTGGCTGTCTTGAAGAGACTGGTATTCTAAGATTCAGTTGTTTTACAGGTAAAGCAGATATAATGTTACTTTCACGAATTAGATGAATTAAGGATCCAAGGGGTTTGATGCAGAGTATGATGTTCAGAAAGTACTTGGTAAATCTCTGTTTTCCATCTGTTTTACTCATCTGATGGAGATGTTGGCAGTTATATTAATCAGATTCACCCCTCTTCCAGTGTGCTTTCTGTTGCTGGGATAAATAGGACCAAAAGAAACTTTTGGAGGAAAAGGTTTATTGCATCTTACAAGTCTCTGGTCAGACTCCATCACTGAGGGAAGTCAAGGCAGGAACCTGGAGACAGGAACAGAACCAGAGACCACAGAGGATGGCTGCTTCCTGGCCTTCTCATCACGGCTTGCTCAGTTTGCATTCAGTATGCTACCCAGGACCAACACAAGGGTGCCTCTTCTCACAGTGTGGTAGGCTCTTTGATGCCAATCATTAAAGAAGAAATGCCACCATAGACATGCTCACAGGCTGATCTGATGGAGGCAATTCCTCAGTGTACAGTGGTTTGAATGAGAAATGCCCTCCATTGCCCGGGCATTTAAACGGTTGATCTCCAGTGGGTGGTACTGTTTGGGGAGGTTTAGTTAAAGCGGTGCAGGCTTGCTGGAGGAAGTACGTCACTGGGGCCTGCCTCTGAGATTAAAATCCTCTCCTACTTCTAGTTTGTTCTCTCTACTTTGTGCTTGCAGTTCAAGACGTGAGCTCTCAGCTTCCTGCTCCTGCTGCCTTGCTTTCCGTCTTGTTGCCATGCCTTCACTCAGCTATCATGGACTAAGACCCCAGGCCCACATCCCTCTTCAACCATAAGGCAAAACAAAGCAAAATCAAGCAACAAACAAATGAACAAACTAAACTGAAGTATTTCTTGAGTTTCTGTTGACTACTGTGTTATCACATCAACAGAAAAGTAACTAATATACCAGGTGACTCTAGTTGGTGTCAACATGACAAAATCTAATCAGTATAACACCCTTGTAATGGTGTACTACAAGGTCCAGGCCAACCCCACTTAGAGTAAGATTCTGTCTCAAAAAACCCCCCCAAATCAAGTATCTTTTGTTTTTCTCTAAATACAATGTTCTTTAATCATCTCCCTAAGCATCCATTACAGTAAATATTAGGAAATGCTTGTTGAAAATTATTATAATCTAGGAATTAAAATTTATCTATTTGTGTGCTGTATGTGAGTGTGTGTGTGTGTGTGTGTGTGTGTGTGAGAGACAGAGAGAGAGAGAGAGAGAGAGAGAGAGAGAGAGAGAGAAGGAAATATAGAGAGAGGACAGTGCAATTGTGCCACAGCACACAGGAGAAAGAGGTCAGAGAACAGCTTTTGGAAGCCAGTTGTCTCAAATCATGTAAATCCTGGGCATCCAACTCATGCCAGCCATCAGGCTTCCCAGTAGGCACCTTTGCCTCCTGAGTCATCTTGATGGCACTAGTTTAATAATTTTGCTAAATTAGTCATATATTACTCCATGTAATTTTTCAGCAATGTTTTTAGGCATATGTTGTACCATTGTACATTTTAATTTTTTTAATGCAAATTCTTTTTTAAAAGATTTTATTTATTTATTTATTTATTTATTTATTATGTATACAACATTCTGCTTCCATGTATATCTGCACACCAGAAGAGGGCACCAGATCTCATTATAGATGGTTCTGAGCCACCATGTGGTTGTTGGGAATTGAACTCAGGACCTCTGGAAGAGTAGTCGGTGCTCTTAACCTCTGAGCCATTCTCCAGCCCACATTTTAATTTTTTAAAGATTAAAATTTTATAATTACATTATTTCCTCCTTTCCTCCCCCTGAACCTTCCCATGAACCACTCCCTCCCTGTTTTTTCTTAATTTCCTGGCCTTTGACCTCTTTTCATTTTTGTTTTTTAAACTTTTTCTCCTTTTATTTAATTATTGTTACACATACACTGCTTAGTCTTTATAATATACATCACATGATATATATAAATATATAAATATTTATATATGATTTGACAGTGTCTTTGAGCTACAACATTATACCAATTTTATAGATGAACAAGGTGCAGTAAGGAAGTAGCCAAGTATACCTTGCTTTGAACTCTAATTTCAGTGGCCATGTCATCAACTGATCCTCTGGCAATCCTACCCTTTTCTCTGGTCAGAGCTACAGAAGAAGTGAACATGCATGAGGTTTCATACATGGCTCTGGAAAGCTCTCTCTCTCTCTCTCTCTCTCTCTCTCTCTCTCTCTCTCTCACACACACACACACACACACACACACACATACACAGACACACACGCACACGCACACTGCATACATTTTGTATCCACCAATCAAGTACTCCAGCATGGTGGGGTCGGGGTTTGACACTGTTAAATAAAGTTTTCTGGTATACTCAGACAATGCTTCCCTCTAAGGATTGGCTCTCCTTCAAGATTTCTCTCTGCTGTGTCTCTTTTTCAGGTGATCTAGTAAAAGCAACAAGTTCTAAATTCCATGCAATGCTGGGTTTTCTCAAAATGTAAGTGTCTGCTTTTAATGATGTTCTTGGAAAAGATGGAGCATGAAGGAGGAGCTGGGCAGCAACGAGGACTCTATTAAAAGAAACTGTCCATGCCATGCTATTTATCAAAATATTTTTCCATTTGAAAAATGGTGCAAGCATTGTCCGACTGGACTGTTCAGGAAATTCCTATAAAGACCCAGTGATTTAAAGTCATGTTAGAAAGGAACACACTTGTTTAATTCACTGTTTAACTTGTTCAGACTCAAAACTGTTCTAGAGATGAGTTCTGAGCTCTGGTGGCTTTTTGGGATATGTAGCATAACAAACAAAGCCAGTTTGAAAAGTAATGACTCAAAGAACTGTATCATTTGTGTTTCTCCAGACTAAACAAAAAGTCCCAACTAAGGCCAAAGTAGGAGATTTTTCTAACCCTTCCCATCCTGTACTTCACCTTCCTATCAGAGGACCAAATTTATAGCAATGAGCAAGAATGCTGGGCCAATAGCTTTGCAGTGTTTCTATTCACACTGTACCTCTTGGCTTTGGGCTGCATGCAAGATTTGGGCCATTCTGCAGCACAGGTTTGTCAGAATTCAGCCGATGAGTGTTTCCTACAGATTGTGACAGATTCTTTCCACCAAAAATATTTTTCTAGGCAAGTAGTCTCATGATTTATTAGCTTCAAGGACCTCCAATGTCAAATGGAGATAAATTAGAGTGGGAAGAAAATAAATAGAAGTTTGTAAAAGATGTGGACCATAGCCCTTTGGGGAAAGGTCACTTGGAAGTGTTGAGAGGATCCAGTGACAAAGGCGGGGTTGGTACCAGCTATTCCTTGAGGTAGGCCACAGTTATAATTCTTTCCTGCAAGTTGTGCACCAGTCACACATAGGGATTCTTACTGCTGCCAAGCCCCTAATACCTGCGTTTGGAACCATGTCAACTGAGCCTCAAAACTCATTGTACTACTTTCTCTTTAAGTGACACAAGGAACCAGTGAAGCCATTTTCACTTCAGGTGTCTTGGCCGTCCTGAAATTAGTATTGTTTCTTGATAGAGATTTGGAAGTACTGGTGCCACTTGCAAGGTTCAGGACTCCTGCCTCTGAGCCAGCTCCTGGAGCTGGCTTTGATGTACCCCCAGCTGCTTCAGTTGGACATGGATTCAGATTTTCTACCCATGCTTCTTGGCGGTGCCTCTTCTGTATCAGAATGTAACTGGGCCACCAGGCTCTGGCTTTGTCTCAAGTAGGCTATTCAGGAAATGATGCTTCTCCAATTGCTTTTCTTCTACTGTCTTCCTAGTTCCCATTCCATGTCTCTAAGCTCCTTCTTCTAGTCTTCTCTTGGGAGCACCCACACACTCATGGATGCACATGAAGACAAGGCTCTTACTATCAAGAAACTCAACATAAAGAAGACAGAGTCATAACAAGTAATGGCCCATCAGTATGCACCGAAGTGTGGGTACTCTCATGTGGGCACCCACTCCTTGTCTCTAACTCTGCCTGCCACCATGTCCTGTTAAACTGTCAGAGCATCTGAGGTCTCTAGCTTGACCTTTACCTTTTCTCACCCTCCATGATATATCTTGAAGACAGGATTGCATCCATTACTTCACTGTCTACTAGTACCCCAAGGCTCCCTTTTCACCCTAGTCCATCTCTGGTCCACTGAATCAGAAACCAGAGCTGATACTGAAGGGAGATGCATTAGTGTCCTGCACGCTATATGTTCTCGCCGGCAAGAAATACACACAGGACACTCGGATCCTTCTGCAGGAAAGCTTTAATGCATCTTGAGAGTGGGAGAGCATAAGCTTACCAGAGCGGAGACTCTGAGCCAAGAATCCCATCCCTTAATAAAGGCTGGCCGCGGCCGCCTGGGACGTGTTACCCTATGAATGGCTTCAGCTCCTCAGGCCAAATGAGCCACGGGATAGGCAGAGATCAAAGGAATGGAAATTACCCAGCGCCTGTGAAATAATTTACATTTGGTGCCTGCAGGCACCATCATTGTAATGGAGAATGCAGGAACGGCTCCCTACACATTAGTATGGCCACAAGAATAAGGGTATGGTGATGGGGAAATGTCCCTCCAACTGGTTTCACATAGATTTCTAGTGGCATAGCTTGAGGATTTTACATGCTGTCACAACACTTAGGGACCACATCATGATGAGCAGTGGGTGCCTGATGTTCAGACTTCTTGGTTCTTCAACATACTTTTCAAGAAAGTTTCTTTCCTTCCTTAAACCTCACAGGTGATTGTTGGAGTTCTTGGGCAGAGCAATACTCTTTTTATTAACATAAAAATGCAAATAGCTTTTATTTTTAATTAGAAGGGCTCATTCTTAATCCCAGTACTTGGAAGGCAGAGGCAGGAGATGGCTGTGAGTTTGAGACCAGCCTGTTTCCAGGACAGCCAGAGCTGTTACACAGAGAAACCCTGTTTCAAAAAAGAAAGAAAGAAGGAAAAAGAAAGACAAGAAGAAAGAGTGGCAGCAGGACACACAGCATAAATGTGCACACTCGACTTTAACATGCGAGGATGGGTGGTTGTCTCATCTTTGTTTTACTTCACTGTAAAGATCTTATGGATCTTTACTGATGACTCTTGACCCTTTCAAAGGACTGCTTGGGGTGGGGAACTTGTCACTAACTTTTAAAATTTGAACTTGAGAATTCCACATTTATTCTTTGAAGAGTTCATCCAAAAAGATTTTAGGTATGTTCATGCATGTGCTGGTTCCTAAGTCTTAGATATCAAAATGTCTACCTAAAAAGTCCTATAAATAAATAACTTTATAAAGTTCTTGGTATTTCTTGTTGCAATATTATCAATGGTAAGGCAAGAGAAGATTCTTGGAAGTTGAGGATAGAGGACTCTGGTCAGGGGACAGAAGGTAGAACTAACTTGTCAAACTTTAGCACAGGTGTGGCTTCCTTGCATTAGAGCCCAGACTGCTGAGAACTGTGGCTATTGCCTTAGTTAGTTAGAGACAATGGATGAGCCCTTGGTGAACACCTACAACATGCAGATTGTGCCTTTGGCCCCAAAGCCTGAGTCCAATTCTGTTTCATGCAACAAGAAACATGGAAAATGGAGGAAGACTATAGTGCAGATACACTCAGCCAGCAGAGACCCTGGGAACACACTGATTCCTTCCCCACCCATGTTCCTGTGTGCACAAAAGTCTGTCTTACTAAACACATTCCCTTAGTCTTCAAACTCAGTTCTGACACCCCTGTCAGCTAGACAACCACTCTTTGTCAGTTGGGATTGCCCATGAATAGATTGATTCCTTTGAACAAACTCAGATCTTAAAGTCGATTTGTCAGCCTCCTGTCTACCAAGATGACCGCTCCCTCCCTCAACCCCCACTGTCAAGCAAGCCATGAGAAAAAAGGCAGGGGCTAAACAGGAGTGAGGATATCCCAGTCCCCACCCACTCTCCTGTGGGCATGTGAAGAAACTACTCCTGAATTTCTGGTTGAACCAGGAGTTAGGGTGTCTGAGTGGGAGCTGGCTCTCTTCCTGCATTCCCAAGGAGCCCGGACTGCCAGTCAAAGGCCAGTGTATGGTTCGGTAAATGTCTATACTCTTTGAAGGTATAGTGGATGTTTCACAAGTAGCTCTTGGATAAGTGAATTAGCCAGATATTCTCAACAGAGATGGATGCATAAGTATATTTCTCCAAATAGGACACACTAGAACATTGAAAGTTTTTTCTTTCTCTTTTCTGTTTTTGGAGGGTTTGAGAATTAATACTGACCACCAGGTTCTTGGGATTGAGAATTACTTGAATATAAGCTTCTGGACACACCTTTGTAGGGTTATCTAGATTAGGTTAATTGAAGTAGAATGACCACTGTGGGTGGCACCACTCCTTAGGCTGAGTTTCTGGACTGTTTAAAAAGGAGAAAAGAAGCTGATCACCGGTGTCCATCTTTCCTGCTTCCTGACTGAAGATGCAATGTGACCAGGGTCCCCAAAACTCCTGCCACTCCATGATAGACTGTACCCTAAATTGTGAGCCAGAATACCCTTCCTCCATTGAATTTCTTTGCTTTTGTGGGGTGTTTTGCCACAGCAATGAGACAAGTTGCTAACACAAGTGAGGCAGTGAAAGTGGGCCTGGAATTCTGTCCAATTAGAATAGAACATTTTCAATGTTATTTTCATACTCTTCAATGTTTATTGAGGTTTGCTTTTATATTGTATATTAAGAATGTTGATTCAAAGACAAAAATTTATATAATTATTCAGCCATCACTTAGTCCCAAACTTAAAATACAAAACCAGAGAAAATTAGGTCATGAATCTCTCTAGGTAACAGCATTCCCTTCCCCAGCCCAAGATAACAACATCCTTTTATATCCATAGATTAGTTCTGCCTATTCCTGAAAGTCAAATAGAATTCTAAAGTACTTATTAGTAGATATGTGGCATATCGAATTTCATGTTGTTGCAGGTCAGTGAATTAATTTCTTTTTATTGATGTGTAGTAGTCTACACATGGAAGATGAACTTGTTGCTCATTCTCCTGTTAATAGACATTTGTGAGTATTATAATACTTTGCTGCTATTGTGAATAAATTTCCCATGTGTGTTCTTCTTAAACAACTCTCTTATGGGAATGCATATTTATTGCTCATGCTTATAAATTTAGTAGTGGAATTGCTAAGTCATGAGACAGGTGATGTTTGACTTCAGCAGAAACCATGCAATATTTTTCCAAAGCAATTGTAATATTTTTTTCCAACCAGTAACTTATGAGGTTCAGTTCTTCTACAACTCTTTCCCACCACTTGTTCTTGTTGGTTTTCTTCTTCATCATCATTCCAAGGGCAGACCATGTTACTTGTTGTGGGCTTTAATGTGCACTTCAGTGGTAAGGAATGCTGCTGAGTATTTTCCTTGACATAATGGCCATGCAAATGTGCTCACACACAAGTTGCCTTGGTCATGGTGTTTTATCACAGCAACCAAAAAGTAGCTAACACAGGTGCTTGCTCACTTTAAAGTTGGATTCATTGTGTTTTTGTTGTTAATTTAAGAAATACATTCCATGTTAAGTCCTATGTTGGATAAACATATTTTTAAATCTATGGCTTATATTTTTACTTAATGGTAGCTTTTGATAATCAAGTATTTTTGATTTTGTGAGAATTATGATACACCAAGGCTTTTTTTAAATTAAGGTTTCGGTGCATAAGAAGGTTTTGCCTGTCTCTAGTTAGAGAAGATGTTTTCATATTTTCTCTTAGAAGCTGAGTCATTTTTTCATACTAATTTTTATGTCTGTCTTAAATTAATTCTGTCATACTATAGAACCAAGGCCTATCCATGCTTGCTGCTTTTCATCTGGCTATCCAGCTAACCTCTTAATCTTGACAGAGTTCTTACTCTCCATGGGTTTGTTGCTCAGGGCCACCATGGAATTCTGTTTTCTACTATCCAACGGCAAAGATTCCATGGCAGCTCCAGCTGTGGTACAAACCATGCTATTGGTATCCGTGGTGTTAGTCCTGAAGGTGCACAGGGTTGTGGTGGGGTCATGGAAGCTTCTACAGATTCACATGAAAGCTCAAGAACTAGACTGCAAGGGTGGAACTGTACAAAGAATTCCCACTGGAAGAAGGCTTAGCTGGTCTGCAGGGACAGAGCTGCAGCTGGAACCCTATGATGGTAGAACAGACAGAGTGTGCCAACCAGGTTATGGAAGCTACAGACAGCAGCAAGCAGCCCAGAGAGCTGTGGCTGGCATGTGGACAGAACCAGCAAAGCTGTGGGGTGGAGCTGCCTGAGGGCCTCAGGGGTCAACTCCTATCCACAAGATTCAGTCTTTCCTGCTGAGTTCCAGGCTTGGTTTAGGTGCATTTTTTCTGTTTCCTATTTTCCTGGTGTGGTATCTTAGAAGTAAATAACATGTAAAAGTTTTTACATTTATTACTGACTTATATCTGGACAGATTTTGTCTCGAGTCTCAGATAAAACTTTGGACTTTTGAATGATGTTGGAGTAAATTAAGATTTGGGGAGCCGGACAGTGGTGGAACAGGCCTTTAATCCAGCACTTGGGAGACAGAGGTAGGCGGATCTCTGTGAGTTTGAGGCCAGCCTGGCCTACAGAGCAAGCTCCAGGACAGCCTCAAAGCTACAGAGAAACCCTATCTCAACTCCCCACCCCCCACCAAAAAAAAAAAGATTTGGGGACCATTGGAGATGAAAGGATAGATGATCTGGAAAATTTATGGCATAGGGTTCAGGGACAGAATGCTATAGTCTGAATGAGTCTCCCAAAGGTTCACAGTGGAAACTTGGTCCTGGGTTTTGCAATGTGGAAAGGTGCTGAAGACTAAAAAAAATGAAGACTAATTGAGACCATGTCAATGGCCTCTGTGTTTTTCATAGGATCTACAGCTCATTCTTTCAAGAGAGTTGTTAATAAACAAAAATAATAAACAAAAATCAGTCCTTCCCTTCTCACTGGCTTCCTCTGCTACTGTCTGGCCTCTCCTTGTCACATTCCGATGACATCTACTGTTGTGTAGCTAAAGTGGGACTCTATTGCGCTCAGCCAATGTCCGTGTTACACTCTGGAATGTACAAAACTGTGAGCTGAACTAACCTCCTTTCTTTGTGTGTTACCTCAATTTAGATATTTTGCTACAGTAATTGAAAACGATACAATATACCCTGGGAAAACTGAATCACTTTCTAAAATGAGGTAACAGAAAATCTCTTGGGTGCTGTGAGAAATGAAGGAAATCTGTGATGTCTCACACAGTAAACCTTGAAGATGAAACAATAGCCCGGGGCAGTTAAGAGCCAGAAGACTGGAAGAGGTAAGCATGACGTGGATGGACCCTGAATATTGGGCAGCCTGCCTTTGCTTTCAGCAGGGGGTGACCCCAAGCCTGGGTGGTGTCCAACTCCTTTAATAGTTGGGTAATGCAGAGTTGGGTTATATTTGGAAATGAGAAACCCTCACTATTTTGTAATATAACTGTCAAAGAAGATTTTTATAGCATCCACTCTTTCATTTATGGTAGGATCTGCCCATGAAGAGCTCATCACAGGGTCAACACAGATAATAATTCAAATAAAATCACCCACTAACTTCAGTTGGACCTTTAGCTACTTGTTTAGGTTTTCAATATTTACAAAACCCACTCAGGATACTTCTCAGAAGTTAGTATTATCCTGGAAAAGCATGGCTAATGACCTGATAAAGCAGTGGTTCCCAAGGCTGTGACTCTTTAATACAGTTCCTCATGCTGTGGTGACCCACAAGCATAAAATCATTTATTTCATTGCTACTCCATAACTGTAATTTTGCTACTGTTATGAATCACAATAGACCCACAGATTGAAAACCACTGTAATAGAGCATTTTGAAAATGCCCTAACTCCACATGTTTACTTCTGCATATAAACTTTTCCCATTGTGTGTGGGTTGGGCCTGGTGGGTTGCAGATAAAGAAAAGAATATATAAAAGTAACATGGTGTGACATCTAAGACTGGACTATACAAGCCTGCAATGTCCACTGTGCTTGTATGTTCCCTCACCCTGGTGGTCTCTCATGCTAAGTAATGAGG